>NC_087513.1:210831647-211139446 GCF_963921805.1 Phalacrocorax carbo | reverse complement strand
TCGGAAAGGTAGGGGCAGGTCTTGTGTCCCAGTATGATACTGTGGATTCCCCAGGTGAGGGGGAAACCATCATTCACCATGCAGTCAATACAGTTGACTCCCAGCACCAACCCAGCTGATTTAAAGGGCTTTTTTTAAAACTTGGCTGAAGAATGGAAAGATGTGGAGGTGGCACCACTGGAGTGACCTCACTTTTCCAGCCTCCCTAATTTAGAGCAGCAGCAAAACAAGTCCCAAGATGCTCTCAGAAGGGCAGAATGGTAAATCAGATCAGGTCATCTGCTGGAGGTGGAGAGCAGGTCCACACACTGTATACCACCTTCCTACAAGGTCAGCTGTGTCTGTCCAAAAGGCTGTAGAGTCAGTCCCAAAATTAGGAAATTATAAAGCTAGGCATAAATACTGAGACTGAACCAGTATAATCTTACTAAAACCAACAGAGCTGTAGGGACCTACACTACATGAGGATCTAATTTAAATTTAGCTGGATATGAAACAAAAAAATAACCACATTTCTATGTGCCTGCATACTGTTAATAGTGCTAAATAGATCTGGCAACATTTGTTGTTTTTTTCTTTGCAAGACTTCAGGCTTTGAATCATTGCAGTTTGAAATCATAAACTGAGTAGCTAAGTTTTTTGTGCTGAATTTCCTGGCTATAACAAACCCAAAACAAAGGAAACATAATGATTTCCCCCCAAGAGATTCACATTTAGCTAAAATCAAAATCTTTTTCTATAGTTGTTATTAGGTGCTGATGAGCACTTCAAACTGTGGTGTTTTCCTGACAGACCCTAAAAGTGTTAATAGTGCTGAATCCATGCAATTTACATGTAATTTAGTAAACTCTGTTCTGAAGTGGTACTTGAGGACAGCTTTGATGACTATGGGTTGGCTTCTGGCTAAACTGCACAGTCTCGGAAGAGCAGGAAGATCCTTTTCATTGATTACCATTTATCTTAGCTGAAGAACATACTCATAGATGTCTGACAGATGGGGAGTGTATCTGAGTATTTATTTCAAATCTTTATTTACCAATGTTAAATTTTGGTACAATTATTGTAAGCCTCTAGCTTTTGGATTTCAAACATTATGAATGTAAACTGATGAGACACGTGTTGTCTTTTCTAGAAAAAAAATCATTTTTTGGGGGGAGTCTCAAGAAAATTGCACAGAACAAACCAATGTGCATTGCATATGTAATGTCTTGTAATTATATCTTGTCAAAAACTCAACTTTTTTCTCCTTTATTCTTTAGAAATATGGTAATTGTCCCTTTTCCCTTGTAGTTAATTATAAATTTCAGGAAGAATTAAGTCTGTTAAATCTCTTCTTCCCTCTCTTCCCCCTCCCTTGGTCTCTATGGCAGCAGCAGGAATAGAAGGGAATTACTTTGATCTCCATTTCTGAGTGACATTTCGTTTCTTCCGAGCATTGACCTTGTTTAGTGCAACTGAAATTTTCAATAGATTTCATTAGATTCTAATTTGCTGATCTTAGGGAGATGTCTTTATTGAGATTGTTTTTAACTATGAAAGGAGAAGGGTGATTTGTTTCATAAATCTATAAACAGCTCTATAACTGAGAAAAGAAAATCTTCAATTAACGGCTCAGGCAGATATGGTGAGGGCTTAATACTACTGCACAGCAGCGGAGAGCTGCACATGTAAGGAAAGGTGGAAGATACTGAGCAAGAAAAAGAAAACAAGAGAGCCTGATCCTGGTTCAGTTAATGATAGCAGAGCTATACGTCCTTAGCAAGTCCCTTCTCTAATATTCGGAAAGCCGAGGTGGAAGTGGGAAGGTAATTTCCTAGTGCCAAGGTGAGCTGCATTTTTATGGATTTCATATAGCTGGAGTTGACTGAATGGATTCTTTGCAATGTCCAATAGGCCACTGAAAGCAGAAGAGATGTGTCTCCTGGCATGCATCCTCAACATAAATGTGCATTTCTTTTGTATTTTAATCTGTTTGCTACTACCATGCAAATTTCCTTATCTCTCCCTTTACCTGATGCAAGATTTCTGAAAAATGAGATGATATATCCAGTCAAGGAGAAGGGAATGGTTATTTATGAGTGAATCATTAGGTTAGGGTATGGCCTGCTGTATGATTATATTTTACCCAGTCTGAGACCTCTAGCTGAAATCTACAATTTTCATTTCTCCAGAGAATCATCTGCGTCAGACAAGAGAATTTGCGAGGATGTGTAGGAGTAACTAAATATGTTCCAATGGGTTTGACTTCAGCCAAGTCTTTTGCTACTGGAGACCTCACTCAAGGACTTGTATATAACTTGCAAGCCATATACTCAGCCATTCTAGTGGATACAAATGTAATCTTACCTGTGACTGCTTTTGACTCTGATCACCAATATCTTCTCTGAGAAAGAATACTGTGAGATCTTAAGAGTGCTGCAGTTCAGTAGCCCTGAACCATTAGCAGATAAATATTCCCAAACATCCTCTCTGGATTTTGTTACATCTTCCAGCAGAGCTAAGATCTGCCTCTAAATGTGTGTTCAGCAAAAGTCATATTAAGGTGATATTTGTCCACCCAAATTTGGTATTGACCATAGAGATGACATGCATGAAATATGAGGCAATAATCTCTCCCTGCCTATGAGAAAGTGGCATTAAGATATATGTACTTTCTCTTAAAGTCCTCCAAACACCCTTAGCAGTCACTATAGTTGATCACACAACACAAAAGAGGAATTCTTCCTGGAAATCTTACTCAGAGCTTGGTGATGTGCAACTGTGTCTCTGCCACATGAGACCTCTCATGCAGTGCCACAAAGCTCTCAACTTGCGATTCAGTATTCAGTATGCACTCTGCATTATATTAATGTATCTGCAAAACACATTATACTGATATTTCTAACCAGTGCTAATAGCAGTCAGTTATTTCAACACCTGACTGAGAAAAGCACTGCCATGATTTAACCCCAGCTGACAACCAAGCACCACCCAGCCACTTGCTCCCTGCCTCCTGGTGGGATGGGGGACAGAAACAGAAGAATAAAAGTGAGAAAAATTCATGGGTTGAGATAAAGACAGTTTAATAGGTAAAGCACATGCAAGCAAAGCAAAACAAGGCATTCACTCCCTCCCATGGGCAGGCAGGTGCTCAGCCATCCCCAGGAGAGCAGGGCTCCATCACACGTAATGGTGACTTGGGAAGACAAATGCCATCACTCCGAACGTCCTCCCCTTCCTTCTTCCCCCAGCTTTCTATGCTCAGCATGACGTCATATGGCGTGGGTCATCCCTGGGGTCAGTTGGGGTCAGCTGTCCCAGCTGTGTCCCCTCCCATCTCCTTGTGCCCCCCCAGACCCTCCTTGGTGGGGTGGGGTGAGAGGCAGAAAAGGCCCTGACTCTGTGTAAGCCCTGCTCAGATGTAATAAAAACATCCCTGTGTTATCAACACTGTTTTCAGCACAAGTCCAGAACATGGTCCCACACTAGCTACTGTGAAGAAAATTAACTCTATCCCAGCCAAAACCAGCACAAGCACATAGGAAAGAACCTTGCTTAAAGGTTTAATGCTAGGAAGGTGGATGTTGTGCACAGACTCTCAAGGACTTGCAGCCTTGGTTTTGTCTTCTAAAGTTGGTGCTTTTCTGTCTTCTGTTTACCTATGGGGTCTGCATTTCTGGACGCTTGGTAAACCTATTGGTTTGGCACTTATATGTAACAGTGCCATCAGAGAAGAAATTACACTGCCTCTTGCTGATTAGGAGGTTAACATCTCTATCTGACTTTGGTCATGGCTTCATTGCTTCCTGACTGTATTATTGCTATGCAATTTATCAAGGATTTAAAGCATCAACCCAGGAAAAAAGCTGTGACAGATGCTGAGTTCAGCAATGAGAATGGATTTATTCTTTTGTGTCCCAAGGTGTCTATATAAAAATTACACAAGCTGGAGATCATACTGCATATTTTGAAGGCTCTGTTTGCATAAGGCTGTGATAAAGCCTACGCCTCGATAGCTGTGTCTTTCACTACATTGAAGCTGTCTCAGGGGTGAAGCTTAGTGCAAGAGGCTGGGTGTCCTCAAAGAAAGGGAGTAAAACAAGGCTGTGGAAATCACTCATTCATAAGCTAAGGAGAAACAGCCTCTCTGTTTCCATTTCAGATGGAGAACTCTTTCATTGGAACATATTCTCCCAAATCAGAAAGGCAAGACATACTCTTTTTGCATACAAAAACTAGTAAAGATGAAAAGCAAACTACAGGTAATTCTGTCCTCCTTTGAAGGCTGTCTAAAGAACAATGATTTCAAATGATAGATTTTCATAATTTTTCAGATTTTTAATTTTCCAGTGTGTTGGTGGACCAGGGTCTATAGTCCTTATGCTCACCAAACTCCTAAGCTGGAAAAACTGTTAGCAGTAGTAATCAAATAGAGTTAATTCCTTCTACAGCCTGCAGATAATTCCCATCATATTTATTCCTATCCTTATTTGTATTGCCTATGCTTGCAGAATACTTTATGTGGTGTTGACTTTTTGGGTAATTCTTTTTTAGTTGGTGTCTCTCGGTGTGACATGTTGGAGCTTTTGGCTGATTTCTGATTTTAAAAAAGTAATTCAGCACTTTTATGAATAAAATCATTACCAGCAGCTGATATATGACCTTATTTCTTAGAACTATTTCAACTAGGTGAGGGCATAAGATATGACAAGTATGAAAAGCACTGTTTTTGCACAAAAATACAAAAAGTAGCAATCATTCAAATAAGAAATCAGCTGTAATTTAAAAAAAAAATCCAACCCCAAATCCCCAAGAAGCAGTAGAAGAAAAGTGTTCAGTCCTAGCCCTCGAGCTGCATGCATTTCTCAGACAATACCCGTGCAAAGCCATGTTACAAGCACAGTAATTCAAATGTCCAGCTGCGAAAGGCCGAACTCTGCAGGTCACCCTACGGCCCAGATGCACGATCAGCCCAACCCTCATGCCAAAAATTGGGATCTCTGGAGAGCTGCTGCCTATGAGCAATTCCCAGTTACGTCTGTCTCTCTGGCCTTTGAATATGCAGCATGTGTCATGTGAATCTGGGGCCTGGGACCATTTTGGTATGAATCTCAAAGTCAAGAATACTTGCAAAAAACTAGCCCCACCACTATGAGGTCTGGAGCTTTTATTTTGCAGATGTGTCCTCTTTAAGAATGTGAGGAGCCTTTTTGAGGAGTCTCCTGACAAACAGGTTATACGTGGTTACCTGAGTTTGTAAGATCGGGCTTTTCAATCAGAAGAATGTTTCCTGCCCAAAACAAATTATTAATTTTCTTGCCTTTATCTTGCCTTGGATTGAAGACTGAAGATATACAATTGTTAAAGAAAGGAAAAAATAATTACCAATACTTCATGCAGTCTTTTGATCTAAATTCATTTACAGTTTTATTATTTTGATAGGATTACATAGTTTGCTGTTGCATTCATCCCTTCCTAACAGGAGATAACACACACCCGAAGGATATTGCTGCCATGATAACAGTGACTTCTTCAAATCCTTTTAAGCAAGACTTTCTAAAATTTCATCTAAAGGTACAATGCTTCTGGCTTGGTAGTTGTTTTTCTGAATATTCCTTGAAGTTGTCTAAGTGAAAATATAAAAGATTACCAGTTTTTAAGGTTTAGGGAATATAAAGCTGAAACTAATATGCATGGTGTTTCCTTTTTTTTTTTTTTTAACTTAGATAATTAGTGTTGCAACACTTCACAAATGTTTACTTTTTGGAGATAAAGAACAAAGTGCTAATAGTGATTTGTTAGTGAATGTTCTTAAATCAGACTCAAAATTGAAGGTTGTGTGAAGCCTAAAGATTAGTGTTTGCAGAGGTTGCTCTCCCTTGCTCTCAGCATGGGGAAAAGAAAGGTGAAATGTAGTTGCTTTTAATATACTGATTTAAATGAAAATAAAAGGAAGGAAGCTCTTTTTTTCACATTATTTCCAGCTTCAGAAACACACAGGATTACAAGAGTCCTCCAGTTCAAGGAGCTAAATAATAGTTTCACTCTTATGTGAAGTGCTGAGAGTAATGGTGGCAGACACCAGAATTTATTCTGAACTTTTCTTCGGGGACTCTGACCCAATCTGCTGTGCAATTCGTTCTGACGGGCTCCAAACCTTTGCTAAAATGTAATTCAATCACTGCAAATGCAAGGGAAATTACAGGAGGATCAGCCTGAAGGCCTGATGGTTGCATCTTGCACTGCCATGTGGAACATTAGACTTTAAATTATCCACTCACTTTTTTGGTTCTGCAGAGTTTCAGCAAACTGCAGGAGTCTTGGGTACTTGCTCTGTGTCCTCCAGGGGCCAATCTGGGGAGGAAGCAGAGTGTTCTTCACAGCAAAGTAACACACCCTAAAAATTTGGGACAGACTTACTCCTCCTGGAAAATAGCTCTGGGGTGGTTCAGTCTGCAGTTATCACAGGTTCAAAGAGGATATAATAGAAAAATGTATGGGGGAAAAAAAAGCCAATCTCTACCTACTGCCTAAACCTCCACTGTTCTCTGGATGCTCCAGTGTGGAGGAAAGCTAGATGGCACGTGCCTGGGGCTCAGTGTGGATGAAGGATATGTCCACCCACATACCTGAGAACTTCAAAGCAAAATTGACGTGTAACTGTTCAAGCCTTTTTAGTCCTGCGAACTGCAGGTTATTTTCCCTACATGACAGTGGAAAATTACTTTGTGAGGTGTAATGCATCATAGAAAACTCCTAGATGCTCCATTTGGAATGGAGTCCATTGCGCCTAGCGATTGCAGCACATACTGTGTTGTGTATAATGCCATTTTCACTTATTTGCAGCAGAGCCATGGCAGATGCCCATCCCACAAATGCTCAGTCGAAACACCTGCCTGGATACCCATTCAGCACTCTACCGTAAGTTTGAGCCTTTTAATACAAAGATTTGAGAGACTGAATGGTAAGTCACTGTGTTTGGAGCAGCCCTGTTGAGTAACATTTCCATACTCAGTGCTTTTGAGAAAGAACAGGAACGAGTCCTAAGGCCAGACCAAACTCCTTGGGAAGCCTGAGCTGTTGAAATGTTGAGTAGTGGCTTAGCAGGGCTTCTCCAGAAGTTCAGCCTCTTTGGGAATTTAATTGTTTCCACATGGAGCAATTGGGGTTGGTGGCAAGCATGGTATGGTTGGTGGTGGTGTCCAGCTCAGAGGAGTTTGAAGTTAGTGTTGATTGCTATAACTCGGGGCTCCAGCTGAGCGTGATGACTGGGAGCCTGCTAGTTTTGCGTGGTCATGGACACAGTTTGTGGAAATTCATTCATAAGCTCCTGCAGAGTCTGCCAGAAACAGATTATGTTCAAAGCACCAGGCTGTCCCCAGACCCGGGCGGTGACACAAGGAAGGGGAGATGCATCTTTTCTTTTCCACGTTCGCATGGAAGGAAGACTGATGATTCCAAGAGCTTTACAGACTAATAAGTGGGAAAATTTGCCCAGTGTTGGTAACAACAGCTTTTGGGATGATGGGCAGTGAGTGAACTTTAGTCTGCTGGGTTTGTAGGAAATTACCTTTGTAAATGCTTTCCTCCCCCTCCAATTAGATGGCTTCAGTAAGATTTGCTTTTAACTATCAAAGACACAGTAATATTTGAAGAGAAAAGAGAACTGCGGTCAAGTTGACACTGTGTTGATTTATATCTTGTCTGAACATACATTTAGATAGAGCCAAATTCTTGGGTGTTGGAAGTTAGAGGGCTGACTAATAGAGCTATGATGATTTATCTCAGCGGAGGCATTGGCAGGATTTAGTTGACATTTTCTTTGGCTTTGGACCACAGCATGATGTTGGTCCACAGCTATCAACTTGTCACCTTTTATGAGTAAATGAATGAGAAACAAATTCAAGTTTTAGCTCTTCCTCGGTCTCTTGCTAAACTTGCAAGTGATTGTAAAACCTGTGGTTTTGCCTGTCCTTATAATATGTTAAAATTAGTTATATCATTGCTACCCTGTGTTAAAATAGACCCGCTTAAAAGTATTGATTGAACAGTTGAGCCAGTGTTACCGGGTGAGGGTCTAGCCCGGTAGCTAATTAGTCACTCTTCTTAACTATTAGTTTCCATTCTCAAAGACTTTGGACTGACTTTGTGATGTGGTCTTGTTGTTTTTGTTTATATTAAGAGGGTTGCAGCATGGTCACAAGTATGGTGGTGTGGTGCTTTGAGAAATGGAAGTATGATGGCTGTTTGTAGTAAATCAGGAGTATTTGCGCTCAGTGATTTCCATTAACATCAAGACCTGACTTTTCACATGATAGTTTTAAATGCTTTGGGTATTTTTTAGAATATTTGTTTCTTAAACCATCAAAATTAAAAGCTTTTACCTTGACTTTTCTTTGTTTGTCTCTTATTACACCAGATATGTGTGCATGCATGGGTAATAGCTATAGACCTGCTATATTGCACATTTCTATAATGTCACAAAAAATGGTAAACTGAGGATCAAGCTTTGTTGTCTTTGTCCCTAGAACTGGTCTAAGGTCAGAAAAACTCAAGAACTGTTAGTTTTAAACTGTTAGATTGGAAACTGATACAGGGACCAATAATATTTATTAACTTAATCAACAACTTTTAGACAGTGGGATTGAGTGCACCCTCAGCAAATATGCAGGTGACACCAGTGATGCAGTTGATACACTAGGGGGAAGAGATACCATCCAGAGGGGCCTTAACAGGCTTGAGGAGTGGGCCTGTGCTAACAAGGCCAAGTGCAAGGTCCTGCACCTGGGTCAAGAGAATCATGATTATTGGTACAGACTGTGGGATGAAGGACTGAGAGCAGCCCTGAAGAGAAGGACTTGGGAATACTGGTGGATAAAAAATTGAACATGAGCTGGCAACGTGTTCTCGCAGCCCAGAACGCCAACCGTGCCCGGGGCTGCATCCCCAGCAGCGCGGGCAGCAGGGCGAGGGAGGGGGTGCTGCCCCCCTGCCCCGCTCTGTGAGACCCCCCTGCAGCGCCGCCTCCAGCTCGGGGCTCCTCAGCACGGGACACACACGGGGCTGTTGGAGCGGGGCCAGAGGGGGCACAGAAATGCTCCGAGGGCTGGAGCCCCTCTGCTGTGAGGCTGGGCTGGGAGAGCTGGGGTTGTTCAGCCTGGGGAAGAGAAGCTGCAGGGAGACCTTATTTCAGCATTTCAATATATAAAGGGAGCTTATAAGAAAGAGGGATATTTTACCAAGACCTGTAGGGACAGGACAAGGGGCAATGGTTTTAAACTGGAAGAGGGTAGGATTAGATTGTGCATTTTTAATGTATATTTTTTGTTTATGTATATTTTTTATGATGAGGGTGGTGAAACACTGGACCAGGTTGCCCAGAGAAGTTGTGGGTGCCCCATCCCTGGAAGTGTTCAGGGACAGGTTGGATAAGGCTTTGAGCAACCTGATCTAGTGAAAGATGTCCCTGCTCACAGAAGAGGGGGGTTGGACTAGATGATCTTTAAAGGTCTTTTCCAACCCAACCCATTCTATGAGACTATGAAAAAAACCCCCAACTTACTGTTAGAATACAGTTCAACCATTCACTTATTTGCTATTTTTTTATTAATATAAAGTACAACATGTGGTCCTTGAGGTAACTGGAGCTTGCTTCCATCTACATTTTGCTTGAGCATAAGAGTTGTCTGGAGTGAAGGACCTCAGCGCTACCCCACAAATAAGTTGTAATTCCCAAGTACCTCCTGCTTCTTTTTTATCAAATAATTTTCTATGCGTCCAAAGAGATTTTTCTGTCTGCCTTATCTGTATCAGATATTTATAAGCATTTTTTACCATAATTCAGTAGATTTTCTTTCCTGGGAGTCTAATACATACAGTTGGGGAAAATTAAATCAGACAGAAATGAACTTCTAGGTGGTCAGTGTTTTTCACCCTCTGATTTCAAAAGTATTTTTTAACTGCCTTGCTTTTATCTGAGAAGAATATCTGTGAAATGTCAGCATTTTGACAGAAAGCTGATTAATGAAATGAAAATTTCCAGTGACACATCAAAGCATATTATCTGCTATGGAAGGACTGAAAGATAAAGGAAAAAAAATTTAAAAAAAGCAGAGATCTGGCCAATTGTGACAACTCCATTAGACGACCATTGTGTGTGTTCAGATGCCTCTCGAGAGGGGTTTAGGGAGCAGTGTCGAAATAATGAAGGAAAAACAAACTGGCAGAAAGGGTACCATCTTTCATCAGTTTTGCTGGCTGCATCACTCAGGGTGGCATGAGTCTGGGCTAGTTTTTCCCTCCTTTTTCAGCAGTTGTCATACTGTGTCCTCTCTTGAGAGAGCCGTTGCAGCCTCATGCAAGAACCAGGAGATCTGGCAGCACTGCTGTTATGTAACAGTCTGACTTTTGCAGTCCCTAATTTACCATCCTTTTTGAATTTGCTGATGATTCTTGCAATTAAGATTCTCAGTTCTGTTTGGCAACTCACCATCTGCAAAAGAGGGCATAAGTGAACACTGCCTTTATGTGCCTTCACAATGTCCTTAATTAGATCCATTTGAAGTCTGAGAGTTTTAATCAAGGGAATTACCTAAGGGTGGCTTTGTCTGCACTTGCACTTTTAGTCATGTCTTCCGAAGGATTTGTAGCGTTTGATTATAAAATACTCCAAAAGGAGTTCACTGCACTGCTCTTCAGCATACTTAAACCTTCCTATTGCTGGGACTGCTCACTAGCCAGATCCGTTATGCAAAGATAATGAAGCATCACAGGATGCACCTGTGTTGCAAAAACATTCGAGGTTGTATTTTCCTCTGACCCTGCTGACAGCTTTTCTTGACTTCAGCATTCAGCACAAACATTCACCTTATCTCACCCTGCAGCATTTACAGGATCCCTCTACTTTTCCCTGCTGCAGCCTCAGCAGAGCTCCTTGGCTCACTGTCCTGGTCCACTTCCACCAAAAGATTCCCCTTTCTGAAGTCATTTGCCACTGAGAAGCAGCAGGAGAGAGTGGTAAAGGGTGTGTGGGCACAAAAGACAAAGGACCTGGTGCATGTCCTAAGCAGAGCCTCATTCAGCATCAGCTGTCCCCTCAATGTGAAGGAGGGGACAGTGACGAAGGGTAGGGGAACCTGAGCGAGGGTTCTCACAGGGGAAATGCAGCAGCTGTGCATGCTGCGAAAGCTCACAGGCTGCAGCTTTACGTAGGTGCTGCATTCTGTGGAAATTTAGTGCAAGTTTTGGCTGCCAGCCTGCTTTGCAGCTGGGCCTTCAGCCGTTCTCCCCCTCGATTTACCTGTATCCATAACAAGGGGAGCAAAAATCACTCCTCTTTGAACCGCCATACATGTGTAGGGTATTATTGCTCTGTTTATGTGGGATAGAATAGTGCATGGAGGATAAAGTTACTCTGGCTTTCTCTTTTCCCGGTTTATTGGGAACACTGGAGAGACAGGAATGCACTAATACCCTGCACAATATCTGAATTTAGCCTCATCTGGGAGTTAACCCATAAACATTCCTTGTTCAAACTAATCAAGAGTTTTGTATTCAGGCTCACTTCGCAGGAGTTGTTTTAAAGAAATTCATACTTTTGGAAGACGACTGCACGTTAGTTCTGGTGGTTGTGTTCTATGTAAAGAATGTTCCGACAGGATATTGTACAATGAAGTCAAGCAGAAACATATTGAAACATGCATATTCTGCTTTGTTTTAAGGCTATGAGTCTGGAAGAATAGTTTCTGAAATCAGTCTTGCTTTCTTTAGACACAAAACAAATAAATGGCTCTGTTTGGCTAGACTCGGTTCTCTCCCGGGCCTTTACGTTGTGCCTCATAATGATGTCCCTTCCTCTCCTGTGTAGATGTGCTCTATAAAATAAATAAATAGCTCTGCACTCCACAGTGCCTCTTGCAGGGACTTTCTCTTTCTCTAAGCTTTAAGTCTTTTTCTATTAAAACTCTGTTGGCTAATAAATTCCACAGACAATCCGGGTGGTGGGGAATGTTTTTTTGTGGCTAACTTGAAATATTTGAAAACTAAGCTATTAATACAATGCTCTGTTCTTCTATATTTCATCTCAGTGCTGATGGTAATGGAAAATCTTGAGTGCTAAAACTCAGCTTTACTTTTAAAGGAGGTATTAAAGTAATACTATGCATGTTTCTGCTGGGTCACTATATTACTGCAGATCTTCTTTATTCCAAGGTCTTCTGTACTCCTCCTTGCCCAGTGCTCAAGGCAGTTTACCATCCACCTCTTTACTGTTTAAAAAGGCTGTCTGTACCCTGCACTGCTGAGTCTGTCACCAACTGCCAGCTACGAAGCTGCTTTTTAAGATAGCCATTTAAATCCCCCTTCCCATCAGATAACTCTCTGATGCTTCCTTCTCATTTTCACCACCTTTCCCCAGCCTTCCCTGGGGAAAAACATACTGTTCCTATTGTTGTTGGCTGTAGCTCGAGGTGCTGAAGAGCTGCAACATACCTCCTGTAACCTGATTTACGGATTCAGTGGGGAAAGTTCCAACTAAGGTAGTGTTGGATTAGCAGCAAACCACAGCACATCCCAGCAGAGCAGCAAATGCTTCATGCTTGGGTAGATAGAGGCAGATGCTAGAAGAGCATGTGTTAACAGAAGGGCTCAGGAATAAATTTTGAGAGAAATAGGGCAAAAGAAGCATTTACTCCTCTGTTTCATCAAAGAATAGGGAAGAAAGGGAAGAGAAGACTTTTTAAAATGGTAATAGCCCCTTGACAATGAAATATATGTACCTAATCTATGACATATACGGTCCTTCCTCCTGTTTCAGTTCATGTGATCCCAGTGAAACAAGGGAGGAGTTTCACAATTGCAAAACGAGCCCAGAAACCCTTAAGGTAAGGTGCTAATTAATTAAAAAAAAAAGTATGATAAACATTAAGCTGTACAAAACCATTATCTGCAGATTGACCCACATAGCTGCTTGACATCATCATCAGGAAGCATTTTGTATGAGTTATTTACAAGGAGTAATCTCATTAAACACACATTATATATAGGTTATTTGCTGTCTTGATGGCTTTGTTTGGTTTATGGAAAGCACCAGGATATTTCTACAGCAGTCCCAGTCACAGAAATTTACTTTAAGCTGAAACTTGGTATTGATCTTTATGAAAGGAATTACTTAAAGGTAAACTTTTATAGAAAAACAAATATAGATTTAACTACTTAAAATCATTGCAACTCATGAGGTTTATGAGAGAAAACCTTAAACTTTATACTCTTCTGGACACTATTTTAAAATTCTGTTTTAAGGGCTGATTTATCCAGGCAACATTTTGACAGTGTCACTGAAGTTTAAAAATGGTTTGCGTGTCCAAATTCTACAGTATTTATTATTTATTATTCTCAGAGGAAAAGCACTATTGGAATATAGTCTTTCTGATAACATATGTAGCCTGAGGGTGATATCCCAGGGGTGTTGGTACCCAAAAGCCGCTCTTACCTGACATGGGAAATTCCGTGCTAAGGTCAAACATGAGCAGTTCAAATGTTGTGAGTTTATGGTGATATACACAAGAACAAAGGTAGCTCCACTCTTTATTTACACCCTGCAATGACCAGTAAATATTATTATGATTGCTTAGAAGTATTTCTAGAGCCCAGTAAGGTAAGCCGAATTGTTTTCATTATTTTTCTCTTTGATGTGCTGCAGCATAAAATGGGGCAGTGATTTAATTTTTTTAGGAAATCAAACATGTTCCACACATAAATTAAAAAAGTGTATGTGTATGTAACCAACAGGTGAAGTGGGGCTCAAGAGGAAGAGTAGGACAGTGACTCGCGGTTCAGTAACTCATGCCATGATGATATCTGGAAACTGCACATTAGCAAGGAGCCTCGTTGTGCATGGCACTATAAAAATCTATAGAAGAAACTTGTGGCTGAGCAGTTGTGGAAGACAGAGGGTAGGAACTGTGCCTTGTTCAGCATATTTGGTAGAGATGCTGAAAGTGAAATTCATCTGTCCAGGTTTATGTCATTGGAGAGCTGTAAACCCTTTTGAGGTGCAGTTCACCTTTAGACTGGTCTTTAAAGTATGAACTGGGCTATTGAAGGGTGTGTTTCTTTGACTGATGATAAAGGCGACCTAGACAAGCAGCTGTGATACAGGTGTCTGAACCGAAGATGCATCCCATGCCAGGGGATTTTCTCAGTGTTGCACGAGTATGTGGCAAAGTGGTGACCTACATCAGAGGGTCAGCCATGAGTCTTTCCTTCTAGGCTACCTCAAAGAAACAGTTTGTTATAGCTGTCCTTTTATAGAGAGGTGGAGCTGCCACTGACTCCAGGCAAGATGCGAATGAATACAGGATTGGGTTCGGGCACAGGCAAAGCCGTAGAGGTATTACAGCATCTCACATACCCTTGTATTATAGCAACCACCTTTTTCCTTAATAACTTGAAAAAAATCTATTTAACTATAACAGACCATATGTTTTAGTGGCATTTTCATTTGTACGTTTAGATTACGAGTCCTGTTATTCATTCAGTACATACATACTTTATAACGTCATTTACACTTCCAGGGCTATAGAAACCTAAGGGTCTCTTTTTATCACATAAATGGCTGTGAATAGCTGTCTTAGCGAATGTGTTCTCCAAAGATTTATTCCTGAAAAGTTCCGAATGTCTCCTGTGAAGTGCTTGGGGGACCTCCCTTTGACCCGGTTGGTATCACTCATCTGCCACTCTAAATAAGCATGGGCATCCTGCCCTGGGGCTGGGGCAGCCTATATGTCAGGGAGGTGTTGCACAGGTATTTCTGCAGAAATTAATATAAAAAGCTTCTTGAAAGGCTGATAGAAATTACTCTTCCCTTAAGAATACTCATTTCTCTGCTGTTTAGGACCTTTTTTTACAGTTGGGAACAGTCATGCAAATTAAGATTTATTTGCTTCATGTGTTTGTTTTGGGTGCTCTAAAGAAGCAAGAAATATAAATGGGAAAGTACCTGTAAACCATATAATTAATAAACTGTTATGTGTCACAGGAAGACTATGAATTATAGGTCTAAATATCCTGTGTCTTCAGAAGTTTGAAACCTAGAGCTTCAGTTGTCCATACAAGCAGACCTGAGTTGCATTATCCCTTCCTGGGATTTGAGCCTTGCCAAAAACCAAAGGTTCAGCCCTGTTTGTTGGTGGCTCTTGCAGTCCGAATGAAGCTTGTGTATGCACCTCTATGAGTCAGTGTCCCTGCACGAATTTTTCTGGGTGGGCACCTGCCTTTTTTGCATCAAGTATCACCATCATATGTGAAGTCACAGGGATAAATATTTGTTTGAAATGTTTGGCATTAATTATGGATTCAGATGCAGGCTGTCAGTCATTCCAATGGTACCTATTCATTCTCCCAGGTCACTAGTGATAGAACGAGAGGAAATGGCTTCAGGCTGTATCAGGGGAGGTTTAGATTGGATATTACCGCAAGATAATATTGGATTTACTGCAAGAGTGGTCAGGCATTGGAAGAGGCTGCCCAGAGAGATGGTGGAGTCACCATCCCTGGAGATGTTCAAAAAAATGTGTAGATGTGGTACTTGAGGGCATGGTTTAGGAGACATGGTGGTGTTGGGTTGACGGTTGGACTTGATGATCCTAGAGGTATTTTCCAACATCAGTGATTCTGTGATTCTATGATCTAACCCACAGTAGGCCCATCTCTATCTCCTTGGATACTTTACTGGGTTTCCTTAGTGTCTGAGCATCTCAGCGTATTGATTTGTTGTCACAAGACCCTTGTGAAGAAGTTGGGAGAAGCTGCTATCGCTGTTTTACAAATGAGGAGGAGAAGCAGAGAGGTGGAGAACATGACAACTTTGTGTAGAAATACACAGAGCATGTCAGTTCTGGAACAAGTGCTGCACCCAAAGTAATTAACCCATGATAGAACTAATTGGTCCAAGCATTATGCCACATCTTTGTAAGCCATTTTATTGTGCCATACAACTGGACAGCTCTTGGAGCAAACCTGAGGCTTTGTAACAAAGCAGTGGATGGCAGAACAGGATATTATTGTTTTGTGGAAGGAGAAGAGACATTTTTATGCATATTTACCACGAAAGGTCATGGAGTAACTGCAGGAAAGGGTTTTGATATGTTATTTTGTCAGCTTGGGCCATCCCTTTCCACGGTTATTTACCTTCAGTTTGTGAGCTGTGCTCTAGCTGTAGAGCAACAGGACAACCAAAGTGTGTAGGAGCTGTCAGATCCACAATCTGCTCTGTTGTCACTGTCTTTGCTGAGAGCCGAGTTTCAGGGACAGCTACACTTAGAGGTTATGCGTTCTGTATTCCTCTGAATTGTTTATAATGTATAGTGAAAACATCTAAAATAGGATGCTGTATAATTAAAGAAAAAGCAAAATCACAGAAAAACTGAAGCTTTTCCTCCCACAAATACATACTATGTGTATGTACTTTTATACAGACACTTCAGGTCCTCCTTCTTTGTGCCTCCTGAGCTTACCCCGGTTGTACTGATCTCTGCTGCATAAATAACTCTCTGGCCGTGACTCCAGCTAATCTAAATCTGTTGGTGTTCAGCTCCTATCCCTTTATGCTGTGCCACCTGCTTGTCAATCTGACTGCTGTCATATTGCCTTAGCTGTCACCAGCCTGGGATTTCCTGAGTGAAGGCTGGGTCTTGAATTATTTTGGGGATGAAAAGAGAGTAAGGGAGTGCTCTTCCTTATTTTGGTGCTCTCTTTTCACCCACAGAATAGCTCTCACATTTTCTTCTTCCCTGCTGTGTCCTTACTTCTGAGGTACTTGGAGAGGGATATTCCTCTTTGGAATTTTAACTATTTCTCATTGCGGTAATCAGAAGAAAACAGTCATGAGTGAAGAGCAGTGATTTCTAACACTGGATAGCCACCTGGAAATATTTAAATGTCATGACAGTAGCAGAATGGCAATACTGGGTTGAAGGACAGGGAATAAACCTCGGGATATTGAACCCAGTCGTCTGTTGTTACAGGAAACACTGTCATATAAAACCTCATTTAAGATTTTGGACATGATTCACTGTCTCACGCTTATTTTAACCCCTGCTGTGATCCTGTGTCGGTCTCTGCTACTGCACAGATATGATAAGGTAAAGCATGAAACACAAAAAGCCAGTATTTAAAGATTAGTCTCAGTAGAAAAGCCAGGTGAATCACTCACCTGAGAATTTGTAGTCTACCTGTATTTGCGCCTTTACTGTAAAATGAATTGCATGCCCTGATCTGTTGTGTCTCTGCATGGTGGAACATTTGATTCTAAGCTTAGTCCAGGCCAGCCTGCTAACAAGCCAGTTTATGTCACATCTGCATTAGCAGACTGAGTCTCTGTAGATGGCTCATAAAACTTCAGACCAGCCATAGCAGATAGAACAAAAGTCCCAAATGACCTCTATAGCTCTGCAGCTGATAGAAGTCTGTGGTTGATGCTTAGAGATAAAGTGTGGTAAGACATCAAGTACAGAGTGATATTTCCCTAGGAATGTCTTTCCCCCTTCCAGAAACCAGGACTTTACAGGCTTTTTAAGTTTGAGGTTATGGATGGGCAGTTCCTTTTGATAGACTGGAACTCATTAAAATAAGAATTAGATAAGTGGAACAAAATTCTGCTGTCAGATATGGTAAAGTAAATCTAGATTTACACCAGTGTAACAGGGCAGGGTTTGGTTGCTCATTCTCTCTCTTGCTAGTAAGAGTGATTAAACCTTGGAAGTTTGAATCTTCTCCTGGATTTTTTTTTTAAATAAAGAACTGGTTTGATAATACAATCTTGGCATTTAATTTATCAGTTCTTAACTGTAGTAAAGAAGTTTTAACTTATCAGGTATACGCTTATCGGTTTTCTAGTGTAGTATATAGGCTTATTCTACTTGAATATAATCTGATCAGCTATTCATTTTCTCCCCCTTTAGATATGCACATGAAGAGTGCTTTTAGAGATTTAAGGAGTGATTTATACAATGATTTTTTTTGGCTATCTTTCATGAAATTCAAATTGCCACTAACTTTCTGCAGCATCAGTTCTATGGAAACTTAGCATCCTCTGTAATAAAAGTGTCTTTGAGCAGATCTTTCCATTTTCCTCATTTATTTTCTGTTGCTTTTTGCATATTTTTTTGTTACACTGTAGCTCACAGAAGTTGTGGAGCTCTTCCTGTAAATTTATTCACAGTCTTTCTTTTCCATTTAACAGTAGCTCCTCATATAAGACCTCTTTTCTTTCAGTGGAATCAATGACAAAATTGATTTTGAAATGAAAGTAGAAGGGTCTTCTCAGTTTCTCACCTCTGAAAATGATTCATAACATTCACAGTAGTAGTTTGCCATACTGCATGTTTCTTGTGTTCTTAGATGTGCTTAAGCAGTAAACTCCCAGAAAAAGGGGCTTATTAAATGCTCTGTTTACTAGACCAAGCTTGACATCATTATTCATTCACACCTGATTATTTTACTACGTCCAAATGGTATTTTGGACATGGAGGTTGGATACTATTTTTTATTTTGACTGTGATTAGCAGTGCTAATCTACAGAATCACTTCAGCTTCTTGGGAGAGTGGGTTGTTTTGTGTTATTGTTCACAGGTAACTGAGTTGTCAGCTAATATCTGAGTCCTTATTACTGGTGAATTTACATAAATTGCACACCATCGTGGCTGGTCTGAGGGAACACAGGACTGGGATAAAGGATCTGTGAGCTCTTCTGAAAGAATTTCCAAGTTCTGGCTTGCTCACAACACACCCTAAGGAAAATCACCCTGTCTGTCCCTTCGTTTCACCAAGCTAGATATACAAATTCTTGCTGCTTTCCTAAATTTTGTTGAGAACTATTAATGTGTGCGGTACTGCATAACAGTGTGATATGATTTTGGATTCCACATATAATTTTCCTGGGTCAGCATTAGAACCTTCTTACCTTGAAACTGAGGGTGAAAGGAAAACTGATTGAAAAAACACATATTTTATTGTATTACAGACCACCTGACATGTCTTCCTTCCTTCCTTCCTTCCTTCCTTCCTTCCTTCCTTCCTTCCTTCCTTCCTTCCTTCCTTCCTTCCTTCCTTCCTTCCTTCCTTCCTTCCTTCCTTCCTTCCTTCCTTCCTTCCTTCCTTCCTTCCTTCCTTCCTTCCTTCCTTCCTTCCTTCCTTCCTTCCTTCCTTCCTTCCTTCCTTCCTTCCTTCCTTCCTTCCTTCCTTCCTTCCTTCCTTCCTTCCTTCCTTCCTTCCTTCCTTCCTTCCTTCCTTCCTTCCTTCCTTCCTTCCTTCCTTCCTTCCTTCCTTCCTTCCTTCCTTCCTTCCTCCCTCCCTCCCTCCCTCCCTTCCTCCCTCCCTTCCTTCCTCCCTTCCTTCCTCCCTCCCTTCCTTCCTCCCTCCCTCCCTTCCTCCCTCCCTCCCTCCCTCCTTCCCTTCCTTCCTCCCTTCCTTCCTCCCTTCCTTCCTCCCTCCCTTCCTTCCTCCCTTCCTCCCTTCCTCCCTCCCTCCCTCCCTCCCTTCCTTCCTCCCTCCTTCCCTCCCTCCCTCCCTCCCTGGCAAGACACAAGTTTGGAAAACAGGTTGTTATCTTGGGGGTTCAGTTTCTGGGTGCAAAACAAAAAAGCATAATAACATATTGTATTGTCCAATTTAAAAAAACAGAAAGTTTCAGGAATCTATGCATCATAGATACAGGTTGAAGCTATCAATATTCAAGGTGTTTTAAGCTTCTTTGTTTTGAAATAATGTGGCTCAATAGAAAGGTAAATGTTAGTTGTTTTTTAATAGCCATCGCCTTTTACTTAGTCTTTCATTCAGTTGCTTACTACTGTAAACTTCATATCTTTGTTCTTATTTTTTCTTGTTATTCACCACTGACTAAAAGATACTGTCACACCTGCAGAAGCCTCAAATTTGTCTTGTTTTCTGAACAGGAGCCAGAGGACCTTGACTGTCATGAAACTGAAGAGGCTGGCTAATAACGAACAGCTACTTGTTCTTGCTGCTCTCCTCTAAGTGGGACGAGCTACCGTGGCACGCCCTCTCTAACTGCCAGTCTAGCAGACAGGGATGCATCACAGGACTAAAAAGCCCTGGCTCCGCATAAACAATTTAGTGGCTGAAGTCCAGCTTAGATTAAATTTAAGTTTCCAAGTCCAAGTAGGCATTTCAGAAAGCCCATGACCACTCCCATCCCTCCCTTCCTCCCCGATTCAATGTCTCCAAGACTTCAGGCACCAGAGTTTTCAGAAGTAAATTTCCCACCCTTCTTTCATTTCTTCACACACAACTGGCCACCTTTTGCAGACAGGAAGGAGGCTTCCTCTGTCTGAGCCTTATTTGTTGCTGCTGGTCACAGCAGTCTCCTGGGAGGGGGAAATGTGGATCTGACCTCCAGAGTGAAGCTTGCGCTGAGCTTTGAACTTCTGTTTATGAAAATGCAATTATACTAAGAGCATTTCATCCTCCATCCACCTTTTGAGGGGAAAGAATGAAATAATCATCTCTACCCAAAGGGACAATTTAGGCATGTAAGTAGGGTTCAGGGCTTTAGGCGAGGTATCGTAATGTTTTTTAGGTCAGGCAGGCACCTGCATTAGGAGACAGGGAATTTCAGGAATACCCTATCTCCCGTCCTACAGACATTCCCCTCTGCTTCTAGCCAATATGCTACTTTTTCTGAATTTTACTATTAGTCATTTTCATGAACTGCATTGCAGGAACCAGTACCTAAAGGCCAGATCAGGCAGCATTTACTGTCACCACGCTTTATGGATCTGCATCTAATTCCGTTGTGCTCTTCTCCAAGTGTGGCAGAAATGTCGATGACAATACGCGGTGTCACCTTGCAGGCACCAGGAACCCCCTAATGTAGTGACTTTATTCAGAATGGAGCCCAGGGAGATGCTTGAAAGTAGATCAGTGATTCCACTGAAAATTACTTAGATTTTTAATTAAGTCCAGAGTAGTGTATTGCATCAACATGACAGAGCGTCTGTAAGCAAATGGTGTATCCTGATAGCTGAAGAGGCGTGGGAAGTTTTTGGTTTTGTTTTTGGAAGAATGTAGTAAAAGAGTAGGTAGAGGTAATGCTTATGGACTTCTTTTCCAACCTGAATGATTCTATGACTTAAATTGCTAGGTTTTTTATGAATGTTTTTGCTAGGTTTTCTTTTGAGGTACATTGCATACAAAGATGAGGAGCAAACTCCACCTGCAACCACAATCTGAGTGAGCAGCAAGAAACTGAGCTGTGGCAGAGCCTAACGCCTGTCAGTCCAGCGCAAAGCTGCAGGACCTTTGCCCACGTCTTTGCAGATGGACATTTCTATGCTAATTTATGGAAGGAAAGAATTGGGAACTACATTACTTAAATTGCATAACTTAGTCAAATCAATGCAGAATAGATAGAAAAGTTAGGTAATCTGAAATAATTTGGGAGGCTCAGCAAACTCTTAACATGGAATTTAACTGAACTCTAGCTTAGTTATTTTCTGCTTTCTAAGTATAGTAATATACATTGGCAAAAATAGCCTGTCTTATACTAACTGATCATCTCCTCAACTGACAGATTGGCTGTGAGAAAAGATTTAGGTGTCACTGTGAGTAGCTCATGAATTAGATTTCAATTCCATATAAAATAATTGAATAAATACCCGGAGATGAAATCAGTAAAATCTAGAGGGTAATAGAAGTTTGAGTAAACAAGCAGCATGATTTTTATAGAGAACAAATCATGCAAGACACACTTAATTGCTTGTTTTGATAGAATTACTAAATTATTAGCAGCTGATTATATTTTTTTTTTAGAGTTAGACTTTCATAGTCATCAAGAGAAGTTAGGCACCCAATTCCTTCTGATTTTAAGAGCTTGCTACATTATCTCCTGAAGTTTTAAAGAAAAGTTCATGTTAATTGGCTTGGAGTTTAATCTTGCTACATGACTTTTTAAACCCCCAGCAGTGACTGTGTCCAGACAGATATTACTGAGTTACAGAGGGATGCAGTCACTGCTTCCAGAATCAATATTATATGCAGACTTGCTTTATATTTTCATTAATGATTATGAAGTTAGGCTCAAAGGAACATGCCAATGAAATGTAGAGGCAAAAAATTCAGTAAGCTGTGAGCATTAATATGATAATATGGTACTGTAGAATAAAGGCTCCCTCCGAAATACCTCATCAATCCCCCTGCAAAACAAAAACCAAAAACCAAAGTAGAACTTTTTATGAGAACAACAGATCTTAAAGACTTTTGGTGGGAAATTCCAGGTACCACCTGGAGAAGAAAGAGAACTTTGACAACTCGACAAACAGTGGTGCGCTGAAAATGTTATGTTATGCTGAATATTTTTCTGAATTCTTTCAAATCATCTAGTTACTCTGTGGACTGAAGCAAATTTAGGGATGACTAATGCAGATAGATCAAAGGAAGAATATAATAGCACTCACACCTCATAACACACCCTTCTAAACCAGATCTTTTCTACTGGGAGATTGAAGAGAACCCGGTAATTTTGACAAATAAATGCAATTCAGTTAGCTCATTTCCCCTGTCAGAGCTCCTTGGAACTAAATATGTGCACTTTTTCTGCCACTGTATAACTGGAAGCTCTCCAAAGGTGGCATACATTGAGTCTGTTCCACTGGAGAAAAGCTGAATTGTAGTGGATATTTTTAAGAGGAAGCTAAAAGGAAATGAGATAGGCAGCTAAAGGAAAAGGCAGGAAGTTAATTTGGCTTAAACTAACAATATCTGATTCAAAACAGATGTCCTCAGACAGCCAGTGGTCAAGACTGAGGAAGAGGTGAAAAGAGAAGAGACAGGAGGTGGTTCTGGGGTGTTCCTGGGAGCAGGAAGCTTATGGAAGAGGGCCATCAGATGGAAGTGGCACCACTCGATCAGATATACTTACAGTGGCAACATAGAGAATAGGGTGGAGAAAATAGGAAGCCCTTCAATGATGAGGGCAAGAGGTAAACAGCTACTGAATGGGTGGCTAGCAGTGAAACTTATATGTAAGTGCATTAAGAGTTAGGTTTTACTGCTTGACAACCATCCAGGAATTAAAAGAAGGAAGGGAGGTGTTTGTAAGAACCGTGGCAAAATCAGCAACTCTCTAGGAGCTAATTTAAAAAACAAACAAACAAACCAATGAAAAAACCCAAACCAAAATATTTAGGCTGTAGCTCCTAGAATTAAAATGGATGAAATGTAGAATAAAAATGGATGAAATAATGAATTTGATGGAGCCAGTGTGAGATGAGGTCAGTGGGGACAGGAATGATAGCACGACTTAACATGATTTAATGGTAAAGAAAATAAAGGTGCATGAAACACCTTTAAGGCTGAACTTCAGTAAATTCATACATTGAGTTATGTGTCTTATTCTCCATGTGTCTAGTCAAGGGAAAGTTAAACAGAACCTATGGAAAGGAGGAGCAACATAAAGTTTTGTTTTAAAGGATTATTTGAGGTAAAATAAATTAATCTTCCCTATCAATACCATCTTCTTACAGAGCGGAAGTTTGAAGATGTCATTTATCAGCTGCCAGTCATTCAGATAATAAATGTAAATTTAAGTCATCCAGCAAAACCTGTACTAGCCTGAAAAATGGCTTGAAAGGATAAATGGCAAATAAATATTTTCATCCTCTGTGTGTGTAACAACAAGAAAAGGAAAAAAAAAAAAGAAGAAAAATACAGTACATAAACCAGGGTTTCTTATAAATTAAAAAGAAACTTATGTGGAACCGTTTCTTGAGTAGTCATTGTTCATTCAACACCCATTGTTGTATACCTACGGTTAGGATTTTATTACTATATTTCTGTTACTTTGTATTAATCAACACTTAATTTCACTGTAGATAGAACGAAATGCCTTTTTAGTTGCCCTAGTGTGCCTGAGACATCCATGCAGGAGGGCTCAGGGAGATAATATGTAGCGCTCTTCTACAGAGGCAGCTTGGGACGAGGAAGGGTACCTGAAAGCATAGAAGAATGACACAAGACACACATGATTAAGGAGGTGAATCCCATTATTGGCAGCAATTAGTACAGAATTACTCAGCATCAAAAGGTCCTTGTGTAGCTTTACACAGTTGACTTTCATTTTTGTTACTGTGGATAACTTAATATCCCCATCAGACACTGTGAGCTCTCTGATATCCTCTTTTTCAGATGATTTATGACTATTTTGAATTACATAGGCTCCAGTAGAGATTCTTAACAGACTCACTGATAGCTTCCTTCTACAGTGAAAAAGTATCTTTTATTCCTAGCCTTCATTTTCAATTCTCATCAAGCTGTTAACTCATTGGAGGATCCGTCCTCTTACCTCCTGAGAGCATAATTTCTTTAAAAGTCTTTGGCAAAGGATCATATTAAATATTTTGAAAATCCAAGCAGAGTAACCAACCTCATCTGTATGGTTGTTGTCTCCTCTGAGAGAAAAGACTTCAGAAGTCTGTGAACAAAGCCTTCCATACGTTAAACCCAGCTTGATTTGTCTCTGTTTTGCCAAACCTTTGTACTCCACCTACTAATTTATTCTTTTGGATACTTTCTACAGGTTTTTCCAGAACAGAACACAGGTTGTCTACTTTGTATTTCCTTAAATCCCACCATAGCCCTTTTTGAAGTTGATGTCACAGCATCAACCTGCCAGTTTAAAATCCCTTAACACAAAGGAGGAGTTAAGTGATGGGCTGATTCTCCACAGTTAATACTTTACAGTGTCATATTTGAATTTCTTCAAAACTCCTGGGTGAATATGTGACTTGCATGACTTGCTACTACCCATTTTATGGATCTGTCCTAAAATCTTTACTACCAACTCTTTAATTTAGGGTAGTTCTTCTTAACTGTGACATGTAAAGAAATATGCAACAGGGATTGAAGAGTTTTGGAAAAGCATTAATCCTCATCACAGACACTGATTATTAGATGCTTATGAAATATGAGATTACAAAAATTGTTTATTTTTGTGTAATAATGAAAGATTGAGTATTTTTTAAATTGTGTTATCAAAATGAATAAAGGCCAATGTGAAAAAAAATAATAACCGGGCACATAACTGAAGTCAAAGTAGTCCTTGGATCATATATAGGAGGATAAGTAAAAAGAATTAATGAACAGCCAACACATGGAATTAAAGGCTGTCGAAGATCATAGACGTGAACGTAAAGTTATGACAGAAATAACATTTGTAGTACACAGGCTAACGTCCAGATTCTATTTGGTGTGAATGTGCATGTTCAAGTCCACCAGGGTTAATTGCACGTGTCAATATCCCAATTAAATTACAGTATTGTTTTTTTAGTGACTGCTCTGTTATACTAGGAAAACTTTGATTTCCCATTGCTTTCCATGATTGTACCTCTTCTTGAAAAATAGCTTCTTGAAGGGTGAGCGCTACACATACAATTTGCACACCCAGCCATTCACTGAGTTACTCTTACACTCTTGGTGTCCTGAAACCCGCTTGAACCTTTCCACTCTGGTGTATAGGAATTATATCCACCTTATAAGAGAGTATAATTATTTTTATCTATTCACGTGCTGAGCGCTTGTACACATGTGTTATGCCAATATATGTTGAAGTTACCATTCTTGAAATCAGCCTTTTTGAAACTGTTACTTCTACACAGAGGGTTAAAGTAAACACATAAAGCCCAGTTCTGCCTGTAGGTATAGAGGAAGGATACTGGTAGAGGTTTTATGATACCACATGGATTTCTGGCCGTTAGCCCAGTGCTCTTACACTGATTGGTGTTTTGGTGGGAGGAGAGGCTCATTTTCCTTCGATGTTTTGTCAGTCATTAATTTTAAACTCTGCCTGTTTGTTTTGAAGCGGTACAGCAGTGTTCAATGAAGCCTGAGCACATGTGAAGCTGTGATACTGGTTATTGCTCCCATTTCTCCTAATGCATGTAGATTTGGTCCAGGCCCGGAGCAAAGGCATTTCTCCAACTTCAGCTGTTATGTTCCTGCCTCTATGTTTGTGCAGGTTATACACCAACTTTCAACTGAAGAAGGATTTTGTTTCTGTTTTCCTAGGTGGTTCCATGCCTTAAGTTTAGTAGGTGTGAACTCCACTGTTATCCTGTACTCTGGTTGACCTAATGAAAAGGGAGATGAGGATACTTTGAAGGCCCCTGGTAATAATTTCAAAAATGCTTTCCTTTAATGAAGGGGGGATTCACCAGATTCCTGAGGTGAAAAAGATATAGAAGCAAGAAAGGAGGAAAAACAGCAAGATAATAAAAGAAGGAGAAACAATAATAGGAAGAAAGAAAATAGAAAGATCATGAGGGTATTAAATGTAAGCCTGCTCTTGTTACTTGATGCTGACCATCTGTAGCTTAATGAATATTAGACAGTTTGGTGGCTATGTAAAGACTATATTTTACCTTGGATTTTATTGTGCTAGCCTCCCACTGACATTTCCACTTGAGGATGTATTTCTTCATAACTTGACTTGGGAAAGCTCATTAAAATAGTTGTGGTCCTATTTCAGAGAGTTTTTCATCCTTTAATGAAAAGGATGTGCTTGTTAACATGCCCAGCAATGTTAAATGTGCCCATAGCAGGGCATTCTCCCAGGTCTCTTATATATGGACAACTCAGCTGCTGAAGGTCAACAGGAAACGTTGCTATTTACAGATGGGAAGAATTGGTGCATTAATAAAGGTTTGGAGCTCTTTTGCACCTGAAGACTCATTATACAGAAATAAATCTCGCTATGTGGATTTATTCATGATCAAAATTCATAGAAATATTGCTCAAATTTGCCTAGAATGAAGCACAGATCAAATACTGGATCTGTCCTAAAGCAACACTGGGGGAAAGTGTTCTTTTATTAGAAAGGAAACTGTTGCTGGCCCATTTATTTGCCATTTGGTGGCAAATAAAAGAGCAAGAAATGCAAGCATCATTGCTGAAGTAATTGAGACCAGTCCCACAATCAATTCTATTACCACTCAAAAGCTTGTTAGATAAAATTGCAAAAATAAGATGTGGCCAAAAACTATTAACTTTCAGCATTCATATGAGTGAATAGTTCTTGGCTATTTCTGTTTTCTGAAATTTGCTTGGTTTCATGCTTTATCAATGTCGTTACTAATATTGAAAACTTAGGTAAGACTTATTTTTCAGATTTATCTAATGGTGGGTCTTCTACAACGTCTTTTGGAACCCATTCTTGATTCTAATATTCATCACTGGCCTGACAGATCTCCCCAGATACTCAGGCAACATTTATCCTTGCCTGGTTCCTGAAGCCTCACTTATATCCTTTTCCTTGCCATGCATTCCATACCAGGTAGATGAAAATTATACCTATTAACCCTTATTTAAATGTTATCTAGAGATAAATCTGCACGCATACGTGAATGTGGGATTCTCCTTCTCCTTCTCTTTTGTTTGTTTGTTTGTTTGTTTGTTTTTGTTTTTGTTCTTCGTGGGAAATGTACTTAGGGGGTGTTTTTATTAATGACAGATGGGTTATATCTGTTGGTTACCTCATGCTTTTGCATGAAGGAGAGTGCTTTAGAAATAAATATATATTTATCTGCTTATTGTTTTTTGTGGTATTTCTCCAGAAATCAATTACATTGGTCATTTAGTTTATTTGAGCTTCATTTGTTAGGATACTTGTAAAATTGATAATGTCTTTTTGGAATGCTGGATGCTTGGATCAAATCTACTGGCTGTGTGAAGAAGGCTGTCACTTTTTGGTGGCAGTCCAAAAAGCGTGTACTGTGAGTACTGTGAGTACTCAGTCCAACTTGTGTTATCCATTTCATATCAATGCTTCACACTTACGTCTATATGTAAACAGTGTTGTGAAGGAACCTGAAGTTTTTCTCGGGAAGATGAGATCATTACTTATATAATGTTGAGAAAAGAAATTATTGCAGCACATTTGAGTCTTAATGGTCATATTCCATCGATTTTATAGAGAAGAACATGGTGATCTTGTGGTCAGCACAGATAAACCACTAAATAGGTAATCCTTTTTGTAGGTTACATATGGAAATGAACCAGAAATTCTCTTTAACTGTTTTACTCAATGTCCTAAGAAATGCCGAGCCCTGGAATACAGGAGAGTGTGCTGGCATGATCACAGCCAACACTAGCCTATAGATCTTGAAGGGGTTGCAAGGAGAAGTCTAGGACATATGTAAATGTAGCAAAACTTATTTGACAGACAGAAAGGGTCTGTTCATTATTAATAGAATCTTAATCAACATTTCCTGGAAAGGCAATAATGCCCTTCACTGCTCCCATGCAGTCATGCATGAGACATGCATGTGAGACAAGGCTAATTTAGGTGAAACCCATGCACATTGATAGAGGCAGGATTAGACCTATTGGCTTCTGAGTCTCATTTCTATGCTTAAATATGGGAAACCACTCTTCCTTAAGGATATCAGGCTGTTGAACCCTTATGAAGTCCTTTCCAAGCTTGCCTAACCTCTCTGTGGGTGAAGTCGTTTCAGGAGTTCTGCTCATTCTCATGAAAGTAAACTAATTGAAGTTTCCCAAACTTTAGATTAGCCATTTAATGTACCATGACCCTTGAAGAGCAAGCCAAGTGCACATTCTGTCCCACTCTTCCATAACTTAACAGAGAGCCCCTCTGGGCTTCAGAACCTCTCCAGGGAGTGCAGAATGCTAACTTCTGCCAGAGAAAACAAAGCAGGGAGTTCTAAGGGATTGAAAGATGAGAGCTCACTTATCACTAGCCAGGAAATAGGAAATGAAAAGCCAAACGTGTGTTTGGGACTGGAAGTAAAATAAAACTTTTCTCACCCTCTTTACCTTTTACCCCAAAGACTATCAAAACAGTCTTTTAAAATAATAACCCAGATGTGGCTAACTATATTAATTTCAATTTCCTGCATAGTCATTACTACTTTCTGTAATAGTTTTGCCTCTCTTACTGGTCTAGGAAGTGCTCTCTGGTTTGGTCTAGCCTACCAGAGAAGAGGATAGAATGTTCTCCTAGATATATGAAGAGGAAGAAGTGTTTGACAAGAAAACTCAATGCTGTTCCTATCAATACAAGGCAGGAAATGCGGGTGCTCTGTTTTTTCCGTAGAGGGTTACTGTTAGGATCATTGAATAAGTTATTCAGGATCATAGGACCATGCCATACAAGGATAGGCTGGGAGAGCTGGGTTTGTTCAGCCTCGAGAAAAGAAGGCTCAGAGGGGATCTCATCACCATGTACCAGTACTTAAGGGGTAGCTACAAGAGAAGATGGAGGTTCCCTTTCTACACGGAGTCACACGGAGAGGACAAGGGGAATGGACACAAGTTGCTCTTGGGGAGATTCTGATTGGACACCAGAGGGAAGTTTTTCACAGTGAGGACAGTCACCCATTGGAATAATCTCCCCAGGGAAGTGTTTGACGCGGCCACGTTGGACACCTTCAGGAGTCGTCTGGGCAGGGTGCTGGGCCATCTTGTCTAGACTGGGCTCTTCCTAGAAAGGTTGGACTAGATGATCCCTGAGGTCCCTTCCAACCTGGGATTCTGTGATTCTGTGATAGGTTCTCACTCAGAGATGAGGCTGGAAACTTGGGATCTTCATGTCTCAGCTATTTGCTCATACCACATGCATTTGTGATCATATTATAAAAGGAGTTTGAAAAAGTTCTTATATACAAGATTTTACGCCTGTTCCATTCTGATTAGCCCAGAAGTGTTCATATCAGCCTGCAATCATGTAGAGAATGGATTGCCATCCAGAGCCCCAAACACACATTGTCTTGAGTTTCCTTCACTGCAGTGTTCCCTGTCAACTCCCAGAGATGTCTTTAGTGAAGAGATTCTGGAGAAAATTATGTTGGCAGGGTTGGGAGAAGGAAAGCATAGCCAGGATTTTCCTGATACAAAGAAGCATCCTTATCATGTAGTAAAGCTTAATCAGGCATATTCTGTAGATGTTAGCAGAGCAGGAGGGAGATGCTAGAGGGAGCATTGTTGCTGCTGGTCCATACCCTGAAGGCAGAGGATTCTCCTGGAGGCTTGGAGGTAATGGGATTAAACTTCATGATAAGCACATTAAACACTTTGTTTATAATGTTTAGGTGCCATATTAGAAGAAACCCTGCTGGTTTTGCTTCTAGACATATTAAAATGTGAAAATGAATGGTCAGCTGAGGTGGGTGTACAGAAAGGAATTATTTAGGCACTAGTTCTAAGAGGGGAGATGCCAGATATGAATCTCAGTCTAAGTTGAACTTCCAGGAGAAACTTAAATCTCAGGGAGTGTGAGAGTTTGAACACAGCCTTTAAACAGGGCATGTTGCCCTTTCTAGTTTCCTCTTGCTCAGCATACTGGTTGCTGTGATTCCCAGTCTCAGGTCCTTCACTTGTCCTGATCACAGCTTGAGGATCAGGTGTCTGATTCTGTTTTTGAGAAATCCATGGTCTGAGGCCATGGTTGTGGCAATGCTGAGAGCCTCCAGGCACTTTTTTTTCACAGGTATCTGATGGTGCCTCTCCCACTATATAAGCAGACATAACAGAAGAATGGCAGAAGTAAAACCCAAAGCAACTCAAAATAGTTCTGTATATCCGTAGATCTATACATTATTTATCCATGCTTGAATTTTAATGAAGAGGAATGCCATTTACTCATTAGTTTAGAAGCCAAAAATACCCACCACTTATACGTTGACTTTGGGCTGTTTTGTGTTCCAGATACTACATTTTTCTTCCATTTCCCAGACAGAAAATATTAAATGTGCTTGACAGGCATTATTTTTGTTACTGTACCAGTAAGTAAAGCAGATCAGCAGTTACTGTAAGGGTTGACTGTGATCCAGACAGAAGTTTCTTATTCATAATCCCACTCTGTGATATAGTGAAATGTATTGTAACACGACGCAATGTGTTGTTAAAAGTTTCTACAGTCTAACTGGCCAGACAGGGTGCTACACAAAGGCTCAGATTGGAAGACTATACTGTAGGCTGACAGAACCTTACCCTACTACATTGTATGGCGAGTAGGAAAGACTCAAGCAGCTTCTTTTTCAGTACCCTGAGAATAGGATGATGAACATTTGTATAAAGTGCATCACAGATGGCCATGGGTAATCTTGTCCTGGCTGAGAGAAATGGCAATATTTTCTTTGTCTTCATTTAGATCAGAATGTTGCCTTCTGGCTTTGTTTCTTGTTAGGCTCATTCAGAGTATAGGTCCCCTAGGGCATCTGAGCCAGTTTACTCTGCACCAGCAAAATGGCTATGATTTTCCATAGGGCCGCCCATCCTGACTTACTTAGCACATGAGTAAAAGTTGTGCAGGTAGAAAAGTGTTCCAAAGTGATGCTGAAAAACTTTCACACAATAAGCTGTCTTTTATTAAGCAGACTCGCATGACTTGTGACAACCTGGATGTTTCTTTTTTCAAAAATGGAAAAATCCATTGTGGGTAAAAGTGTCTTGTCAAAGGTAGAAAAGACTTCTTCCTACTAACTTCAGGCTCACTGTGTTACAAGAAGAAAAAAATACACCTGGGATTTCTTTCATCTTCTCAGTAAAACATCACAGGAACAGAGCCAGAGTGGCTATCATTATTTTGGATATACATATTTAAGTAGAAAAATATATATTAGACAAAGCAATGGGGAACTGACCTCACAAGCTTGTAAACCCACTCCAGTCACTGCAACCTATAATGTTTCATTTGCTTCTGAAATTGTAAATTAAGGTAGGTTTGTGTCTAGTATATTCAGCTGATCGAGCAAATATACTTCGTTCTTGGAATCCTTTTATTAGACCTAAGCAGTTTTAAAGCCACTTGTTATTCTATTTCATTGAGGTACCCCCTTAAAACACAATTAAAAGGGTAATCATTGCAAATGATGTAACACTTAAAAGTGTACAGGTTGGTTGAGGGCTAAAAGTGAAGGGATGAGTCATTTCTACTGTGGGCTATGCTGGAGTTATGAAAAAATAAAATAGAGATTAGTAGAAAAGGGCAAGATGTTGTAAAAACCATCATGAAATTGGTGAAGAAAGGGAATGTAAAGGGTGGAAAAGGTGGTAGCAGGCAGCAGAGGGTTGGAAATTAGAAAAGAAATGGTAGAAAGAGGCTGGAGGGGCAGGGAACAAGGTTACTATAAATAACTCATATCTCTTTCGAAGAAATACCTGTCATCTTGTTACATCCCTACAAATTGACAGTTCTACTGTCACTGATGTTCTGCAAATGCTCCACTGCAAAAAAAATGTTAGACATACCCATAAAAATGTCATTTTTAAGTGCAAGTAAGGATACAGAGGTTCATCTCCTAACTGCTTGCAAATCCCAAGCCTTAATAGTTCTCTTTAAGTTCTTTCAGCCCTAATGTTTATTAGTTTGGGGTGAATTTTGAAGCCTTAAGGTATCAAAGTATCTGCATGAGTGAATCCTACCCTTAAGCACTCCCAAGGTCATCTCATTATAATACCTTGTTTCCAGTTGTTTTTAACTCCAATGCTTCCCATGCTGAATGCCTCAGAGAAAATTTCAGTGTTAGCAAATGTGCTGGTGAGGACAGTACTGTCCTTCCTAAGAGGAGGGTTGCAGGTGAGTACATGTTCTGCATGGCAATAGCTGCTTGCATGGAAACATGGATCTGGTCATCATGTAATATCTGAGTATTTGACTGCGCAGCCTTGTTGTATTATTAACCCATTTTTTCAGCGTAATATTTATACCTTTACTAACTAACAACTCTTCTTGTATGGAATTCAGAAGGCAGTACATCACATTACTAGATTAAAGATGAAAAACTATGGCTTTTCAAAAAGCAGTTTTGCTACCTGATGCAGCCTTACCTAAATTAAGTTAAGATCTACTGCCAGGATTGGGGAGAAATTGTATGTGCAGGGAGGTCAGAAAACTTACCAAAGTATTTCCGTTTACTATATGATTACACATTAAAATGGTCTAAAAATCATCTCTATATTAGGAACATTAAAATACACCTGCATACTGAATACTTCTATATCTGAGTGTCTGATCATGTAGGTTCATATTTCCATTAAGGAAAGCAAATGAGACAAAGTTTTTCAGTGTGGCTACCTCGTGATTCAGATCATCATCTCATTTCCTCACTGACTGTTCTCAAGTCAAACATAGTCTTAAATTGCATTGCACAGATTTTCAAGCAAGAGTTTTTCTGGAGCTGAATTACTTTCATCTGTACACTTTAAAATATGTCAACCATCCCTTACTCAGTTATTTGCATTATTGCATAGAGTTCTGTTTCAAGATGATATAGGTGCATAAGCAATTGTTTTGTAATGCTGCTGCTTTCCGACCGGCTTTCAGAGACATCGGATTTCTATTAATTGTTACAAAAAGGACAACATGCTTAAGGCAATTAAGTTTGAAGCACATATGCATAGATAGTGCATATGTATAGGCTGTGTGGGTTGCCATTATGTGTTCTCAGCTAGATGTCTTTCAATATGCAAAACAAGAATTGACAGCATATGAAGTATGGAAAGTGTTTTATTTCAGTTGGGATAAAATGGAAGAAAAAAACACTGTCAGTTTTTATCAGTGGGTTTTATAGTTCTGCTAAAACATAGAAAAAAAGCACTGTTACAGGGTTATGCTGATCTTCCTTTTTGCTTACTTGAAGTGAGCTTAATTTCTATTGATAAATTATCCTTTTGAATATCCTGAAGTCTGTCTACAGTGAATTTTTGTAGTGCAGCATATTAGAGTGAGAACAGTTTGGAGCATTTACATTGAGAAAGGATTGCCAGAGGGAATGAATCCAAACAGCACTAAAATAGTAAAGCTCTTAGGAAACTTAATGGTATAGAAGACAAATTATTTTGCATTCCAGGCTATGTACTGATCCTAAGTGCTATCAAGAAGCTGGAAAAGAAAGAATATGAAAATGCAGCAAAAATATAGGTTTGATACTCAAATTAATTGGAAAAACATGGACATCGTGCTGTGACTTAATCTTTCCTTAACCTACTCCATGACTTTTAACTCAAGTAGTAAACTGAATACTGAAGTAGATTGAAAAGATGTTAGAAGTTTTCATTTGAACTGCTAGGGGAATAGATTAGATTTGCGTGCTGCCCAGATATTTGCAACAATTCTTGTTGTTGTCTAAGAGCATGTCAGCAGTGCCTGGCCACACTGAGGAGGAAATTGATGGCCAGTCTCAGACTCTAAAGCCGCTTTTTTGAGTATATCAACTCCTTCCAACACACCACTGGCCAGTTCTCAGACATGAAGTTTCCAGTGTCTCCCCTGCAGTGGTAAACATCATACTGGACATAGGAACTGGAGCAGCAGTGCTATGAAAAGAGAGGATTGGATTTAACAACTAATCTTGGCCAACAGCAGCCCTTCTTTACTCTAGGACCTGTAATTTTTGCTCAAGCTGCACAGGCTAATGTATTCATGAAGTACTCTGTCTGATCCCTATTGTAAGCCCCAGCCCCCCAAATCAAGCAAATCACAAAGCCATAGAGGAATCATGTATAAAAAATGGGGTTTTTTGGTTATTTTATTGGGAACTGTATGACAGGGAAGTGCCTTCCTCCAGCAGTACTATTCTTTGTAATGTTTGTTCAGATCCTGCTTCCTCATCAAAGTGCTCCAGTGGTTTCTTTGGCTATCTCTTACCTTGCTATGGACAGTTTTAGTCTTAATCTTGTCTTATAGTGAATAATGCTAAGGGTATAGGAGTACAAAAGCTTTAAGGATTTTTCTTATAACAATATCTCAGATCACTGTGTCTTTCAAAACCTGTCCGATCCCAGTGCCTCTGGAAAAGGTGCCAGGAAATGTGAGTTCAGCCGTGGGAGAACATCACAACTGGAATGGTCTAAAATCACCCAGCACAGTTGCAAGAAAACAAATCAGCAGTTCAGGACATGGTTCAAGTCACCTTGTGTGCCCCTGCTAAGTTGTCTGTATGTAAATTAGTTCTATTCTACTGGCACAATTAGGAACGGCTCAGCTTCTAGCTAATGTAGAAACTGGAGGAGCTGTGCAAAGCAGTATCAGGTACCTAGCAGCAATTTTTACTTTCAGAAGCTTTCAGTACCAACTTTAAATACATTTGATTGAATAAAGTCACTGCAACAACAGTCTGAGGCACTTTAAGTCAAATATATTCAGACAAATTCTGTTTCAAAATAGTATACTCGTCTGTTGTGTGTCACTGAGAATTTTCGCTCAAACATGTCTTCTAAATAAACTGTAGGCATTATAGGGTGATCCTGTGATGCTGCCCATTAATTCTAAAGAAGTTTGATTGTTACCTGCTCTAGCTATGCATCCTCAGCCTTCATGTAGGTCTTTTGAGTCCAGAGCCTTTTTACCATTTTCAGGCATACTGATCTCCAATCATGCAGCTTTAAGCATGCCCAGTGTGTGCTTTTTGAGCTAACACAACGTGTCAGTTGTGCAGCCCACTCTTCCTCATTCTTCTTTGTAGATCAGCTTGTCCTCTGAGATGAAATTTGATGTCCTACTGTTATTTTAAGTGTTCTCACCTCTGTCCTGAAGCCTTTACCTGCAGTCAGCCTTCCTAACTTTCAAACTAGACAGCAATCCTTCAGTCTGACATATTGACATCCCATCAGCCAAATCATCTCATCTAGAGAAAAGGAGACTAAGTACTTAGAAGGATATACTGGCATGACTGTTCTGTGATAGTTAAACCAGCCAATCTCCATGTGAGTGACATGGAATAAAAATATATTCCAGGAAGGCAATAGTTAACCATGTATGAAAGGCATGAAAAGAATGTGTAGGTGGAGTTGCGGTCAATATATTATTTTAACATGCAATTTAGTTATTATTGGCAGAATGGAAGTCGTACTGTTTGCCTGCAAAAATTAGGAAAGGATGATAAAAATTTGATGTATTTTCAACGTTTATAAAGTATGGTATATCTTTAGTCTTTATGACATTGAAAACTCCCACTATTCTGTGTGGTGCAGTGGTGCTTGGCCGGTATTGCTTAATCATTCTGATGTTAATGAGGCTGTTGAGACTAAAGGTTTTATACTGGTGTTTTGGCTTCGCTACGCTAGTCTGTCAACATGTAATGATATTTTAAAGCCTTATACAAACCTAGAACAGATGCATAAAAACCATCATGTTATTAAATCACCAAGTCATGGTGCAACTAAGATTTCATAGTTTTAGTTTTTATAAAACAGCAACACGCCACTTTAGTGCTCTGTAACAAATCTGAAGAAGCAAAGTCACTCAGGTCTGTATTCAGGCGGCAAGGGGTAGCAGTCTGGAATGTAGCTATTATAATATTTAACTTTAATAGAGTGCTTGAGGGCGCTGGCTATGCAGGGTCACTGGAGTCAGTGGAGGCACGCAATTGCCACTCAGAGTTTCTCCTGTAGAAACTTACTGTGAATGTCATCCCTGCCTCCTGGCTTCTGCTTCCCACGTATGTAGGAGCCAAATTTTCTGGCCTGGAAAGCAGGTCTCTTGGTCTTGGATGCCACAACAACATCTAAGTAAGCAATCTGAATATGACCGTCAAAGACCATACTCCAATTTAGTCCAGCCCATATTCCTTTTGCGCAAAAGCAGAAGAGGGTTACAGCCCTTCGTGTGGTAAAACTTACCCCTCCCTTGCCATGTGAGAGGTGTTCTGTGGTGGCATGCTGGGAGGAGAGCTGAGCCATCCCTCTGGCTGCTCGCCCTCCAGCTGGGGCTGAGGGAGTTGCTGCTCGATAGTCACTCAGAGCTGCCGAGACCCTATTAATGAATCTGATCTATTTAGAATCCGATTTCTATGTTTGCATTGTGTGAGATAATGCTACAGCAAAATAACAAGAGCCTTTTAAGTAGATGTTTATCAAAAGGGCAAATAATGCTGCAAGGAAGAGTTAAGAGAGTAAATGCTGCATTTCCATCCAGTGCCAGGAAAGTAAGAATAGTTTTATGGTCCTTGCCATTGAACATGTAAGGCTTTTGTACCCATTTGTCCGTTTCCTTGTAACTTTGGATCTGCTTTATCTGTGCAAGTTAAAACTAAAAGTTATGGATGATATTTAGAATTAAGTGTCTGCCCAGCTATTCTGAAGGACCTCAGATTATTTGGATTCTTTCTAAAATAATTAAACACAGAATATTTTGTAAATGTTGAAGTGTAGGCAAGGCAGGTTAGACTGCTAGACAATAGATACCTTGAATACCCACTGCTTTGGTTGCCAACCCAGCAGTTACTCTTGGGCTTCACTGGGCTTAAGCTAGTTCCCTTTCAGTGCATCTGCAGCTCCTCAGGACTGGACCTTCCCCCAGAAGCCTTAAATATTGGTAATTCCACAAGCAATAAAGCGAAAGAGCTGAAAAGAGAGGACATAAACAGGAATTCTTCAATAACTGTCTCAGTGGCCTCAGCCATCTGGTCTGGAAGAGCATTTGCACTTGCCCTCTGTCTTGAACACCAGCTTCTTTGCATGTGACCCTCTGCTGAGATATTCAGCATTAGAGAAAATAATAGACCAGTTGAAATATTTCAGGTGCTGCTTTGTCAAGGCAGGGAGGGGGACATGCCTGGCTATAGGTGTCCTGGTGGTGTATTTTGGTGAATAAAAATAACATTCACTGGCTTAGCCTTGCTGTTGTTCATAAAGAGGGGAACAGAGAACAAACCAAAGTCACCGTGATTCTGTGCATTGTAGCTGGAGAACCCACAGGGTCACAGCAAAGTGTTGTGCGTGTCCTCAAGGACTGCCCCAACACATCTTTCTGGGTAGGAGAGGGAGTGAAAGATGTAGCCGTTGTCTCACTGGGAGAGAGGAAGAAGTGGAGAAAGAGGAGGTGAATCGGAGAATAAAGTGGCTGATTCCCTTTGTGCAAACTACATGGTGTGAAAGGAAGTCAAAGAATGGCTGTAAAAACTTGTTCTTTGCTTGGCTGTTAAAAGGGGTGGTGTTTTTTATAAATAAATAGTGAACACTTTTGCGTGAAATATAATTTAAAATATTTTGTGTGTTCTGCCTGCTTACTACATTATTTTATGTTCTGTAGGAGGATATGAAATTTTGCTTCATGCTTTATTGAACTGCATGATACAGGAAAGAAAATAGAATTAAAAACATGAGCAAAACTATCAGAGTCTAAATGTCAATAATTTTTAGATTGTCTATAAAGGAAAATACATTCTTGGTAACTGAGATTAGAGAACATGATCTGATCCCACTAAATATATATTTTTGTGAAATGACTTACAGCGCAGCACACAGACAACCTGCGACGTGCAGCGCGGTTCGCAGATCCTTTACTGACTGATTGTTCTCTGCTCATTTGCATGGCTTGATTTTGCACTAGCGCTTTTTTTTCCCCAAGCAAACACACTTTACTTGCTAACAGGATACCAGCTGCTGTTCTAATTTCTCATTGAGTCCATGTCCCAGTTTCACATTTGTGATATGCTAATATAAACCTAGCTGTGCTTCTCCGATGCACTTGAAGTGGAAAGAAATCTTCTTCCTTTTTATTGGGTTACGTGATATCATGATATTGTAGTCCTGCAGCCTTGTACCACCATGAACATATATCAGAATGTTGTAGAGTATTTTCTACTGGATTCAAAAGCTAATTGACAGTGCTAAATCTCTTGTTGCATGTATTTATCTTTCAAATAGCTATTTTGTTTTATTCTGAAGTGTTTACTACAGATGGGGAAAACAACCTGTCATATTGATCTCTAATGTATATGATTATATGAATATACTATACTTTCCTTAATTAGCACTTTGTAGATCTCTTAGATTTCATGTGTAGCTACAAAATGAATAATCACAGCTTAAAGGCATATCAAAACCGTTAAAGTCAGTGGAAAGAATTCCCACTATCAATGATCTGGCTTTAGCCTGTCCTGTCAAATCTTCATTTTGTGGTACAAGTATATGTAGGAAAGTGGGATAATACTTAAATACACTTTCACTTAATGTCCTTTTGATATGTCTCCTACATCTGTTCCCAATTTACCAGTTATTGCAGAGGAACGGAGCAGTGTAAGAGCTCTGAAGTCTGGGTTTAAGTCTGGCTTTAGATTCAGGTTCCCTGCCTTTTGAAAATAAAATAAAAATCATTTATTATCCTTTAAAATAAATTTTATTTCTTTTTATCACTGAGACACTGATTGATAATGTCAGGGGTCAGGAAAGAATTCATAGGGTAAGTAGGAAATAGATGAGGTAGGGACAAGGTGGATGCCCAGAGATATGTGGTCTGCAGTAGGGAGTGCTGCAAAATATCGTACCTAGTGGCTGCATGATGCAAGCAGGAGTAAGACTGGGAAAAAAGGAGCACTTTAAAGTTCTACAATGTACACACTAGCATGATATTTGAGAATGGCTGTCACCTTGGGAACAACTGAAGAGAAGAGTGGCAGGTTTGGCCATGTGTCCTCCCCCCCCATAGCTTTCTTACCATGCATCCAAAAAATGGTGCCAAGTGATGCTTGTTTGTCTCTGGCTGCCATGTGTATGTAACAGGCTAGTGTTGTTTGCCTGCAACGTCCCAACCTGCTTTAGCAGGCGGTTTAATACCAAACTCAGACATAAGGGAGGTGGGAGAGGCTTTTGAAGAGCAGTTGTGAACTGTGAGCAGTCATCAAATAGGGGAGAACACCATGCTTAGCTTTTGCTTTATTTTTTAAATCTGGTTAGCAAAACCATTGTGAGGAAGGAGGCTGCGATGGCAAAACTGATAAAAGGTGGGAGTTGAGGACAATAATACAGGAAAAGCTCTCTAAAGGCCAAATCTGTCAATTATATTATTAATATGTTATATGTAGCTGTTATGGAAAGTTGACAGTATCTTGGAACTAACTAATGTAATAAGAGGGATGTATGGTTGATACTTCAATGATCTATCATTTTGAAGTGTTGCAGCAGTCATGAAAATGTTGTAATTTCTAAGTAAGCTAGAGACCAGAAGGAACGTGTTAATTACGGGCTAGAAATAGGATTGAAAATTCAAAAAAAAAAAGTGGCTACAGTGTACAGGGAGTGTGCTGCTTGCTTTTCATATCGCAAAGCCCAGTCACAGGGTGCAAAGAATGGGATGACCCTAAGATATCACATGCATGCCTAGAGTCAATCCTGATCCTGAAGTCATATGGGATAAATGAATCAAGACAGAGGAAGATTATAGAGGTCTCAAATGTATGCATAAAGAAATCCCCAGGACAAGCTGAGGTAGGGATAAAGCTGAATATACAGCAGAGGATCTGAGGAGGAACAGAAGTTTAAGACATCCCTGCTTAACATATATGTTTAAGCACACTCCAGGATTGTGTCTCACTTTGTTTTGCTTTTTTTAGAGGTGCAAACATTTGTCTTCGAATTAGTGGTCTAGAATCCTTTAGAGTCCACACTGGGAAACAGTAATGTTTTGTGCCTAGACAGACCTCTAAAACAGATCAAATTAAGTATGTTCCAGAAATGGTAATTTCTTTTACTGACCATGAATGGAGCCGACAATGATCATCTCTCCCACTTAGGTGAGACAAATCCAGTCCTGTTTTATAGTAGAAAGTTAATTATTTGATTTATAAAATAAATGTTGTTTTATTTTCTGCTCATCTAATGTTTAAAGCAGTCTGAATTAAATCTGGCAGGCAGAGGGCACCCTATCTTCTTGAAGGCAACACTCAAATAAATTAAGGCTGCGTACCAAACCTTGGGGTGCTTAAACCCAAAAACTCATATTGTTTGTTCTAAAGTTATAATTCTCATAATTATATTGGACCTGGTGAATGAGAAATAAGTTGTCTCATCAAACTGCATTTGAAGTGAGAAGCCTGGAAAAACAGAGCAGGACTTCTGATACCTGCCCTCTGCTGACCTGTGAAAATCAATTCAAGAACTGGTACTGTCAACAGAAAGAGAAAGAAGAGAGACCCCTGTGCCAAACACTGTTACAAGTCCCTCTGCCAAAGGGCAGGCTGCAAGGAGCAGGACCCATCTTAGTTTGGAAGTACTTAGAAGTACAGGCTAAATTTATGATAGGTGAACTTCTTATTAAGAAACTTTTGTGTCACGGGACTCCTTAGAGCACAACATGCTTATTCTACATGTCAGTTTGTGGTGGCAGATATGAGTTAGTAAAACTTATGCCATAGATTTTGGAAGTGCATTTCGCATTCACTTTTTTTTTAGATGCTATAGACACCTTTGGTCTGGCACCTACTGATTCCCAGTATGGTTTCTGATTGGTGCCTGTTTTGCCTTTGCTGAAAATTTCTCAGTGCATTTAGGAGTGAATCCTGCTTTACTGCATTTACAAAGGCATCACTTGGCAGTTCAGCCACAGCCCTACATGGTCATACTGATTAGTCTGAATTTTAATGTACTTCTGTAATGATTATTTCAGTGGTCATCTTCTCTCACAAGTTCGCTTTGTCAGATTATTGTTAATGAACAGATTGAAGAAAAGACAACAATGACAAAGTTCTTCAGAGTCCCTGTATCTGATAGATGCACAGTACACACAGGACTCCACTTAGTTTCTGTTTAGCAAAGGGAATTGCAAAATTATTTTACAATACCTTAGACAGCAATTGAATTAGAATTCAATAAATACAAAAAGAAGAAGGAGAAGAAAAAAAAAACCAGCTAGTGAAAAGCCATTGAGAAAAAAATGAGAAGAAAACAACTGCAAGAAAATATGAGCTTCTGACATGGAATAATTGAGTCTTTCACAGGGTGAAACATAATCACAGTTTCAACATGTAACAAGAAGCTTAGAGCTTGAAGAGAAAGCTATTTTCTAAGATTAAAAAAAAGCTACTGACTTTTACTGAGTGGCTTGAATAAAAAAAGTATTTTCAGAAAATTTTTCTTTTTAATGAATACTTCTGCAGGTCCTTCAGTGAGAAGCACAGGAGCTTCTTATAAGCTGTAATTCAGCCATGCCCACCCCCTTTGGAGTCGCAAGGTGGAATTTATACACTTTAGCCACATGAAAAATAAATGGATTTGGGAAAGGCATACTGAAGATCATACAATGCTTTACCTGTAGCTGTTGAAAACTTGCAGGAAAGTGAAAAGGGACTGGCTGAAGTCTAACTCTGCAGGCACAGAAGTCTTGGTAAGCCAAGATGAAGTAGATCGAGCCTGAAACAGAAAGCAGGGATTTCAGTTGTTCTTCCTGCCAAGGGAGAGAGATTCTGGATCAGTGAATTGGCACTTGCTGATGTGCTTGGTTGAACCAAACTGCTTTGGAATTTGCTTAAAATTTTAAACATGGGATGCGATAAGTTGTGCATGGTGCATGTGTGCATTTGTTTCAAAGCTTCCTTTGGGTACCAGCTGCATTGGGAAGACAAAAATGTATTGCTCTCTATGGTCTCTTTCAAAGTCTCAACCAGGCTAAGCCTCCAGCCAGGCCGCCCAGAGGCCTGTCAGAGGATGTCTGCGTTGTACATGTCTGAAAATGAAGGACAAGGCGTTTCAAAAGAAGGATAAAAATGTGGTTTTGCTTGTGCCTTCCCACTTCTCAAGACAGGTAACCTGATCTGGTATTTGACCCAACTCTCTGTAATTCAGATTTGATTTTTACACCATCCACTTGGTTTTACCTTTGACACATCATCTTGTCACTGTGGCAGAAAATGTGACTCGTTACAAGTTTTCACCAATCACGAAGAGAACCAGAGCAGAGGGCTGGACCTGATACTGGAGCAGACGTCCACCTGTAGGTGAACATTTGGTGAAAGGTTCTGTAGCTTGTTTGAAGGTACTCAGTTTTTCCAGGTTTTCAGCTGACATCAGTCTCTGAGTGGAGCAGTGCCAAACTTTTTTTTGAGGAACCTATATATTGAGCTACTCTGCAGTTGAGCATGGAAGACACATACAACTAATATGTTTTTTAAGGACCACATAATGATTTAGAGCCTAAATAGTTTGCATCTGGAAAACATTGGTGAGATGAGTCAAGACCAGTGGTTTTAGAACCTTAAATTCAAGCTTGTTTTTTCCTGGGAATCTGCTGATGTTTGAGACATTTATACCACTTGCTTTCTTAGGAGCTTTGCGCTGCCACCCACAATCATAGTATCTAATCACAGATTTATCTTGAAGTCAGAGCATGTCTTTATTTTATTTTAATGGGGGCAAAATAAACTCTGTACTTTATCAAATGCATCTGGTAAGTTTGACAGAAATACCCAGCCAGTGAATATTTACAGTTCCTCAGATAACTGATTATTGCAATGAAGAAAAATGGGGGAAAAATATATGGGAGCACATTCTCCCGCCAAGCCAACGAAAGAGAGTTGTGGTTGTCTGGCATCCTTTTTTTTGCAGAAAACTGAGAACAAGATGGCTTGATGATTGTACTGTGACTAAATCCCTTGCACTGACCACTTTCGAACCTATATTTACACATGTTCCTGTAAAGGGAAGGGCTGTCTGACCCAATTACACTGAAAGGAAAACACAAGGGCAGGAAATTTATTTTTGTTTTGCAACGTTTTCCATTATCTATCATGCCTTCTTGCTCTCATCGGTTCCAGTATCAATCCACTTTTTTTTCAGAAATGTTTCTTTTAACTTTAGAAATCAGTTTCTTATATATAAAAATGAAGAAGGGGCAGAGACGTTTCAGTTATTAATAGTAAATTTTCATTCACATTAACAAAAGTACTTCAGTTGCTTAGCCTTGACATCTTATAATCCCTGTTTTTTCTTTAGCGGTTGAGTGCTTTCCAGTGCCAGGTATTTTGTGTTGCACTGTTGCATTCATCCTATTCATGGCCAGGATTGAATGGATCCAGCACGCTGCTGAGAACAGAAGGGCTGCCACAGGATGCTGGTAGGAAAGGATATCTCCTAACATGCTTTTCCTGCCCCACCCAGTAATCCTTGATGACTGATTAAGGTGGGACTTTCAGGGCTTGGCCACTTCATTCACTGTGCATAGTCCCAAACACTTTTATTGCAGCTGGATACAAGTACCTTTCTAATGGTATAGGTTTCCAGGTTTTGGCAATGAAAGATGGAATTGCAAATGAGTCGTGAAAACATTTGGTTGGATCAGTCATTTGCCTCTTCAGTAATTTTACTTAGCCTTTTATTATAAATAGCTTTTGTTCAAAGTGCTAGAGATGCTTGCTTAGTTATTCAGCGTGTTTGTACTCTGAGTGCCTCTGATGATTTCTTGGCTTCAAACTGTCCTCAGGAAGCTGTTCATAGCAATTTGCACATGGAGGGCAGTCCTCATCTTCAGTTAATTTGAATGTGAAACCAGATTCCAGATATATTACCTTGCATTTATTTATCTTTGTAGACTTTTCATGCCTTTCGTATCTATTTTATTAAGCCTCTCTTCATCAGTTCACCCACTTGCTCATCAAGTTCACACTTCTTCATGTTACACACACACACATGCACACACAAACACACAAATACATGCAACGTATTGCTAATACAAAATTACTTTCTAAATCGTAGACCCAAAATCAGACTCTTCTGTTCACATTCAGGCCTTCCCACTGCAGAAAATCAGGTTCAATGAAATAGTATTTCTTGTTTTAAGCAGACATTATCAGTAAGCTTCCTGGCATAACAAGATTGAGACCTCAAGACTCTGTGTCCTTGTCAGAATAATCATCTAAAGTTAATCTTGAATGTCCCTTGGTGCCTTGTTGCCCCTATGAATGTCTAATATTCAGTCAACACAGATAGGAATTTTTTATTCCCTTCCCTCTGGCAGCCATTGACATTCTAACATTATATACAGGAGTTGGTGACGACTGCTCTGTCACTGCTTTTGATCCCCAGTTAGGTGAAAGGAGTTACCAGCCTACCGACCATGTGTCAGAGAACAGTCAATTAATGAGTACGTGGGGGAAGAGTTGCAAATTGAATGTAATGAGATCAGTCTGGAAGTGGGTATTAGAAATATCATTTTAAACTGAGTAATTTGGTATTTGCCAAAATGTTTTCCATTGTTCAGAAGCTTTCTGCAGCCCCCCACATAACCACGCAAGTTTCTAGTTTTACAAAACATTGGAGCAGTCACATATTTTGGAACAATGGTGCCAATTATCTTCCCTCTCTCTGAGGGACATGGGGAAAAGATAACTGTGATTCCTGAGACTTCTCAAAGGATAATATTCTTGAATCACTGCATTAAATGAGTATTTTGTTATAGGTTACAGAATTAGGAGGCAAAAAAACCTTTATGTAAAAAAGTAGAAAACCTGAATGTCTGCTAGAATGGTGACAAAATATTTTCTCCTTTTTTTGACTAGAATCCTAATAGTATTGTTCTCACTCCCTCGGAAATGTCTTATCTTGCTAAGTGAGACTTCTGATATGCAGTTTGCTATCCCCTTTTATACACACAGTCCTTCCACAGCATTTCCATGCTACAAGGTAAAGTAGAGAGAAACCCATCCACTTTGCCATTGATCTCTCCATGGTTCATGGCATCCTGTGACACCTCAGTCTAACTTTGAGCCATAGATAAACATTTTCTTTGATTTCAAGGTGATTTAAAGACAACGGATATTAGCCTCCTTGGTTGCACAGACACTGTTAAAAAATATATGGAAGTATTTTCATTAAGAAAGCAATCTCTCTGCAAGACACTGGACTTCTTGAAATACTCGATGGGATCTAACAGATAAATCTGGGTACTGCAGCTGTCAGTGAGGCTCTTTAATTTTATGTAGAGGATGAACTGAACAAGAAAGTATTATTATATATGTTAATATATATGTTAAATAATAATATATGTTATTATTATATTATATATATATGTTAAATCTGTGTGTTTACTTTGTTTTGGTCCAGATTTTTTTGCCTCTAAATATGCCTTTTGGCTTCATGCCTTGTACTGCACCCAAGGTGTATTACTATGGCATAATACCGCACATCCTGTCTTGCCGTATGTTCCAGCAGATGTTCTTTGGAATTATTTTTCCACCATTTGAAATTAATTTTAGTAGCTTCTTTAATTACGTAAGTTTCTGATTCTTCTGCAATTCAAAATGCAAGACTCCTATGATTTGAGTATATGTATATTTTATACATACCTACACACAACTGGATATTAACATTTATACCCAATGTCTGCATAGCATATACACAGATATGTCTTTTTATATTGATCTGTAGTCATGTGGCAAACAGCAGGAATAAAATTAGAGTTTAAGTCAAGATCCAGAAAGAAGGAGATAGAAAATATCTAATATGGCACATTTAGAACATCAGGGTAAATTTGTTATAAGTGACCTTATTTCATCTGAACCCTTGTCATCCTCTTTCGTGGGTGATACTAGAATGAATTTCTTGGCTTGATAGAGATCAATAACTATTCTTAAAGGAATTTGTCTTCTCCAAAAAAAATTCTCAAAAAACTAGTACCGAAAATTATTTATGCCAATATAGTGATTCAAATGATGTTTGTTACTGATTTGATTGCTTTGTTGACAGAAGTTTTAGGCATATCTTAAATTTCTTACTGCTTGTTCTTTTTGTTTGATTTGGTTTTTCTTTCAAAAGAATGGAACTATTCCTTTATATTTCTTTGGAGAGATTCAAATGTTATGGGTTTATTGGCCAAGAATAAGAATTAATTAGAAAAATCTGTTTGGTAAATATTCCAGATTTTCTATTTTAATAGACAGATGTTTTTGAATGTGATTCTTTAAAGGGTCTGATTCAAAACTCGTGGAAGGAGATCAGAAGGCCTCCCTTGAAATTGATGGGCTTGGATCAAAGCTTAGAAAATAATGAACAAATCTGGGTCTTGCCTGTGTAAATGTTTTACTGGTTTATTACAAAGGAATTCTTAGCGAAGTAAAATGATTCAAAATCTTTGCTGAGTCTTCATCTGCAGTCAGAGTCTTTTGTGGAATGACAACTATTTCCATCATAATAAACCAGATGGTTAAAAATGGAGAATTCAGTTGGGCCAGCAAACTCCTGAGACCCAAAACTGCAGAGGAGGGAGGGCATGGAGTGGCATTAATCTGTTTGGGATTTTGGTTTTACATAGCATCAGGTCCTCAGAAACCAAGCATTGGGTCCCAGAAATCATGTAATAACTTAACATTCATTATGCCTGTTATGAGATGATACATTCCTTGTGTTTGCCTTCTGGTTTTGAGGCCTTTTGGCCTGCCATGCTCATGTTTTCCAAATATTTCTGTATAACCAGGAGAGCTGGAAAATTGCTTTTATTTATTCATTAAGAGGGAAGTTGAAATTCTCATATAATCCATGACTCAAAGGTCTGGGGCTCTAAGAAAAACATGAAGAAATTGCAAGACTTGGCAACTTTGCTGAGATGAATCATAAAGCTTAAGACTCAACAACTTTTGCTCTAAGTAAAATGTATGCCACTTCCACTTGGATGTACAGACAGCTGGCAGAAATCTTCACATTATTTATTTAGGAAAAAGCAGCTAAGGAGCCTCCTCTTGTTCCCCTCAAATATGTCTTTACTCTGGACCAAAAACCTTAATAATTCCTCATCTTTGCAAACCTGAGAGGCCTCAGACTGAAAAATAAACTCCCAGAAGTAATGTTCTTCTTTGGAAAGCTCCATATGTCTCTGCCAGGTCATGCTTTGTGTACCAATGAAGCTCAGAGGTGAGTTGTGAAGGTTACTCCAATGATTGCTTGCAAACTATAAACCAATCACCCTGTCTGGTGTGCTGCATATTTTATGTATATTTTCCAGAGAGGAGAATAAAATTCCCCAGACCTTTTTTTTTTTGTTTTTTAATGAGTGATGGACATTGAAAATCGTACAAATTACTAAAAATGCTTTAAAATATCTTTCATACTGGCTGGTAATGTTTTCTGGGTTGTTTTTCAGTGTCTCAGATCCTTTACTAGTAATGAAGCAAAGTCTGTACATCCCCCTGGGAAGCCTAGATTCTCCCTCTGACAGCTGTATTCCTGCTCTCCTTTCTGTAGGTATTTGGTTTATGAGAATCAAGCCATTGCAGACTGCAGACTACCAAATTAAGTTCTCAAAATGCTGACAAGTTCAATGCTGTCACATGGTAATGTTATTACATCACTGAAAGTCAGACTTGTCTGTACCCAGAAGACACATTAGATTGTTGTTTGTGCTTGGTTACCCATCTGGTGAGTAACTAATTATTTGGACCCCTTCCAACAGGGTCCAACAAGCACCTGGCAGAGGATGTGCATCTGTTTCATTTTGCCATTACAAAGGAGCGTTACAGACCCTTTTTGGTTATCATTGGTTAATGATAAAACTACACCTGAATGGCAAGAGTGAACCTGGGCCAATATCTTGAATGGAACTGTGGAGGTTGGGTATCTATTAAATCTAATGTCCCCAGGCTCCCTGTATCAAGCGCAGAAAAATGCATGTTGCTGTAGTCAGCCCTTCAGTGACTTGCGTCCCTGGGCTCAAATTAACATTTGTGAATATCTCCTCTGCTCCCCATTATCTAATCTATCAGCAGAATTTTCTGAAGCACTAGCTATAAGCATGTAGAAGCCAAAGTCTTACTGAATTTGGAAGAGACTTTGGTTCCTGGGTTTCATGTTAAAAGCAGACCAGGCTATTTAAATTTTCAAGTCAGTTATGGTAAGGCATTTCTACCTTGTTCCAAATTTTGTGCTGGAAGAATAATTTTGCAGTTGTTAATCGCCAAGTATCTTTTTGAGGATAAGTTACCCAATATGACAGATATTCCCCTGGCAGCCAAAACCAGCCCATGTGATGATTCTCTGATTCTTTTGAAATATTTTTCTGCTGTGTAGGAAGATGCAGACGTATGTTGAATGCTTTCTATTGCACCCATGCGTCTCCACGTGCTTAGGTCCATCGTCTGCAACCAGACTGACATAGAAGTAGCAGATTGTTGGGGTGGTTGTTGGAGGGTCCAGTTTGATTTACACCTGACTACCCATGACCTGAAGAATTCAGCATCTGGGAACGGAATATTGAAAAGGGTGAACTATCCTGTCTAAGAGAGAATGGCCTGAATAACACGTGTCAAACATTGTTCATTCAGACTATGAGCAGCTTCTTGATGTAATCTTATTCATTGCATTTATATTTGTAAAGCAAGAAGGGTTTTGTTCATACTGTGTTTTGGGACTCAAATGAATACCTATATTTGCATGTGGACAGGGCCTTCTGTCAGCTATGGAATATTTGTGGCCTGTGGTATGCATAAGGTCATGCTAAATAAAGTCCCCCTTCTAGCCTGAAAAAAATCTACAAAATCTGTCCGAAATGCTTCAGAAATCCGGTGAGGCAACGGGAAGAACACCATGTGCCTCTTGTGAGCAGCTACATGCTGTGAATAGCAAGTGCCCAATGAGCAGTTAAATTGAACAGTATGTAAACAACCCGCAAGGTGAAATTTCTTTATGTAAACTGCATGCAAAACAATTAACAAATTATTTAGTAAATAGGTTGTTCTATCAGCATCAGATCTAATAAAGCCTGGGGGTTTCTTTGAGGGGTGGCAGCAGAGAAAGAGTTGTTTTGATTTTATGGCCAGGCATTAAAGCATTTCTGCTACGATTGATCCAGGAGGTATTCACAGGCTGATGACCAGTTCATGTGCATGTGCTGGTGGAGAGGTCAGCTGCTGCCACCAGAGAAGATGGACAGTCTTGGCTCTCTCTATTTTTCCATCGACCAGGGCAATAATAGCATCTGTCCCCTCTATCCAGCCATTTCTCATTGGAATCTCAGCTGAGTGACAGTGAATATCTTACAGAGTGTGGGAAATGTATGCCATCAGAATGGCATAGAGCACATCTGTACTGCAGCTGTGCCAGGCTGGCTGGTGACGCATCACAGCTGAAAAGCAAATGCACTGCAAGTCTCATGTGTGCCTGCCATATGCCACTAATATTGCAACAGTTTTTCACATTAGGATTCACCATTTCTGTTTGCATTAGTGCCACTTGCAAAGTGTACAAGAAGCTCTGGCCTCTCTAGTATCTGATGGTGCTATTTTGCTGAACCCTCATAACTGAGAACAGAATTATGCCACATGGCTTCACAAAGCAAATGCGTGAATAGAATGTGCACCCGTATATATAATTTTTTTCTTAAATTACATAAAGATTTTCTTGCTTTTCCTATGTAGGCTCTGTGTTGTGTATACATCTACATTGTGTATGCACAGATTACGTGTACCTTGTACCACTGGTCCACTAAAGTCCTGATACTGTTTACCCAAAGCTTCTGCTGGCATAGAGTATTTCAGACCTCCAAAAGCATATTTGCACCATAGACACTGCATGCACTTCTTTGCTATTGTGTCAGTGATACACCCTGGCATAACCTTGGCTGACCAACCTCCTGCTCTATGATCTGTTCTGTCTTCATCCGAAAATCAATTACAGTCTTTCACCTGTAAATTCGAAGCCACGTTTATGTGAACCCAGCTATCAAGTCTTGAAATCATTTGGAGCTGAAGCCTAAAATCCTCTTGGATCAGCTCAAGTTTCTTCCCATCTGCTGCCGAGGGGGCGGAACAACAGTGAGTCATAAAGAAAATCAGGCTGATGGGAGCCGAGGGGCAATTCCTTAAACCATCTCTGTTTCTCCTGACTATTCCTACATGTTCTTCCTCCTTGCCAGAGCAAAGTCAAATGGGCAGCTTACCCTACTAGTGTAAAAAGGCTCATACATTGATGCACAGCCTGAGCCCTGAGACTGCCAGTGACCCTACATGGGGTTGGTGCCTGCTCCTCCACTCTGTTCCCGTGCAAAGTCAAACAGGATTATTTTAACCATTATTAACTTATTTTAATTTACATTCAGGTTGTTCAGAGATGATGAAGAGCTTGAAGCCACTGGGCAATCTGAATTTTTAAGATAAAGTCAAAGCTCAATTTAAACATATTTGTGACTATCCTAGCTAAGTTGCAGTCAATACCTAAACATGATCTATCTCCAGGTGCTTCTTGGTGAAGCACTGTGTGATTTTATTTTTGTTCCTAGGCAAAAAGTGTATAAATCTGGTTATTGTTTCCATAATCTCCTATTCTGGGAGAAATTTTTTATCTCCTTCCTCCTGTTATCCTCTTTTTTACCTTCTTTGGGATCAAGAATGCCTGTTCTCAGATATGGTTTAGAACATTATCTAGTCCAATCTCCCCTTGGCAGCAGCTGAGTATGAAAAGGGAGCAGCACTTCAGTCCTCTGAAATGGTATCATTAAGACTATCAGCAGGAGGAATCCTTTCAGATGCATGTACTCCCTATTTCATCATGAACCTGATTTCATTCTTTCTCCCACATCTCTTTCTGTCTCTTTCTGAGGGAGTGCAGCCCAAGCTATCTTTGTATAAACTCATGATTTTGTATTAAGCACACCAGCCCACTGTCAGCAGTATTGGAAGAAAATGACCATAAAAATAAAATTTTATTTCTGGATTTATATTGCTGGTTTAGCTAGTAAAAGATTGAAAAGTTGCTTCCTTACAGTACAATAGCCTACTTCTCAAGAGGAGACAAACATTCTGAGATGAACCCACTGCCTTTCATTGCTATACAAGATGTTAGGTGTAATGATACTTACAAATTAAAAATAAGTAAATAACAAGGCTTCTCATAGTCACATTACATGCACAGTTTTGTGAACCTCACGCAGCTACTTATTTTGCTGTCAGTAGTGTCGTGGTTTAACTCCAGCCGGCAACTAAGCACCACACAGCTGCTTGCCCATTCCTCCCCAGTGGGATGGGGGAGAGAATCGGAAGAGTAAAAGTGAGAAAACTCCTGGGCTGAGATAAAGGCACTTTAACAGGGAAAGCAAGAGCTGCACACACAAGCAAAGCAAAACAAGGAATTCATTCCCTACTTCCCATGGGAGGCAGGTGCTCAGCCATCCCCAGGAAAGCAGGGCTCCATCACACGTAACGGTGACTTGGGAAGACAAACGCCATCACTCCGAACGTCCTCCCCTTCCTTCTTCTTCCCCCAGCTTTCTATGCTGAGCATGACGTCATATGGTGTGGGACATCCCTGGGGTCAGTTGGGGTCACCTGTCCCAGCTGTGTCCCCTCCCATCTCCTTGTGCCCCCCCAGCTCCTCGCTGGTGGGGTGGGGTGAGAGGCAGAAAAGGCCCTGACTCTGTGTAAGTGCTGCTCAGCTGTAACGAAAACATCTCTGTATTGTCAACACTGTTTTCAGCAGAAATCCAAAACATGGTCCCACACTAGCTACTGTGAAGGAAATTAACTCTGTCCCAGCCAAAACCATCACATCTCCCACCCCTTATTCCATACCATTTATGTCGTGCTCAGGTCCCACACTATCTGGTACATCATCATTACCCACCCACCACCTTTCCCATCCTTTGATATAATGCACAGATATCATCCCCTTAGTCTGTGAGCCACCCCTGTGAAATGTATGCAAAATGTCCAGAAATGTCCACAAAATGTCCACTGCGTTCATTTAGTCCATGACTTTGGTCTCCATGTGTTGTGGTCGTTACTCAGGACAGGAGGGGTGGTGTGTTGCATGGAGTAACTGGGCAGCAAAGCCAGCTAAGGCCGAGTCACTGCTGCACTTGCACTTCTGCTTGTAAGGCTCATTCTCCATTGGTTCAGGTGGTTCCTGCTATAGTTATTCCCATAAAGTGCAACTCAGATCATGGGTTACCACAATTTAAAGGTATATCCATCACAACCTCAACCCCTGGTCCTTTTGGACCAGACCATCAGGTTTAACATTGCAATGAACTCCTCCCCTTGCCCCTGCTCTGGCTTGGACGTATCCACAGACCGGAGTCCCTTCGGGTTGTACCTGCTCCAAGTGCAGACTTACCCATCAGCTACAGTCTCTCCAGGGGTACACCTGCTGCGGCATAGGCTTATCCACTGCCACAGTTACTTTGAGGTGCACCTGTTCCAGTGTGACCTTCTTCATGGGCCACAATGCTTCAGAGGTAGATCTGCTCCAGTGTGGCCTTACCCATGGCTGCAGTCGCTCCAGGGGCATCCCTGCTCTGTTGTGGGATTTATCCATGGCCACACACTTTGAGGTGCTCCAGCATGACATTCTGTACAGCTACTGGTGCTTCAAGGTGTAGCTGGTGCAGCATGGACTTATCCACAGCCACAGATACTTCAAGGTGTACCTTCTCCAGCGTGGATTTATCCTTGGGCCACAGTTCCCTCAGAGGTATACCTGCTGTGGCACAGACATAACCACAACCACAGACGCTTCGAGATGCACCTGCTCTGGTGTGGACTTATCCATGGCCACAGAGGTTTTGGGGTGTCCTGCTCCCACGTGGACTCATCCACAGCTCACAGTCCCTTCGACTCGAGTTCACACTGGAGTTCCAGCCTGTCCAGCGCCGCAGCACAGAAACAGCAGCGATGCCCTGTCCCCCTGCCAGCCCAGGCAGTTGCCCACTGCTGTTATCAGACTATTCCCAGGCACAGCACAGCAAGGCGATCGGCGGAACAGCAGTACAGCAGGCGGCGAAAGCAAAAAGCAGCCACTAACGAGCACTCTAATGTACAGGGAGGCAAGCAAGTGCTATGGCAAGCACAGGAGCCTGCCGATTGATAGCTGAACAGCAATAACAGCTGTAAATTCGATCTAGCACATTCCAGTCAAAACTGTTGCTGTCTTGAACCCTTCAAGCCCCACATTGAGCAACATTTTTGAAGCCCAAACCCCTCATTCTTTACACAGAATAATTTTTAAACTAATTCTATGTTAAATATATGAAAACAGTCAATTAAGTGACATGCCATCAGTTTGATAACACATCTAACTTCTGTTTTCTTGTGGGACTCATTGTTATATCTAAAACTAGAATATATAAGAAAGTAGAATAGAGTATGGGGTATATGGTAGAAAATTCTCCCTCCCTGGGTGAATGCAGGAATCTCTGTGGCACTTGGTGAGAGTTATGGAGACAGGTATATGCCTGAGGCATTTTTACTATGAAATACTAAAACTGAATTTCAAACACATCTGACGACAAATTGAGACTGACTTAATTTTGGTTATGATTAAAAGGCCTTCCTGAAGCAATAAATTTTACCCAAAGATAGCTTGTTTGCAAAAGATGTAGATCTGGATTTCTCCTGATTGACTGTGGTCACTCAACTAAAGTAGTCGAGACCACAGAACTCTCAGATATGAAAAAGGGAGGGAGGCACGACCTGTGGAATTTCTTCTGTCTTTCCATCAGTTACCAGAACACCAGAACACAGTTAAGGCGCCCCAGTTAAGCGTCTAAAGAAAAGTGAGTTGAGCCCCAGTCCTTATACTATGAGATGTTACAGTATGGCTTGTTTATGGATAAATCCTCTTTTAACTAGGAGAAGTATGCTGGAAGAACAATTTTCCACCTAGGACGTATAAATGGAGTACTCAGAGCTGTAATAATAACTTAGATCCTTATTAAGTGCCTGTTCTGCATGCTTCATGGCTGCTTCGAGTAGCCACATCAAAAAATTAGATGGTCGACTAGGGAACACACTATGTAGGCTTAGCCTTGAGACTCCAAATAGGATTTACTGCATATATTTGTGATTAATAAACTATGTGCATAGATAATAACATTCTAATTTACATATTAATAAAAATTAATTCTCTTCAGATTACATACAATCTACTGTGTGGGCTGGCCCTTTCTTGTTTGGGGATTATAAAGAATGTATGTGAATGTATGTGTGTAGAGTGAGGTTCTAGGGCTTCAGAATTACAGCAGCAGCAGAATTTGCACATCCTGATACGTTGCCGTGTAGGGCAGAGTTCTGCTTTCATGTATGTAACTTCTCACTTCTGATTCATGGAAGTTTGTTCAAACCCTTTGCCTTTTTTCCTCTGCTGGATTACCTCCTAAACCTGGAAGTTCCCAGGTGATTTGTGGGTGGGGTAGAGGCTTCCTGCATGGACAATGCTTCCCAGGATAGCATTCTTATATGTTTCATGGCCTTTTTCTTACCCCATAGCTTCATGTTGGTGGGCCCCTTTTCTTCCACCTGGATACAGGTGGATACTAAGGCTGAGTCAATGGCCTAGATATCTGTAATTCTTCATAATTCTGCATTAGGTTTACCTGAGAGCCTGAATCTTTCTTGAGTTGAGGCCAAAGGGCTCTACTTCCTATCTGAAATGTACCCACAAAGCATCTCTTCTTCTACCAAGGCAACACATGATCTCCATGCATACACTTAAATCAAAAGTTGGTCTAACATACCATATACATTTGTGCATGCCAACCTCCAAGGTGTCTTTTTTTTTTTTTCAGCATGCCTCTAAACATGATTACAGCTTGTCTTTCCATTCTGTTCAACAGAGAGGTGTTTGGCTATGCTGATCTGGCATTTGTGTTCTGAAGTAGAGCCTTCCAGGGCTAGCAACACAATGTCCTGTGTTAAGAGACTTTGCCAAAAAATCCCAAATACTAGTGAGATGATAAACAAATAGGTTTGTTTGGATACAACGAAGTGTTAAGTTTATCCTGTTCATTCATTAGTATTGAGTTAGATTATATTTTTGGGACTTAAATAAGTTCTGTTATTAATTCATCAAGTTGGTAAAAGGAAAATATTCATAATATTTGCATTGTACAATATTTGTATTTGTACAATATTTGAATAGTAAATATTTGTACATTTTCTGATGTATTGTAAGGACTCCCAATTCTTCTACCTCCAAAAGACATGTAGGTCCCTTATTACTGTACCTTCTTGATACACAAGAAATGCCTTTCAGTAGTTTCATTCCAGAGTAAGTCTCCTGAACCTTTTTGTGCAGACTGTATTTTTAAAATGAGGAGAAGTTCAGACAAAAGCATTCAGGTCTGTTTTCTTGGAGGTAGGCAAAATATATTTCTAGCTACAAAGCACTGTTGAAGCAGTGTGAAAATACGTGTGTGCGCAAATTTGTGCACACTCCTCTGTTACAGATTCCAGGCTGGGGAATGGAAGGTGAAGCATGACTAGATCTGAGGTGATCCTGTCAGGGTGGGAAGAGGAAGAACTAGGATGGAAATCCAGAGGCATCTATGAAAGCCCAGTTCCCTGTCTCTGCCACTGTCAGGGAAGATGGCAGGGGATGGAGGGAAAGATTGAAAGAACAGCCTTACAGAAGAGGTCAAGGCTTTGAAGCTGACTGTTGTTACATGTTTCTACCTTCTCTTCCTTCTCCCACTTCTCTCTCTCTTTGATTGGTTACATTTGTTCTGTTCGTTATCCAGACCTTTGTTAACCACAGCCCACATGGCTTAGGACTTGAGTTTACCTGGCCACAGCCCTAGCAGTCATCTGCTTTTGTCTTCTTAAAGAAGGCAATTTTCCTCCATCCTTGCTAGTCCAATTGCCAACTGCAGCTCTCTTACCATTTATTGTCAATCAAGGAATTAGTTTGTGGGTTTTCCTTGTTAAGAAGGGACCCCAGAGGGACAGAAAAAGGGCTAAAATCTGTTTGGGTTAGCACATGTAGATGGGTTCCCAGATACTCTGAAAGATAAAAATATAGATTTTTCAATCCATATCTTACTTCAGGCATTACAAGTACAGAGAAATGACAAGACCACGTCAAACTAGGCTTTCAGTATAGCCAGTGGTTTCAGGAAGAGAAGACCATGCCTCACTGTCATTCTGACTGAGACTTTTTTTCCCTCACTGGTTACTTATTTCTTTCACTCTGTGAATGTCACCAGATTGCAGGGAAGGGATGTTAATATGGGTGTTGGGGCATGTCTGTATGCTTATGTATAAACTGCTGTACACTTGTTCAAGCTGCTGGTGAGTGAAACAGTGTTTGGCTGTATTAGGACAGCATCATGCCCAGAAGCTTTACATGTAGTGTCTGAAAAGGATTTGAAATGCTATTTAGCCCTCAGCTGGGAGTAAATCCCATATCATTTATCTGATACCACAGTGTGGGCTCCCTGCACGAGGAGCTACTTCTCTACTGTCTTCCTTTCTTTCTGGTGGGCTCCAGGTGCCACCACAGTAGGAATATTAATCAGTGGGCAGCACATTATGAGCTTCACAGGGAAAATGTATGCCACTTACCATTTAATTTAAGATTAATGGAAGAATGCTGTACCTCCTGCCCAGGTGGGAGGACAGAATAATCTGGAAAAAAAGAGCAAAATCATAGCTCATGCAAAACATTGACAAAATAGGCTATCAGAACCAGACAGGAGGAGGTAATGGAGAAAAGAAAGGTCTGTGACCTTGCTGACAGTTGGGCACAGAGAGCTCTGAGCTAGCACTGACCTGAGCAGGCAGTCCAGATGGTGCGAAGGTGCAGGTCAGTGCTGCACAGATATAACCAGGTTGGCTTTGGAAGCTATTTCAGTTTTGTTTTTTTTTTTTAATGTGGCACTGTACCTGAGCCACCTGTATATGTCTATGACTGAGCTAACTTCCTTGGAAACAGCTTAGGTATTTTCACATTGCACTTCACAGGTCATAAAGGCAGAGGATTGAAACTGCACAGGGTACATCTCCACTCCTAGCACAGATAATATACCTAGGCATAATCAAGAGCTGATTGCATTAAGTATTTCAAAGAGGACAGATGAGATTGGTGGGATTTTTTTTCCAGAGTACAAAAATAGTTCATAATTTGGGATTTCATTGTAATGCTGATTTCCATTTCATGTAGATTTTGCTGAGTTTTGCTCTTGAATATCACTCTGACATTAAACAAAATCATTAGATATTGCCCATGCTTCCTTAAGGGCCATATGGCAGTCTATAGGAAAAGGGAAATAAAGGTTATGGTAAGTTAACTGCACAGTGCAGTTGTAATCACAAAAATCCTGTCACCTCCCATGTTATGACCCTTGATTAATCTTTATAGCAGAAAGAAAGTAAGTACTAATGAGTTTGTTTATTAGCATTTATATAATTTTATAGTTGCTTTTAATTCTTAGAATGTTAATTACTCTCTGTGATTAATCCCTCTCATGCTGAAAAGTTTTTACTGGCGGGTATGTCTTTAAGACTTTATGTTGATTCACATGTAATTTAGGTTGACAAGGAGTCCAGCAGTATAAAAGGCAACAAAAAACCTGGTTTCAAGGTCTAATTTGGTTGTGGCTTCGGGATGGCTGGTGCAGGCCTGACTGGATGTACTTTGATGGGAATATTAAGTCTCACCGCTCCCTGAGTGAGGATTGAAGTAATTAGCGGGGCTTAGTGCCAGAAGGCAATGCAATTCACCATGGTTGAACCTAATTCAAGATTTATGGAGTGAGAATTTCAGCTATTTGTGGGTTTTTAGACTACTGACTTTTCTGCTTTGAAGGCATTCTGACAACCCATTTATTTTCTTATATATGTTCTGTTTAACATATACAGTTCCTACCCGGGTTCTTAACTGCCACCTCTCCAGGCTTTCATATTGCAATGAAAGAGGAACTCAAAAGCTCCAGTTATCTGTTCTTTGAAATGGATGTTGTGATTTTCAGTCTTCCGTTGTGATGACAAAGGAAAACAGAGGCAGCGACACCAGTCCACAGAAAGCCTTAATTTTTTTCCTCATTATTCCATAGCATAGTGTATGCTGTGTAGTTGTTATCAGCAATGTAAAAGTACTTCCCATAGCTCCCAGAGCAAGTAGGAACAAGGTGTTAAATCTGGAGCAGGCAGAGCCCCTGGGTTAGATTGCAGGTCAAAAAGGTTTAGTATATGTACTCTATGTACATAAAGTATATATGCTGAAGTCTATACTAGAGTCTATAGAGCGCTGACTCTGCCCCAGTGGAGGGGTGGCACTGCTTAGTTCAGTTGAATAACATCCAGAATTATTGTTCCTGGGGAAGTCTGACACTTGTATGTGAACTGAATGAAGATGTGAAATTTTGCAGTTTTCCACTAAAATGTTTTTGCAAAGTATACATTTCCAGAAATAACAAGAAAACTTCATCCAGGAACCTTGTTTTGTCATTTGCAATATAATTCTCTAGATTAATAGAATAAGGAAGGTTTTGATATTTCTCCAAAGATGAAAATAAATTGAAATGACGCCTTTCCACTTTTTAAAATCATACTGTTCCTTTTTTTGTTGAAAGCATGGAAGAGGTCAAGACATTTGCATAAAACTTTATTTTGTTGAATCACCAAAAGCTTAAGGACTACATCCTGAAAACAATGAAGCTGAAAAGCTTTGCTTAAATGGCTCTGTGGTGTAGATACTGGTTAACAGAAGGAAAATAAAGGCAACATTTTACCTGTTTGTTTGTGAGGTTACTTCCCTAGCTGATCTTCCTCCCACATACTTACAAAGGTAACTACTCTGTAGGGGAATAGACAGGGATCGGCGACCGGAAGATCACGGGCTGTGACGGAAAGATAGACTCCTCCCCATAGGAGTGGCAGGAACAGGAAGCGCAAGAACTATATAAGCGTGCGACGCAGTTAAATAAACAGACATTTTGTATCCATCATATTGATGTCTGTGCATCACTGTCCCCAGGGTGGGTAGAGCCCTGTGTCCCGGAGAAATGCGGCCCAAGATAAGTTCTCCCGTAGAAGCGTACAGCTACACTACTCAAACACACAACTAAAAGTGACTGTATGGAAATCAATGTGCCTATCTTTCAGGGATATTAAAAGCATTTCCACCATCCATGGATTTGGGATTGTCTGTGTGATAATCTTCCCACCAGTCATATGTGCACGTGCATTGCTGGGCAATTTTCAGCCGTGAGACAGCAACAGATTTAGGCTTAGCACTAGTGCACGTGAAATATTCCTTTGGGTCGTGTTTGAGAGCATGTCTTGGTGTGTGGTTATTTGCTTAGAGTCTAATGCCTAAGTTGTGAAAGATGCTTCCGGCCAGGACATCCTTATTTGTAAAGTGCCAAAGCTTTTATTTATTTAGCATGAGATAGTGTTAATAGCGTTTAGCTCAGAATAAGCAGGGAGCAGGAAAGCCTCTTGGGAACCTGTATGGTTGTGTGTTGCTCTGCAGAGGAACTTCCCTGTCCTCTCACTTTAAAAAGGCAAAGAGCGCATCCCACTATTTGGTTGGCCAGCGATGATTTTCAGTGTGAAACAGCTCAGCAGGAGCTTAGTGTGAGGGTCTGGTTTGGATTAACTCACATATAGAAGATATAGAAGTATCCTCATGAGAACTTGTCAGGGCTGTAGCCATTTTGAAAAGTCTTCCTTGAAATGCAATATACCTATGAGGAAAAAAATGTTTTGCAAGTCCAAGATGAAATTTCCAGTCCAAGATGAAATTTCCAGTCCAAGATGAAGAGAAAAGCATATGCCATTAAGGTAGAAATTTCTCTGTAGTTGATCCAAGTTGAGCAGAGCAGGCTGTATACTCTGGTCTACAGCACTCAGACCAAGTATCCTATTCACAAGTTATTCTGGGGATCTTCTTTCTGTTGCCCTTTCTTTTAAGAAAAGTTTCAGTTTTGCAAAATTCCTACAACTAGAGAACAGGCCCTGCTTTCTCTCCCACCATCACCTGAAGGAATTTTATCTTCTCTCCCACCCAGCTGCAAAACTCCCTGCTGACTATCATTATAAATCTTGGCCCTAATTGTTCTGTTTCTAAAGGCTGTTAAGTAATTACACTGAGTTTATACCCAGTTATGGAGCCAATGACCCAGATTCAGTTGACCTGACTTTTGCCTTCAACATTAGGAGCACATAGTTCATGATTACGATTCCTTCAAAAGCTAGTGCAGAGGGAAAACTGCTTCCAAAGGATGAATAAACCTATCCAAAACCAGTTACCACCAAGGGAGCCTGTCTTTCTACTGACTATAGAGAAAGCCTAGAACTCTAGCTTAAATTAAAGTCCTAACTTTTAGACAATGAAATCTAGACAAGGTCTCTCCCAAACCAGGAATTCCCAAGAGAGTAAAACCCCTTTAAACTGACAGGGAAGGGCATTGCAGGAAAAATAAGTAGCACATTAATCTAAATTCAGATTGGAAATCAAGCTAGCTGATTTAATACTCCTCTGAATAGTTGATGTGTATACCAAATGTAGTAATCTATTAAATAGCCTTATTACATGAGCACAGGAAGGAGTATGGGAACTGATCTGCAGATGTTTAAAAGAAAAATGTTGCAATTAACATAAGGAGTTAATAAGGGCTTGTAGAGGATCTGCCAACTAACATTTCCAACATAGCTAACATACAGAGCACTGCAGTGTTTAAATTTTAGCACTATGATTTTAGAGCTTTCTGACTGAGATGCAACCCTCCTTCTCAGCTGTTCCCTTCCCTGAGGCTAGGAGGGAAGTAAAATTGAAGAAAAACATGGATGTATACAGGGTCCAGTCCTGCTTTTTACACACAAAAAAAGTATTTTTCTTAATTTCCAACCTATGGCTTGCACAGAATTGAAATGGATTTAAATAATAGTTTAAAAAATCTTATAATGAATTGTAAAAAGCTAAAGTGTGAAGAAATCTTGGATAATTTATCTTGTCTAATGAACAAATGTTGTATTTGAAAAATAGTTTTCCATTTAAAAAATTTTGTCCTGAACTAATCCCAAAGTTTAAATATTGTGTTGATTCTTTTTGTTGTTAATCATAAAGTAGATGACTCGAAAATATCTCAGACAATTCTAGCTGTGTTGGCCAACTGCGAGCTTTTAAGGACATTGTTGGCTAACAGTACGAAGCAGCTATGTATTTCTTCTGTGCTCTAACATTAAAAGAACAAAAGATCCTTAGTTTTGTGTATCTCCTTCCTGCAGGTTTATATCCTTATCAAGCATTTCAGCATTTAGCCTGAATGTGCTTTTGTACCTCTGTGTGTAAAAGCAGATGAACAATTTATACGCTGTGTCTTGACTCTGCTTTCTGTGTTTCCCTGGCTCTAGCATCCCTACAACCCTGAGTATAATAAGCGTCATCTTGCATTTGTGTTGTGTGGAAGTAATTAGTGCACTGAACTATGAAAGGCTGGGAGCTTATTTAAAATTAATTCTATCAAAATAGTATCTGGCTGCAGTGAGGAGACAGATTATTATATCTTGAAAAATCTTTAGCTGAAGTAAAAGAAAAAAAATATTTCTAACTGCATTCTTTTACCTACAAAAAAATTGCTGCAATCTTCATTGAAACAATCTGTTATTTTAAACTGTGCAACAGGCTTTAAGATTGTATTCATCTTGTCTTAGAGACACTGGGTTGCAGTGAAGACATTGAAATAATGCTAGATCCCATTGTGAAGTATGGTTTAAAACAATAAATAGTCAGACTCATGAAGGATAAAAACATGTCCATGCAATGAGCCGTCCCAAGAACTAGTGGGATTTTAATGGGATTGACCTGCTATACAAACTTTATACTAACCTCTTCATAGGCTGTATAGTTTATTTTACAATTGGAAATATGTGTAAGTGGGGCCCGATGCTCTAATGACCTCAAGACCTGCAACTGGAGCCTGTAAATGCAGCTTCAGCTTCTCTAATGCAGCTTTCCACCCAGCCATATATTGTACAGTGAGAGCTGCTGGGTGTTGCACGATTTTGAAAACCTGGTCTTAATTGTGGGTGCATTTGGAAAAAGATCTGTTTGTAGAAGAGAAATACAAGAGGATGAGTAATCTCCATTGAAGTCCATGAGAATTGCTCCTCTGCAGAGCGAGAGATCTAGCCCAGGGGTGGAGGAGCTGCGCACTCATTATGTTAGTGCGAACATGATAGCGGCAGCCCATCTCTGTCTCTCCAGCATGGCAGCTGGGAGAAGCACCTGAAAAGTTTTACAAGTGAAAGAAAATATGCGTGATGTCTCATCGCTTTTACAGATAAGGGGGAAATAGTCCTTATTTTTCTACTTTATCTGCAGGCAAAGCTAGCAGGTGTATTTCAAAGGTGATCTATCTTTTTATTATGTTTTTCCCTGTGTCTGTTTCTTCAAGAATTCACATCTCCTAAATGGATATGTGCTATCCATCACAGTCTTACAGAGCTGGGTGAGCAGTTCCATTATTCATTGGCCTTATTTTTATATAGTACTATGGAAACGAGTAAGGTTTTTCTGAACCTGCCTAGTCCCTTAAACAAAATGGGAGCTGGGAATAAAAAGAGAGGTAATGAGGGTTTACTTCTTGCGCTGGAAATGTGTGTTCCCTGGAGGCACTACCAACAGTCTGATCTTGCTAGAAATTCACTCCCTTTCAGTGTGAGAGCCTCAGTTCCTCAAGACTTCAGTAAGCTCTGACGGCGCAATGCAGCTCACAATATCAAGCCTAGAGCACCTAGCAACACGTATTTATTTATTTGTCCATTTGTTCCCTTTCTCAACATTACTTTATAAGCCTGGGAAGCTCTTGCATAAAGGAAAAATCACAAATAAAGTAAATAGAGGAGTAGATGTTGATTCTTTCCCTCTTTTAGTCATTTGTGCAAACCTCTTTTTCTTGCTTCTGTCAGACATTTTTGGGAAAGCTAAGCATTTTTGCAAAACACTATGCTCTTTCTTCACCTGCTGCTGGCATTTTCTGACCTGAAGCTCATGTGACCTCTTAGTGCAATAAGCAGTTCTCAGCAATATCATTCTGAAGATCCCAAACGGGCTCATCTAAAAGGGAGCAAGTGAGCACAGCAGCTTGGGTGTAGCGTGGGCTTGTGGCAAGGCCCAAGCACCAAATATGTAACAGGGGACAAACCAGGTTGTTGGGCAGGTGCACTTGAAACAGATCACACTTTGGGGTCATCTTTACTCTGAAGTTACTCTTTGCTTGGAATTTCTGAAATTTTGGCTTGTAAGCACAAGTGAAAACTCAAATGATGTAAAAACTCAGATAACGTAGTAAGAGCCTGATGTGGTCCTGCCCTTTCCCCTGCACCCACTTCCTGACTGAAATATCTGCTCTACTGTAGATTTTCTCTTCTTACTGAAGTGTTAAGCTGTGGCAGGACTTAGCACTGTTTTACATGAGTCCTTCCTGCTAAGTTAACTGTTAGAATCACTCATTTACTGCAAATAGCTTAAGACTGTATTATAATAGTGTTAAGGTAATAAAAGGAGCATTTTGCCCAGAGGCTTTTGTTCACACTGAGTTTTCCATCTGCAGACGCAACAAGACCTCCTTTGAACTGTCTCAGAAAAGTTGATCAGACCCACCCTTAATAGTGATTTGTGATTCTTTGTAACTTCAGTGACTGACAAGAAGGATTAGGACTTCTTATTACATTCATAGCCACTAGCTTCATAAATATTTTATTGCAGACCTATACATTTTTCATATACATTATTTTAGTCGCATTACAGTTTAGTAATTTACTGTATTAGGTGTTTAAGAGCTTCATTTACATTCTTTGAAGTCCCTGGCTTTTCAGGCATGTTATCTTTGCATTTCTTTTGATTTGCCTTCTTGCTAGCAGAACAACAGGATGCTCCTCTTTATTTCACCTCCAGTCTTCACAATAATCAGCATCACTTTATAGTATTGGCTCCTTTTTCTCAACGATTTTGAAAATTCTGTTAGTGACATACAATAACATTAGTGGGTTTCGTGCTTCCATTTCTAAAAGAGATCAAATCTTTTTGAGAAATAAATTATGGCTGTTCATGTTCTCCGAATCCATGAGACTGTAGGGGTCCTGGAGAGTGAGTATAATATTAACAGCTTTAGCCTTTTCCAATAAACCTATTTTTGACTAAATTACCGTAACTCTCTGGCATACTTACAGTTTCATGTTCTGTACCAAGATGAAGCTTATTTCTCTTAGAAGTCAGGCTCTTGACAGAGCATGTAGAACCTGCATCTTTTTTGCAGTAGCTAATAATAACAGCCTTAAAAATCAGGTTCATGTTTTGTGAATATTAAGAGTTTGAGGCAAAAGCAAAGTGAGCTGGCTCCTACAGTAAGCTACAGTGCTGCTCTTACAGTGCAGTGAGATGAAAGCATCTCCTACATTTTTTAAACATGGTCCTTTGTATGAATAAAACCTCACAAAACCAGATTCAGACACATCCCCTCCTAGTCTGCATTCCAGCTCAACAACTAGATTAAGAGCATTATTATTCAGAACTTTTCATGTTACATCTTTCCTTGTCTAAAAGTTTTCCACCATAACTTTATTACTAACACCAAGAGAAAGTTAATCTTCTAATCTTTATGCAATGTTACAGTAGTTTTATGAGTAGCTACACTGTTGAATTTTCCAGATATTCATGCAGTAAACCCCTAGAAATTACAGTTTTTCAATGTTAAGATCAAAGACACTTCATCTGGTGGGAAAAGGCCAATCGCATTAGAAAATCTAGCTATTATCCAAGAGAAACAATACACTTCTAATTTTAAATTCATTTTGATCTGCCTTCTGTTGAGATGATCCCCATACTCAAATCACTGACAACTGGTCTAAATCAGGGTGGCTGCCAAATTTTGCCGGGGCCAAGATTCACAGGACACACACTGCACAGTCTAGGGGGAAGAAGGGAGGGAGAAAAGGAAGAAGGAAGGAGGGAAGGAAGAGGATAGGACCCAATGGGTCCTATCATTCCCTTGTGCAAAGAGGCTGGGTTAGACGTGCAGATATTTCCAGGGGTATGCCAGTGCCAGCAGCAGGTGCTGCCTTGCTTCCTCCTGCTGCTGGGGGCTGCACTGCCTACATAGCCCTGCCCCATCACAGCCAGCCTGGGGGGACTGGTGACCAGTCAGCTGCTCGTGAGCTGCCATGGTGCGGCTACTCAGTGTTTGTAGGGTAAACCTTGCTGTTGACACCATGCAGAGAGGTGTATTTTCCCAAACTTCACAAAGCAGTTAACCTTGATCTGTTCATAGCCTCCGAGGGAATTCCATTACATCTTGGGTCACAAACTGGCAGCAGTACTGATAATAGTCATTATGGGCAGGATTAAAGGCCAATGTGTGTCCCTCTGTTCTTTCTTCTTGTCTACCTTCACCCAAACCATAGAAGAAATTGTAGGTTAGGGAGGGCATCATGTTGCCTCCGCTCAGAAACTGTGGATGCAGAGAATCACACTTTTTTAGCCAAAAATAAACCATCTTACAGTCAGCCCAGCCCTTCTGTGAAGAAGCAGGAAAGATACAGTGAGGGAAACACACAGCAGTAATTGAGAGTGTCGGCCGTGTCTATAAAGTAGGTTGGCCATAATCGGGGGGAGGCAGTACCCTCCACTCAGTCTGCTGCCAGAAACTACTGAAAATGTTCGAGTGGCTCAGAAGCAGCAGTAGTATCGGCTGATGCGCTCAGATCAGCTAATCCTGGAAGGTATCATTCTCAGTCCTGTAAATCAACTTGAGCCGCGGTTGAAATGAACTGCTGCAGGGTGGCCGTGCACGCCGGAGGACTCCCCCTTCATCCCCCGTTGCACCAGCCCTTGACCTGGCCCTGCTGTTTGTGCAGCTGCACAGGGAGTCAGCCTTGCAAATTCATCTGGGCGGAAAATTTTCTTTCTGTTTTCATTTTCTTCTTTCCAGCCAGAGCAGTGCCCAGGCCAGCTCACCGCTCAGGCGCACAGACACTTGCGAGAGCACGGCAGGGTGGGTGGGTGAACTAGGCTCTTTAATCTGGTGCAAGCCGTGCTGTTGCTGAATGCAAACCATGTTCTGAGTGAATATGGCCCATTAGCTAAAAAATAAATGATAGTGTGGCAGATCTTGGGATCAGAGAGAACATTTAGGTTTTTTAAAGCCAAAATCTCCCCTGAATATGTCAAGCTGTCCCACTCTTATGCATTATTAAAAAAATCTTTATGCTGCTTTTTAACATTTCTTTCTGCTTCATCCTTTCTCTGAGCTTCACACATATTTTTTGAAATATCAGGCGATCTGTTTCCGTTCACAGTTTGGTCTTTAGTGTTGAGAAGTGATTTTGAACAATCACCTGACATCAATAGGTAACAGTATGCCACAGCTAGGGCAGATCAAATCTTTAGTCTTCTCCTTCTATGATTTTTTTCAATAATTGGCATTTCTAGAACAGTATCATAATCTGCCAAATGTATCATTTCTTTAATAAAAAACCTCCTAGAGATAATGTCCAGCTTTCTGAATAACCTCACATATACAGTACAGCTGGGGAAAAGTTACTTCAAAAAATAATCAACTGAAGGTTAAAGCTGTTCATTTTATCATGGAAAAAGCTTTCTGTAACTCTGGGGTATTCACAACAGTCAAACTATATCTGTGGTTTCTGTGTTCAGGGTACAAGGTAACATGTATTGCCTATATTCTGCAGCTGTATAAGCTAAGGCAGATGAAAAGTAGCTCAGCTGAAATGCAACCAGCCCAGCAATTCATATCAACCAGCCATGATATTTGTTTGCTTGAGTCTTCATTAAGTATAGACTCAAGTCTGGCTCTGGGGATCAATATAGCAAGCTTTGTGGAGAAGGAGCACCTAACATTTAAACTGATGAGCGCAGGATCGTAGGTGAAGGTCACTTGACTCACTGAAGTCTTTCCACGGCATCCCACAGGGTTGGTTCAGCTGTCAGTCTCCCATATGAATCTGATTTTCAATATTGCTTTTCTTCAACTGATTTTTAATGTATTTTACCAGTGTTGTGGTGGTCGTTTTTCTGAGCAGGAGCCTTCCTTAATAAATGACATTTATTAGCATAATTACATCTCTTAACATCAGGAATAAAATATGACACATATACAGTACACATATGTTGCATACATGCATATAGATGCATACACATGTATAACACTTAATAACATATTGATATAATAAACACTGCAGAATGGAGTAAGGCACAGAGATTTTTGAGCTTACTAGTGCAAACCAGCCATACAGAGAAGGGAGGTTTGGTTCCCGGACCTGAGTAGCTGGGTGAGGTATAGCCTGGCAGAAGAGTTCATTACAGGGTGCAGCACAGCACCAGCACAGCTATATTCTGGAGCACAGCTATAATCTGGAGATATCTGCACTGCCATAGTTATATTACTTCTCGTTCCAAATTAGCTCAATGCCTGCTAACTCAGCATCTCTGTACTACCATCCATTACAGACCTGCTCTCACCACAAAGTCTTGGAATTGTATTTTTGCAGTTTCACTGGGGGAAAATAATAATAAAAAAGTAGCTATGACTGTTGCTGATAGCGCAGCACTTAGCATAATGCCTTCCTTGGCTGGGAATCTCAAGAGAGCAGAACCCCAGAGAGGAGGGAGGCAGTGAGGAAGATGCAGAAAGCCTTCAGCTGTTTTCCAAATTCCAGAAACAAAGGACAAAAAGAGAAGCAAAACTTAAGTCAAAGGGAAACCAACAAAATGAAGCACTGAGTTACCACTCTGTAATAGCAACAGCAAAATATTCTCCCTTCCTTCCCCTCAAAAAGTCTGGAAATAGAACACGATGCAGAGAGGAGTCCAGCAGGAGGAAGGGAAGAGGGGGAAATTCCCAGTTTAGTGCTTGGGGAATCATGTGCATGGTTATCCTGTGGGCTGCTGGCATGCAGGGGCAGCTGGCACCTGTGGCTCTCCCAGGTGAGCTTCTTATCCACTGCAGCTTCCCCAGCTCCCTGCAGCACCCCAGCCAAGCAGAAAAGTTCATCCATAAGACTTTTATAGGTCACCTGCTGAGTGGACTGCTGCATCCAAATGGCCTTAGTGCTGATGAAGAGAAATAAATGTAGGAAGGTTCTGCATGAAAGAATAAAAGGAAATGGCCCACACGTGGGGCCTCCTCAGCATACATTTGCAGAAAGGATGGCTCTTTGGGACTAGGCATACCCTAAAAAGATAGGACATTGGCCATGAGTAGGTTACAGAGAGAAATTTAGTGAAAAATCCAAGGATGCAGAAAAGTAGACAACTGCACCAAAAGTATATATGTTTCTAAGGGAAATCTGAAAACAGACAGGAGAACTGGCCTATGGAACAGAGCCCTGACAGATGTATTGCTGTACACAACTGGTACTGGTGTTGCAGTATCAGGTGTATTACAAATCTGGGACTGCACTACCAAAGCGCAAATTACACAAGGCTATCAGAGAAGGGCATGCCTGTGGCAAATGGTGCTAAAAGCATAAAAAAGACATAAAGTCATGTTAGATAAATCAGGTGTATTGAAAAGCAACATAAGAATCCTCTTCTTAGGAATGAAATGGATAGAGTTCCATGCCTGAACAGAAAAGTACAGTATTGTTACAGTACCACCACTCACCTGCTTCTCATGTTCTTCTACCTCAGGCATCTGCTGTAGGCCCGGTGCCCATGAGTCTGCAGGATTGGAGCTGGATGGACATTCAGTTTAAGGCAGCACAGCTCTCTTCTGATTATGGCTTTGTGGGACTCCAGAAATGACTAATGAGAAAAAATACAGAACAATGGCTGTATTCCGAAAGGAGCTATGTATCACTGGCTCTTCATAAAATGTCTCAGGCTGCAGTAGTACAGAACCTATCAATTATGAATGAATAGATTGCAGTTCCATTATTTACAATAAAAAATGTGCTCTGTAAGTATGCATAAAACACCAATGAATGACAGAAGCAAAAAAAAAAGGAGCTAGCAACAGGGAAGGTCCTTCCCTGGATATTTTTAACAAGAGGCTGGACATCCTATTTTATTGTACCCTGAGGAGAATGACCTAGTCACTTCTAAGAGACAGGATAAGTCATCCAGTGAGCATTTTCCACTTCAGATCCTCACAATTCTATTAAACCAGGGTAGAAATGGTTACCTTTAGGGGTATGATGATGGATGAAATGCCTCCTGTGATGTGTGCTCCTCCCCGATAAGACTTCTGGCATGCCATCTCCCAGGGAGTTCAGAATAGACATATTTAAATAGATTAGGTATGGAAAGCATACAAACAGTGTGGACAATTGCTTTTCGGAATAAGGTTACAGTTAAGCGTTTATGTCAGTATTAGCCAGAGATTATCCACAGGCAGCAAAGCAGAAGAGAGCCTTCAGGGAGATCTTAATCAAAGAGACGGCACAAATCCTGTGACTGAATTTGTGGCCAAAATAGTAAGTGAGGAAACTGAAAGGTCTTTACGTGATTTGCTGGCAAACTGGCTGGTCAACACTGGCATAGAAAGAAAAGCAGATGCAGCTGGGGGGAGATAAATAAGAGCAGAACTCCACAGGGATTTGAAAGAATCTTGAGTACAATGAGTTAAGGGAGAAACTTGAGGGGCATGATTAAGCAATAAGAAAAAAAAATGATATTAGCAGATATATATTTCAGACCTGGAGGATAAAATGGGAGGTCAGACAAGAGGATGATGCCACAGTCAGGAGCTCACATAGAAAATGAAGTCTAAAAATAGGTGAAGACAGTGAATTTCAGTAACTCTAGGAAGTCAGGCAAAATGACTCCAAAAGAAAGATCAGTTACAAGTTGTCTTTAAAATGATGGAATAATATGGCCCCACATTTTTACGTGAAAAATATTTTTCTGTTGATCCATATACTGCAGCATTATTCTGAAAATTATTTAGGGTCTGGAAGTCTCGTTACTGTAATCACACCCATCTAATGAGATCAAGTAGGTTTAGGTGGACTTGGATGAAGAAATGTACTTAATGATGTTTACAGAGATTAAGGAAGATCTAGGGATATTCGGGGATAATTTTAGTAAAAATGGAGATTCAAATGGGGCTTTGGTTAAGTAATCTGAACTGAAACGCTGTACTGCTGTTATGTTCTTAAGATGCAGAAGGATAGGGCTATTTTTTTTCCCGTAAGAACTGTGAATCTTTTTTTCTAATATCCAGTTTTAGAATGACAAAAACACAAAAATGTGACTTCTAATGTGCCAACATAGCTTTTCCTTAGGATTCTCTAAATTCTATTAGTTCTGCTCCATGGCAAAAGTAAGAGAAGAGCTGAGGAGTTGATGGCATAATATGCCAGCTCTGCCAGATTGTCATGGTTGCACTGCAGTAAAAGAAAATCATAGTGATTTATGAGCTTACAGGTCTTTTTAATTTACACTGTTTACAAAAAAAAAAAAAAAAAAAAAAAAAAAGGAATAAAAAAACCCAGAGTGGCTTTAAAATTGCACGGAGAATTCCACATACAGACAAAATCATAGGTTAACTCAGCAAACAGCATCACTGTAAGGGTTTAGTTATCAACTTTGTATGTATCATGTTTTTTTTAGCCTCTTTTCATCTGATAGATTATACTTTAAGGATTTCTATAACTATGGAACTAGTTTTACGTGTAGTTGTAGCTCCTGCTTTCTTTGCCAAAATGAAAATGCTGCATATCATTTAGACCAAGAAGGATGAAGAAAGAATGCATTGATTATGAATGATATAAAAGGAATAATTTTCCTACGTACTTGCAAAGGCCCATCTTGTTTTCTTTCCAATTGTATAAGTTACTTTATTATTTACATTATAATTTATGCGTGTTTGGTAATTTCTAACCAGTAGCTACTCCATTTTGCTACGTACTGTACCTAAGGCAGAAATGTTAATATCTGGACAGATCAGAGGTTCAAAAAACTTTAGTTGTGATGTAGAACAATTATTAGTGGAATAAAAGAACTGTGTGAAATTCTGATAATTTTTTTTCAGTAGGTTTTGTAAATGAATTACAGAATGGTCAATGTAGGTGGGAAGGGAACTGTAGGAACAGTGAATTAATGGGGGCAGAGAAAAAGCAAATGAATGACATATGAGTTGATAGTCACCTGGAGGACTTTTCTAAATTATATACTGCAGGACTTAGCTGAATTATAAGTAAACTAATAATCCAATCCTAATCACCAAGAGACACAAGTAGAGGTCCTATGTGTTTTCCCAGCACGTTGAACTTTCCCTGCTGACTTCATACTCTAGGAAGGATTTGCTCTGTTTTTATGGGTATGAAATAGTAGAAGAGTGTTGCTTCTGCTGGATCAAGAGAAAGGGGAACAGTTCACTTGTACAAAACACTCCCATTGCTTCTCCATTATCTTTCTGCAGATTGTTATTTGGACCCTGAATTTTATTTAGAATAAATAGAATTTAAAATATTATTTAACATGTTATCCACTTTCTCTGGTTCTCTCAATTCATCCCTTCTTGTGGTGCCCACCTCCATTTTCCCAACATTTACAAAACTTACTAAATATTTTTACTCAGTCTCTAAATGTTACATAGGAAGTAAAGACATAAGGAAATTTGTCCCATTTGGAAGGGTTATGCTCTTGGAAAGAAATAAAATAAAGGTAAGTTCTATTTAAAAACACCTTTTTGGAGAGCATTAACCAATGTTTATCCAACACTTTTATCCAGCATGATTTTAAAGTTGTGTTCATATTTATATATGATTTGACTTACAAACAGGTAGTGAGCGTCATTGCAATGAGATAGGTTGTCTCTTATTAGCTCCTTTCTTCTTTTCCTCTTCCACAAAGAGAAGAGTAGAATTAGGGTAGATATTATTACTTCATTCATAATTGCTTACCTTTTCTTCAAGTAACAAGAAAGGGGGATCAAAGGGTTTCTTTTCCTCTTTATGGAAGAAGTTTGGACAAATATTATTATAGTAAGAATAAATAGAAAAGACTTTTTTTCAACCTTTTTATATTTATGTAGTTTTTAATAGGTGCTTAGATATCACAGAGATTATGGTTATGTGGATTGGTAGATCTTTATTATGAACGGGTAGCTATTTTTACAGTACATTTCCTGTTAAGGGCTGACCTTTTAAATTAAATGCTCAGAAAGCCTATACCACTGATTAGCCTTTTTTTGTAGCTTCTATGGCCCAGAAGGTTTTGTAGCAGGTGGAAATACAGGTAAGTAATGGACCTTTTCCCCATTATTATTATTAGCAAACATTTTTTTTTTTAAAGCATGAAGCAACATTTTCAGTGGTCAGGATCTTCTGGCTAATGCCTTACAATCAAGCTGTCACTTTTATCTTGCTTTTAATGAACTGTCAGGGAAGATTTAAGTTGTTTTTTGGAAGTCTAGAAGTTCAGCCTGTGCTTTGCAAGAATAACACACTCTCTTTATTTCATCAGCTTTTCTTTTTCATCATCCATCCCCTGGCAAACTACAAAAGATGCACTGAAAACCACTCCTGGTGCATAGAACCACCGTAACGCCTCCCATGCTGACTTTTGGTTATGTTGCTTCCATTGTCTAACACCGGTTCTCTTTTTTGTGCTCTTGGTATCATACCAAGAGCTGAAGGTGGATAAAAGCCCAAAGCAATATTTCTGCAAAATGTTCTGCATTTTGAGCTCTCTGTTTTGGGTTGTTCCTATCTCCCTCTGGTGTCATTCATAAATGTGGAGGTCATCGTAACAGGTCTGAGCTAAAAGCGAACCTTTTCATTCCTTTCTTGGGAATATCATCTGTACTTGGATGCAGTTAAAGTGCTTTCAGTTTGCAGCTTCAGCCAGGGGTATAATTAGCCATCATGTGCTATGGACTAGAAAGCTAGTACATTGCATTCCAGAGCTCTAATTATTTACTAGTATCTTCTCTACTTTATTACTACTGGAAAAGTAATTCTTCCAGGTGCTCCTGGGAGAACATGCACGTACAGTAAAAAATAAATTTAAGTATAGCCTTGGCCTGGTCAATATTTTAAAATCCTCTGGTCCTCACCCAATAATCTAAGAAGATTGTGAGGTCTTGGGAAAATGACTGATCTAATCCATAATGTAATTAGAAAAATATCTTTTCTATTACTAGTCAAAGGAGCCAGAAAGTTGAATTTCCTTGTTGCTTACAATAAAATTACTGGTCTCTCTAATCTTTTGAACAATCCTTGCTGTGTGACCAGCTATGTTCTTAAGACAGGTTCATCAAAATAACAGAGTAAGAAAATAATAAATCAGAATCAGAATAGCACAAATAACCAGAAGAATTAACTTCCTGAACCTAGGAGTCAGATTGTCCAACTGTCCTGGAAGGAGGTGGCGTGGAACATGCAAGAGTGTTAAGGTTGAAGAATAACATAGAAAAGACAGGGAGTGCATACCTTGATAAATAAAGAAACAGTTTGAGCCAGCAGGGATAAAAAGCTCCTAATCTGGGAGGAATGTCTTCTAATAAGGGAAACAAACTCGAAGGTAAGGAGTGAAACAGAAGTAAAGGAGGTAGTTATGATAGTAAAGGACAATTGGGAGAAAGATCAAAGAACTTCTATAACTGGAGAAGAGAAAGGAAAACATACTTCCCTGTTAGTATAAGTCTAGTATATTGTGCTCGTAATTGCTTTTTCTTACTTTCCTAAAGCTGTGTTAATGTTAGAAAGCATAGTAACTTAGTGGGAGAAGTCCTTTTGAAATCAGAATGCCACAAAAGCATGTAACAGTTCTGGGTTCCCAGAGCATAGGCTAAAGCAACAGCATGATTGTGACTGTCAGTAGAAAGCTGGTCAGAGAAGACTGATTTAAGTTTGATTCAGAATGAGTATGGAAAGTAGTATTTTAGATTACCTTAGAAAAAACAGATGGACTCATCGTATCCATGTTAGTGCTGAATTAACTGGAGGAGGACCAGTCTCCTCCTCGTGGCTCTCTATTGTGGGGCTGTTAGACAGGTCACCTTTCAGGTCTGTCTGGGGTATTTGGAGCTCAGGACCCAGTCAGCTCCATGCCTATGCAAACCCAACTGGGAATGGAGCTGTCTCCACCTTTCTGAGCCCAGCCTGCATTCCAGTATTAAAACCATCAAATTGGTTCATCTTTTCTTTACTCCTCCAGGTAGAACTGCCAGCACAACTGCACCAGCGTGACCTTGTCTATAATTCCAGTGTTGAGTTTGAGAACCCCATTTTGCCAATTGCTTTGGTTACCAGAAACTTTGCTGAGCATATTGGACACAGTAGTCTTTCAAGACAGACTTTCTGAGACCTTTGTTGTCTCCTCAGTTTTACCTTTCACCCATCAGTGTGATTTTCTATATCAAGGAACCTAGAGGCAAATAACTGCTGTGATGATGGTGTTAGTGGAAGTGTATAGCTAACTAGTTGACTATGTTTTATACTCTGTCGTTTTTTATTCATGAGAGAACACTTCTCAGAATAGTTTCAAGTTTGGTTTCAAAGGATGAAAGAATTTCAAGCGAATGTCTAGTCAGTATCCAAACCCTTACAATAAATCAGAATATTTTCTTCAGCCTCTGAACATTCATAGAGTCCACATGATTTATTTATCTGGAACTGCAAGGTTGCAGTGTTCTGAAAGAGTTTCTATTTTGTTTGTGGTCCATAAAATGAACAAGATTGCTTCCAGAGCTTCAGTTACCGCTAGGTAAAAGCATGTCCTTCACAGGTGAACAAGACTTCAAAGACAAAAGCTTTTTGTTAATTGATAACTCTGTTCCATCTTTATGTCATGCTTCAATGTGTATGTCAAAAACTTTCCTATGAAAGGCAGGGTCAAAGGCACGGAGCTAGGAAAGAAGAGACTGTGGAAGCTTGATGATGTGTATTAAGTAATGTGTTCAGTGGAACCAAAGACAAACAGTAGGGAGTGTTAGTTAAATCAGTGCAGACGAACTTGTTTGTTGTCCCTTCAGCTATAATGAACTAGTAGTGGTTGTGGTTGGTCTTTTCCCTGTGGCAAAAGTCAGGATGGCATGAATTGTCTTACATTGTTCCCTAGGTCATGTAGCTCATTCCCGAATTCTAGTGGGAGCTCTTTTTTACACTTTTCAGGAGGCCATCTCCATGTGTGAGAAGTTGTCTGCTGCCTTTGTTGTCCAAAGACCACATGCCCAAACAGCTTTTCATGACTGTGTCAGAAACCTCTCAGATTACTATTCTACCTCTTTCATAAATCTGTGGGAATTCAGCACCTGATTTAAGATGGATTTTACCTGTGCTCCCACGCAGCAAAAATAAAAACTACAGGTAGAGTGTCTTGGCATGTGGCCCGGCAGTCACTGAAACTCCTTCATTTTTGAGTGGGCCCAGTACCTTCATGCTGGCTTAACAGAAACATCAGATGTCTGTAAAGGAACACATTGTAGTGCCTACCCGAGGCTGATCAGGACTTTCACAAGAAACAAAACAGAGGTGCCCATAATCTGCTTTTAGTGTTGATGCTGTTCCTCTGTACTTGGACTATGCATCCCTAGGGACTGGAAAAAATGAGAATTATGTTGGAGGAGAATAAATTAATGGGGTTTAGTGGCAGCAAGAAAACAACAGAGAAAGATCCAAGCCTTCAGGAGCCTGAGGAAGGACAACAAGAGCAGAACCTGAGAAGAGCACAGATGATGAACTGGCCAGGGATGGTAGATTCACAGCTGTGACAGGGAAATACAAGAACCCAAAGGATGAGAGTCTCCAGGAAAAAATTCTTTCAGAGTCCTCATCCTATTATTTACTGTTACAGCAAGTAGCCATGAATGCTAGTGAAAAAACATTTGTATTCATCACTCTCACAATGAAATGAAATGACGTTCTCTTCCTGCCCTTACTCTTTTTGCACAAGGGGTAGGGGACGGTGGTATGGCTCAAACAACTCTAACCATGGCGATGAACCGGGGAGGGGAGGAAGCTCAGTACATTACCGTGTGGTGCCATTTTTCCTTTTTAAAATTTCCAAGTTTTTAAAAGGTGATACTGTGAAAAGTTAGAGAGGAACCATGCCAGTGAGATCGGTATTACGCATTTAGATAAAAGTGCCAAAATAGTGCTGAGCAAACAAACTTGATTTTGACAATTTATCACCTGAATACTTAAATTTTGGGACTTGCAGCAACTGGAACAGGAGTATTTGACTCTGCTGAATTACTCTATACAACTTGGCATTGGTGCAATGACTTGGCACTGAGGCAGTTAAAATCTGTTCTTGCAGGTAGATTGACACGGAGCGGAATCTTAGACTTTTCTATCTGTTTACTGTCAAAATCTTGTACCAGTGAGTGGTTCTGTTTTTCATTCATTTATTCCTTGGAATTTTTGTTTTTTAATGATTAATGTGCCTCTGGATCAGGTTCAGAATCTTAATCCTGAGCTTCCCATCTGGGTTTAAGGAAAATTCAGACTTGGGTCTAAATTATGTCCTGTGTCTTGCTGCCTTGTTACAGGAGAGGCAGAGAATGCCATAGTCCATCCAATGTCTGGAGTGTGTTTGTTCAGCTTGCATCCCTATGAGACTCAGCATTTGCTCTGAATGTTCTCTGTTGCTGTTGCCATATAGCTTTCTCTCTTTTCAGTTGCGTCTGCAGCACAGGGTTGTAATATACAGTGCAATTTCTTGACGGGTCTAGCAGTCTCTTCTGCCTTTCTGTTCCTGGCAGAGTGGCATTTTCCTTGATCCTGACGGGTCACTCATTACACCCCAAACCCTCTTGAAGTCAGCCATGTAGGTAGGGATGGCTTGCAGGGATTTTTCTAGAGAGATGAGGATAAGTGGCTCTCAAGGACCCATAACAGGATGGAAAATAAGGAGGATTTCAGGACTTTGTTGTCACAGGGATGTGTTTTAAAGCTTAGTGTTCTCCTTCACAAGTATAAACAAGAATTTCCGTACTTTTTCAAGGAAAGAGAGGACCCTGTTTCATCACTGGTGTGAGGATTGGTGACCCCAGCTGGGATCTTTGTGTGCTTTGCCATCCAGATGGGCATTGAAAGGAATTTCTGAGGGTGTATGGTTTCACGTATACTGGAGTATACATCAGGGCATATTTTCTTTCTAACTATACTCATGACCTCAGCAGATGCCAAGAGGTTAGTATACTAATAAAGAAATAAAAAAGGCCAGCAACTATTTTCTGGCCCTGATCCAGCCTGCCACAACACAGCGTGCATCCACACAGCTGAGATCTCTTCCCTTCCTGAGACAGGACGGCTGTGTTGGAAGTGGTCTGTGACCCATACTGACTCCCAGATCACACCCAGGCTCTGCTTGGGAGAATTCAGGCTTGCCAGAACCAAGCTGGTCATTTAATAACTGAACAGTATGCACGTGCCTGTGTGGGTATGACCCCCATTTAAATTTCTGATACAGGCCTAGCCTAAATAAAGTACCTTAGATCTGGCAGTTGTGGAGTCATCCCCATGTGCACATTCCCTTCATTTATGGTCTTACCTATTTCACAAGTTTTAGACAATCCTATCTAGCCTCCAAACAGGAGATGTTACCCTGCACCCATGCTACAGAAACTGCTTATGGGTCTGATATTAGTGATCTATTTGTGATCCATTGATAGTGATACAGGCAGTCTGAAACCACTTGTTCTGATTCTTTCAGTATAAGTCAACCACTAAAGATCTCAAATTTACCAGAGGAATATCAGTCACTAATACTCTGGAATCCACTCTTTGGTATATGGTTTGTCTTTCTGTATTGCTATTTCCACCAAACTGATGGAGAATAAATGATAGGAACAAGGTTGAAATGGGAGTCTCAGAGAGATATTCCCATTTCCATATAGATAAATTTGCAGGTCCACACAGGTCCGTGATTTCTCTGTTCGTATTTAATATTGTTGTGGTTTAACCCTGGTCCACAGCTGAGCCCCTCCCAGCCACTCACTCACTCTCCTCACAGTGGGATGGGGGAATCAGAAGGGTAAAAATGCAAAAACTTGTGGGTTGGAATAAAGGCGGTTTAATTGGTAAAGCATAAGCCATGCGTGCAAGCAAAGCAAAACAAGGAATGTATTCACCACTTCCCATCAGCAAAGCAAAACAAGGCATTCATTCACTGCTTCCACGGGCAGGCAGGTGCTCAGCCATCCCCAGGAGAGCAGGGCTCCATCACACGTAACGGTGACTTGGGAAGACAAATGCCGTAACAGCAAACGTCCCTACTTCTTCCTACTTCCTCAAGCTTTTATTCCTGAGCATGACGTCATATGGTATGGGATATCCCTTGGGTCAGTTGGGATCAGCCGTCCCAGCTGTGTCCCCTCCCACATTCTTGTGCGCTCCGAGCCAACTCATTCTGGGGGGGTGGTGTAAGGAGCAAATGCCTTGACTCTGTGTAACCACTGCTCATAAATAGCTAAAAGATCCTTGTGTTATCAACACTGTTTTGGTCACAAATCCAAAACATAGTACAACACAAGGTACTATGAAGAGATTTAACTTTATTTCATCCAAAACCAGTACAAATATGCAAACACTGACATTTTTGCCAGAGTAGCAAAAACCCTATCTTATGCTGTATAAATGCTAGAGTTCCAGATGCTAAAAAATTCAGATCGATCACAAAAAAAAAAAAAAAAGGCAAAGCAGAAAAAGGTATCGTTATTAGTCTACTTACAGAAAGAAAAGTCCTTTTGAGGACTATGTCTATTTGACTTCGATTTGAATCTTTATTTTCCTTTAATAAATAAAATTAGGATCACATTTAATTTTTAAAGGGAGAAACTAAAATGCTGAAAGAGCCTTTTGTGCATTACAGTAGTAAACATCTCAGTATAATTTCCTAAACATGAAATCTAAATGTCTTTCAAGCTGAAATCCATAAAGGTTTAAGAAGAAAATCCTTCCCCTGTCAGCAGAAGGGCTGGAAAATTTGCCTGAAGAGCTATTTCAGTCAGATGTCCTCAAAGAGAAAGTGTCCTGCTACCACCTTTGGTGGTTGTGTAGATTTTGTCTTGGCTTACTCGGAGCTGCCTTGGGAGTCGAGAGGAGCATCAGTGTTCAGAGTGACAGGTTTTCAATTTCTGGTAAGAAAGTCAATATTAGAGACTTTGTCAACCAGCCACTTAATGTGCATGGAGAAGGTAGTTTGCCTCTGATGTTCTGAATGTTAAGCGTGGCAGAAAGTTTCTTTGACTCAGTAATCAGTAGCTGACATGAAGGAGAAGGGAGTCTTCTATCTCCCAAAGGACATCTGTGAGTTTCGCAGTTCCTTTCAGATGGCTGAAGGCTCAGTTGGCCAAATTCCCTGCTCTGTAAAAGGCAGAAGTGTCACTGAAATCGATGGAATATCTTCATTTCATATCAGTAAGCAGGTTCTCTCCTACACAGTATCTTCCTTCTTCTGGTTTCTGGGAACCTTCATTCTCCCTCTTCATGTCACAAAGCTAAAGGGACATACCCATCTGACTGAGCTGATTTAGAGATATGTTGTCTTGGTGAGGGAAAACAGGAAAGTTCTTAAAGCGGATATGACCATGGAATGTACACTTTTCAGGGACTCATCAGCTACCGAAAGTAATGTGATGACCAGTAAGTGCTCGATTTTGCAAATCTCTTGGGACAGTTGGGTCCCTGTTTAAGTCAGTGGATTGTAACCAACAAAAATTGTATTTGTTGTGTGCAGGCTTTCCTATCTGAAATCCTCTGGCACCTGCTGAAGCTAACACATGATAAATGTTATACAATATTATCCACAACAAACACACTAACAAATAACATCAATAACGTTTATGTTTGGAAGACAGTAATGGAGAACTGAATCCTTAAATACAGAAATTAAGGGAACTGCTGGTGGGTGGGACAGATATTTGGGTATGAGATTGCTTTTCTTTATGTGTTGGAAGTAGGCAGTCAGATCCAGTATATGCTGAAATCTGGAGGCTGAACAGTCAAGGATGGTGAATGAGGATGTTTCTGGGGGTGGCAGTGATGCAGTGGCATTCAGAGGAAACGTTACCATGGCATTCGCAGTCTGATGTGAACATATAGGAGATATAGAAGAAGGAAAGCTCTGAAACCAGTGCCAGGATATGGACAGAAAAAGCAAGAGGATGCTGAAATCTCTCATTGTCTAAAAGTGGCATTCTGCCTTCTTGTGTTAGCAGTTTCCTTTTCCTTCACTGCAGCTTTTGTGTAACCCACTCTTTGGCAGTGACAATTAAGCATGTTGCCCCCTCCCATTTGCAATTCATTTCAGTTATATCTTCAATAAAAATTATTGCTCAAAATGGCCTTTTTAGTATGAACCACAGTAGACAACTTTTAGTCATTACTGTGGTAATATGTGCTCCTTTCTCTAGGTCAGGACACCCAGTGATATCAGGTACTGTATTGCATCAAGGTTTGATTTTATCGGCATCCCTTATGCAGTACGGGATGACGATGATGCGGTGGGACACTGCGTCTTGTGGGATGATAATGGTGTTGTAGGATACCATTTTTTTCCAGGGAGATTCTCAGCTGAAACCTCTTGCTCAGTCTAGTTCTGTAACAGTCGAAGAAGTTGATGTGCCTACTTGCTTTTCTTGAAGTTGTCTCCTACATATTACTGGAAACTTCCCATGACAAGTACTGTATCTTTATTGGTACCTATTGGTGCAGCATCTGACCCAAAGGGTCATGTTCTGTCGTTGGGAACTGTAGTTGCTGCAGGAATATAAATAACCAGCACTACTGGTTATCATAATAATGCTAATGCTCCTGGAGTTCTTGGAGAAAAACAGGTAATATATTTGTCATCCTGGATAATATTGCCATTTTAATTAAAGCATCTGTTAATGCCTAGGCTTGGGTGTTAACTATTGATGACACATTGTAACTAAGAATCCCTCATAAATATGTAAATCAAGTTGGGTTACTCCAAGTGTGTCTAGCACTATAAAAATTATATTTTCTTAATGGCAGTACTAAAATGTAAATTGTTCACAAATCTGTTTATATGAAAAATATGCAGAAACTAATAAAACATCAAGATCATTATGATTTGTGAAATTTAGGCCTGTCATTTGCTGAGGTCCCAATTCTATGAAACTGAGATACAATATCTATATTTTCACAAACTACAGATGTATCACTGATTCGAATCAAATAATTGAAAGTGCATTAAAATAAATAATAAATTATTCTGAAATGTATGTCAGAGCATGCCATTCCCACACACTGAAATTTCATATTTCAGTGCTAAGGTATATCTCCCCATAGCCATAAATAGGTCACACAATTTTTTTGCAGAATTCATAGAATTTGCATCTCTGGTAATGTCAGTAAGATAATAATTCCTACCTGGAGGTTATCAAGAGAAATCATTCCTGAGGGTGTAAAAAGGCTTGAGATTTCATAGTCATTAGGCTGATGCCTCTTAGTATCTCTAGTTTTGATTAACAACTTTACACATGGATGGAGCATGTGAATTTTTCTGTTATTTTTAGTGACTGTAATGATCTTTGATAAAACCTGTCCAACAGTGCCATCGTTGTTATATATAATTCAGCTGAAAATCCTTTATCTGGCAGCGAAAAAAGATCCTTTAAAAGGTTGTATAAGCATTTCAACAACTTTCTAGCCTAAATATATGTAAAACTGCTCGATTATATAAAGTATTTAACTGATACAGGAATTATAAACTCTTTTCTCAAGACTGGGAAGAACACAATTTCAGTTGATAAATGCTATATGCCCTCTGGGTTTCACGCGCTTTGTTCACAGGACCTTCCTGTTAGCCCCATAAGAGCTGAATTGCAAGATTAGACTCTGTATGAAAAAGAGGGAAAAGTGATTGCATGTTGACTTAAAATACTTCAGTTTGGACCACAAGAAAAGGGAGATTATTTTGGATAATTACAGCCATAGAGGATGTTTGTCCAGCTGCTAAGGTGTCTCAGGTGAGTTAGGAGATCTTCCTCATTAAACAAACAAACAAACCAAAAAACCCCGACAGGTCACAGGGCAAAGACAACTGCTGTTTCTTAAATGATGTAAAAATAGTTCCAGCTAGTTAATTTTGGTCTTATGCACTGGAACAACCTTGGAAAGATTTTGATGTAATTGTAACAGCAATGTCCTCTGCTGCTCATCTGGCCTGGGTGGGAGCTTCTCTGAAGAAGAAAAATATTTATGAGCAAGATGCAGTAGCTTGTGCATAAATTAAAAACAATTTTCTGCTCTGGTCTTTGTAGTATTGAAGTCCCTAGACATCTAATGGCCTTTCCCTCCCTGGACCCCAATTTTACATATATATATATATATATAATTACAATGAAAAAGATCAGGCAATTTAATTATTTAATGTTTATAAAGCTCTTTCAAGATGAAAAGAGCTCTGTAAGTGGCCTGCATTATTAATTGATATTAATATTTGTTCAGAAATTAAAAGTTGAAATCGAAAACAATTAGTCTGCATAAATGAGATTTTTTCTTAGTTTAATATATATTTGTTAATTGGCTTTGCAAAAGTTTTTATTATTTTAGTTTCCAAGTTCTTTAAAAGTTTCAGCTTTGTCAGCCAGCAGTGAGTAAATGAATATGTTATTATTAATGTAACACAGCCAGTCAGGAGATACTAGGCATGAACACCATCACGGGATCCAGTCTAACAGGTTGAGCTCAGTAATGTTTCCCATAGGGCAATATGAAAAGAAAATGGTAAAAATTCAGGTGGAAGAGCAGCATGCCTCTAGCCATACCCAGTTCAGGAACTTTTGGCTTGCATTTATACATTTAAGCGCGATACATATGGATGTCTTCCATAGGTTCACCGACATTTCTGGACTTGCAATAAATGAGTGCTGCTCACACTTTATGGCCCTTGGACATTTGCAGGACAACAAATGTTAGTGGGCAACCTGGGGATTTCGCAGCAGCACATTAACACAGGATTTCCTCTTACCATTTAAAAGCATGTGGTCATTGTCACTAGGAATCTTAACTACGCCTGACAACCACTGCTCACTAGTAAGCCTAGTTAATGCAAGTATGTAGGCTGATTGGATGAAATTGGGAGCGCTGTTAACTTCTTACTGTGCCTGCATGTTAACTCTTTTGTTAACCTTTTGAAGACTAAATGACCTGTGTATGAGTTTACTACTAGAAAATAACCGTTTAACACAGAGGACCAGTGGCAGGACAATCGGGTGTAAGAATGAGAGGCAGAGGTGAGTGTCCACCTCTTTTGAAGAAAGTAGATGCCATTGAGCAGTATCTGCTTTGAACTGTAAGTTTATGACATACAATATCTAAGAAAGCCTCACTGCAGCCTGAGGTACAGGGGCACAAGGATTTTAGCATTCTGTTGGCAACCAGTGAGACATCATGTCCCAAGTGATAGTCACAAGGGACATGATCAAAGAGGCCTTGTACTCCTTCTTGGAGGACTCAGGGCTCTTTTCTTGTTTTTTAAAGTTGTTTTTTTTTCTAGTATATATATATAACCCAAATGCCAGTGGACCTGCTTTTTCTCCTATGTGTATTGGCATAGATTAATTAATAAGTATTTATGTTATGTTGGGAGAATTTTGCTCCTGCCCATGAGTATGTTTTACTTATATTTTGAATAACTTGACGCATTTTAAAGATGAAGACTTTTCTTTTACTATATGAGATTTGGTTGCATTCTTACTGCTCTTTTGTTTAAACATAGATGACTTAAAGGACTTTATTGCTGGACTTGAGACTAAGCTTAAGCTTAAACTGTGGACTTAATGGAGCTACTTGCTATGAATTCTGTCTGAAAAATCCCTTACAGTTTAAGAAAGATACTGTCTAAAGTGAAGACACAAATGCAAATGCCTGGTCTAGAAGCTTGAAAAAAAAGATACAAACATTGTAAGTAAAAATGAGTGGAGTGTACAGTGCAGTGAAGATCAGGACAGCAGGGTGAAAGGAGGTGCCTAAGGAAGCACGCTGTTCGGCTTTGAGAGGATACAATGCAGAGAGAACAGCTGAGCCAGTGCTCTTTAGGGATGCACAGACTTTATCCAAAGTTCATACATACTGCTCTCTCCAGCTGCAATTCCTACCTCACCAGTACAAACTGAGGATTGCATCACGCATGCACTGAAACGTAGCGTCAGCTATTTTGAAAAGCCCTTCAATTTTAAGCAGAGGTTTCAGTGGGAGCCATGAGCTGTGGAGTCTCTATGGCTACGTGGCAAAACTTAAGAATCCAAATCAGTTCTTTGCTCGGGGATCTTGCGTGGAGTTTCTTGGCTTCCCTGCATTCCCCTGGGAGCAGTATGCACAGGGCAAGCAGAATATTTGAGCTGGGTTGTGCTGTGCCAGTTGAAAGGGGTGAGTAATAAAGAACAGCATTCTGCTCTCCCACACAAATAACAGTTCCTGAAGGGCTGGAGACAGAAAAGCCTCCCCAAACAGGGATCCACATTCAAGATGAGAGCAAGAGACACCACTGCCATTCCCACCCTCCTATTTTGCCCTTTTCCAGTGCGAACTCTAATAGACATGTAGTTCACTACCACGGGTAGTTTTATCCACCTTTAATTGCTTCACATCCCATCTTCTGTGCTCTTATTCTCTGTGACAGAAGTTTGGTATTTTTCCTCTTTACAGACTTACTCCTACCTTCTCTCCTGTAGCGTCTCACCTACCTTTCTTTAGGGAGATAAAAGGGTTTTTGAATTAATACATTTTAACAACCAGGAGAAGAAATTCAAATGTGTAGATTATAATGCTAGCTTTCCAACCAGTATTTTATTCTACATTTGTAAGAGCTAGAGTATTATGAACACTTTGCATTCCCTATGAATATTCACTGGGCAAATAACCACATGGACTCTGGCTGTTTACTTTTCACTTTCATGTTTGTTTTCCAGTTATTCTAGCAAACGTTTACTAGCAGGGACTCCTAAGAAATCCAGCAGTTTTTCGAAGATTGTTGGGTTCCACATAGGAGGTAAACTTACTGTGCCTATAAAGAGAAATGGCTATTCAGTCAGAATTAACTGCCATAACTGAAAGTTGGAATATAAAAGATTCACAATTAATGCTGGTAACTCTTCACAGGTTAAACAAATATCAGCACCAAATATTTGTTGTGCAACTGATGTAGAACAAATAACTTGGAGAAGCATGTGAGCAGTGTGTGGGCAGTTTCAATAAAAAAGACTAATTAATCAAGTAAGTTATTTGCTACCAAATTGCTGCTTATCCATAATATATTAAATTCCCTGCTACCCTTCACATAAGAAACTCTCATGAACATCTGCCAGCACTCGGAAGAGGTTGTATGCAGTAACGGGCTTTGGTAAAGTTTCAACAGGACTTAAGTCAGAATTTCAAATATAGTGTTCTTATCGTTGCTCTCTAATCCCATCTACTATGTAATACCAGGGAGACAAGACTAATAAAGTGAGTTATTTAAATGTCACTACACCATTTGTCATATCTAGCCTATTCTGTGGTTCACTTCTGCCCGTTACAAAAATGATGGAAGAAACGTAGTTCTTACAATGGTATTCTTTTGATGACTAAACTTTGCGTAATAATTTTTCAGGTATATTACTATTTGTAGGGTTGTGCACATGTGCACCATAGCCTACTTACAATGTCTGTTTAAACACTTGATTACAGCAAAATTGTTTCTTCAGCCTAATGCTTTTCTGTGCTGCAAGTTGCCTTGGCTGGTTGGAGACCCCCAGGGAGAATGTCATTGCAGAGTAGGAGGAAACTCAACCAATACTGAATTTTCTTAGTGCCACTTTCTGCCTCTGGTATGGGACATGTTAGGGCTGAAATGAGCTGCAGAGATCAGAAGTGTTCCATTTCAGTTTCTGAGTGAATATTTTCTGACAGCATGCTGGACAGCAGGAAGGCACAGTCCTGCAAGTAAATTGCAGTCAAGGATATATTTGCTCTAGGTTAATTTATCCACTTGGGCAAAAGAAGTTAACCTATGGACAACACCATGCTGTTCTAACTAATTCTGGTACCTCAGCTAGCTTATTCAGTGCTAGAACAGATATCAATGCGCTACCCTGCAGGCTGCAATATTGATGTATGCTGGAGTGTGACGCCTGAGGATCATTTTGGCTGAAGAGTACTTCACTTCTTAATATTTCTGTGAAATCACTGTGAAATCATGTGTCACAGCAAATGTACAGGGGAACGTAATACTGGGAGTAAGACTGGCTCCTTCAAAGGAGAGAACAGGGGTCCCCCTGCCCATCTACACTCACTCCTGCACGGAACTGGGGGGCAGTGGGGTGGGTGGGAACCTGCTCCCCAGCACTGTGAGCCTCTGTGACATGAAGGAGTGGGACATAGGTCAGCTGGGTCCCACAGAGTGAGATTGGTGCAGAAATGCTGCTTTCCTGGGGGCTAGTTGCTGTGGACCGCATCCCCTCATCTCACACCGGCAAGTGGGGAAGGGGGTGGAAGGAGGTGGATGCCACACTATGCCCTTTCAGGGAATGTGGGAAGAAATCATCAGTCCTATCAAAAAGTGCAAGAAAGCCATTAGTTTCCCTTGCCTCTGGGAGTAAGTAGCCAAAGAAAGACAGAAGAATAAATAGAGGAAGGTATGTAAGAGTCAGAGGAAAACCAAGCCACTGTGATATTTATATCTTGCTGCAATGATTTGACATTGAACGACAGAAACAGATTTCTTTATTTCTTCCCTGTCTGAGACAAGATTTGCCTTGTGCTTTCGTTATGGATAAATTCACCATGTGGATTTCCTTTCCCAGGCAGTTTAAGAGCAGATGGGTGGTATTGCTTCCAAAAAGTGTGTTACATTGGTCACCTGGGTCAAACTTGTTATATTTATTGCTCATGACACCAAAACATATATTAGTATACATCTAGCTTAACGCTTGAGAAAAGTCAGTTGATTCTGTAAGCTGACCTAGTACTTCTGTGTGTTAAATCAAAGCTATAATCATTGGAGTTACCATCGTATTAGCTTTTGAAATGGAAGTCATCTATTCATAATCTTCACATTATCATTTGCTCTCTCTTTCAAGCTTGATTATTTGATTTTTATGCTTTATTTGTTCTTATTATTTTATATTTCTTATTTATTCATTAATTTAGATGACACCTACTGCAACTATAGCTGGGATCTGCTACGCATATGGCTTTTTCTGGGAATGATCAAGTGTAGCCTCCAGGAACTGTTGGTAATGCACCCACAGGAGACAGTTTATGACAAAAGCAGTCCAAGATGAAGTTTCTCTTGCATTACAAGGTTGTAGGCACGGCAGCTACATGTCCCCTTGCCTCAAAAAGAACTAGCAGAGTAGTTACACTGAATGGCATCCCAAGGCTACTTGGCACAGCTGTTACAGTGCTTGGAGTGACACTATACCCTGACTTGGCTGCACTGTTGTTTGTTGAGCCCAGCCTTGTAAATCCTAACATATCAGGACCATTGGCTACCGTAACACAGTAGCCAATATATTCTTGTAATATTCAGACCAATTCTGCCTAGAGACATTGATAAATTCAGCAAGTCACAAGCATGATATAAAGGCACCTTTTCACTTTCCTTCCCTATTACACTGGGCACAATCTCAGAAAACCTGAGAAACAAGGTGCTTGAAAGCAGGGAGCCTATCTGAGGAGCTTGCTGAAACAATGCATTTACAGACAACTGGAGTCCTCAGCTACTAGTAGCGTATATGATTTCACTAGTAACTAGCTCCCAGGCAATACCATTGAGTACTTTGCAGTCAGAACTGAAAATTTAGATCTTAGGGCTAATTGTGTGACCCAAGAAAATTATCTTATTCCTTACGTATACTTCTGTTGTGTTGTTTAAACATTGGAAGGCGCCGGGCCATCATATTGCACATCTACTGAAGTTTCCAGGTACTTGCCATGGGCAATACTAAGTAGATTACACTGCAGAAATCTGGTCTGAAATCTACTGAAACATATTTAGCTGGCATGAGCCAGAGCACTACTGATAAATGGTGCTGAAAAACTCTGTGTATACGTTAATTTCAGGCAATATACACATTATCTTAAGAAACTCCCAGTTCCAGAAAAGATTACATGAAAGATTATTCAGCACTAAGATGAATGATGATGCGTTTTCTGCTTTTGACATGCAATAAAAAGTAGATGGGACAAAGCACAAAGTCAACTAGCATTGGAAAGCTACATACATATCCTAAATTAGCATAGGTCCCAGGTGGGTAGCATCTAATGACCAGTCCCCAGATGTTCAGTTGTTTCCTTGGGATGTTGTTTTACTAAAGGGTTTTGAACATTTCTGGCTTCTAGGAGACAAGAGATGTCTGTAGCTGTTGGAGAAGACTAATATGAATTTCCTTTCTGGAAATTATTTTTTCCACCTGGCGGCCATTGGGTTCCTGAATTGATATGGTGACTATTTCAGCCTTTTTTTATTCATGGAGATTCTTTTTTGTCTAGGCTTTTGAAGAGACAGTGACAGGCTAAAAGTGTTCCAAAATGACTACCCTTGTGTAAGGTCTCTGGTCAAAACTTAGGTTTTAAGTTAGTGTTTAACATCCCTCTAGTCAAGCTAGACGCAGGAGAGCCCATTAACATTCCTGCCTTTCAAGACTGCATTCCTCATGGCTATCCACTCTTTGTTAGCCAGCTGCTGAGTTCTTTGCTCTGGCAGTTCATCACAGGGTTTGTTATCAGGTTTCAGGCTTTCCTATACACAGATTCATTTCTTTTCTGGTCTTTTCTTTTCACCTTCTTTATCTATAAATCTTGGCTATTTCCTCTCAAGGTTAGGCTATTTCAGGCTATGGACTGAATATCAAGAGGTGACTCAGCTTTTGCAGTGCTGGTGGAAAGGAGTTCCTTAAATCCTCCATCCATTTTCATACCTATCTAGGAGGAAACCAAGGGGGTAAATCACATTTCCAGGGAGTGTGTGTGGAGGTGGGATGCAGTTTTGATTAACCTTCCCTGCACATTTAAGGAGCCTTTTTCTTCTGGAGTCATACACCAAAATGGTGGCTTTATATGAGAAGTAGATTGGTCTGGTTTCTAGGCGGGGATTTATTTTATTGAACTTTTATTAACTAAAAACATTATTTGGATCGCAGTCTGTGGACTTAGTAATGCAGTTGTGTGTGCCTTGTGCCATATCAACAAATACAGCAACACAGCAGTGCTTCCTACCATAGTTCCGTCAATTGCATTAAGCCTAATTCCAGCGCTTAACTTGGGCACACTCTCAGTAAAATTTTAGGCACCTGCCTGAAAGCAGAGGGGATGATAAGTCTGCCTACCATAGCTAAATATCTGACAAGAACAAGGAATGAGGTAGGCCTCTCAGGACACGCAGAGGACAAACTAGAGGGCTCAGGCACTTGTCACTCTCCATAGGCAGAGGGAACTCAGGAGAATCCAAGACCTATACGGTCTGCTTAATTTAGGTCTCTGTCTTTTCCATGGTGAGTAACAGGGAACCAAGAGGAAGTCTATCCACTCAGCATCTTGTCATGTAGCCTTCCTCTGAAAATGACGGTGAGCGATCTACGTGGTCCCAAGTGAGTGATCAAACCACAAGGATCTCAAGTGAAAAGATGGCATCAGTTTTGCTGCTGCACTACTACTGTGATGCTAATCATAGTCTTGACTTCATCTAGATTTTATGCTTCTTAGAGATGATTAGACAGAGGTCAAGGAAGGATTTAGTCAGGGTTTAAGTGTCTATCTCCCCAAAGGTGAGTTGCAACTGGGTTTTAGGTTGGACATAGTTACCAGTTTATCAGAATACCTGCTTTGACTATGTGTTAATTTAAAGATGAAGAAAACTTCCAGGCTAAATCAGGAGATACAAATTAATTTAGGTAGTGAGAGGCTTTAGTAGCTCTGGAGAATCTGGAGAACTCACAGACTGGGTGGTTATTTGAGGCTTATATGGGTTTTAGGTGCCAGGCTATGTCCCAGATTAGTTGGTATTAGGTAGATTTAATTTAACATTGCTTTTATTGTGGTTGTTTTGGTAGCATCTGAAAATCCTACGATGTTTAAAAGACTTAATCTTGTTCATGAGCTAATCTTCATATATAAGAACCTGAGATCCTGTAGGTTAAACATCTTGCTCTTTATCACACTGGTGTGTGCCTATGACAAAGCAGGGAGTTAAACTAAGTCTTAAGAGCCGCAAGCTGTTGCCTAAACCAGTGAACTCCTGAACCGCAAAGGGCGGCGAGCAACTACTGCTCCACTAAATTTTTTTGTATGCAGTTTATCTTTTCCTTGTTAATAAAGAATATTCCTTTACCAGTTTCTTTCTGTCTTATTTCTGCAGCTGGATCTTCTGACATAGCTCTGGATTCTATTTCAGACATAAAGCTGTCAGAGGCTTCTTCAGAAAATTTGGCTAGAGGGCATAAATTCCCTTCCCCTCCATGCCCTCACCTTGAACTTGTTTTGTGTGGAGATTGTGGAGTAACCGGAAATAACACGGTAAAATAAAAAAGGAGTAGGGCAGTGAAAGATTCTTCTTATAGGCAAGACGAAGATATTGTAAGCTGCTCTGGGTGCTGCATAGCTAACTTAGGTGGCTATGGCTCAGTGGAATGTAAAACCACATATGAAGAAAACATTAACACAATAATTTAGAGGTTATCTGAACAGAGATATGAGTGTGTTGACGGTGTATTCTAGTGAAAAGTCCAGAGAAATAGTAGTAAATTACATCTTATTTATTTTGTTATTTTACTAAGAATATAGCAGTGCTAAAGGCTTGATCAATTTTTTTTTTTCCCTAGAAATATAGGTTGCCAACCCAGAGATGTTACTTCAGTATGTGCTGGGAGACTTGTGAGAAAGATCAAGTTCCATTCTTGAAATCAAGCATGCCGCTTGTGGTAGGGGAAGGTACAAATAAATGCATTCACATAGGGAAAAATACTTTGGGAAATGCTGTAGGTGGTAGAGCATAAAGCTGCACACTGTAGGTGGTAGAGCACAAAGATTCAATGAGCATGGAGATGTGTTTGCTCAGGTTAAGGAAAACAAATATTTCAAATCAGTCTCTAAAAATGACTTGAAAATATTAACTGTTATTACTTATATTTTTCATCCAAAGCTTTGCAGACTGAAGTGTCCTTACTGAAAGGTAAGATGCAGTTGCAGTGCAGTTGTAGAGCAGCAAGGGTTGGGAGATGTAATAACACTGACATTTTGAGAGTGATTACTGAGAATGATGCCATAAATACCAGTTTGCAGGTGAGTAAATTGTGAGGTAGACCTGTTTACCACACCTTATAAGCTGAAAGAGAGGACCTGAGAGCCCTGGCCCTCAATCCAGCCTCTGTCTGCCACCAGATTGTCTTCTAGTATAGAGCAATAACATTCTATTTTACACTATTTGCTATGCAATAATGAAATAATGAATAAACAGATCTTCCTTGTAGTAGCAGAAGCGAGGAAATGAAAAGTAAATTGTGATCTGTTTTGGTCTCAAATATTTCCCAGTTCTATTAATGCAAAAAGCGTTTTACTATTCAAACTGTGTAGGACAATATGTAGGCAGAAAGTGCTTTATGCATGAAGTTCAATTTTCATTCTGATTTTAACAATTTGCATTGAATTCTATGTTAATTATCTAAAAAAAATCCATTCAGAGACGATGGGAGATATATGAGATCCATGATAATAGGAACATGTTGCCATAGACACAACTGTTCGATATGACACTGGGACACTGCTGCTTAAAGAAACCCACTGAAGTTGTGTTTCACAGTGCCCTGAAATTATGCAGTTGTGAAAAATTAATTATAATTCTTTCACTGAAGTGGTGATACTGTAATGTTGATTCTAAAATATTCAACAAGCTATTTCAGTGCAGGGGGGCTGTCAAATGACAGAGAAAAGTCAGAAGTACTAAGACATGTTCAAGAGTCTTAATTACAGCAGGTGGCCAGCATTTCTGAGAATAGCTTAATTTTGAGTTTTAAGAGCTTCTGTTATAGTTTTGGAATTTCTGCATCTCTTACAAAAAATCCATCTCATAAACGGGCATGAAACTCCACTATTTATAGAAAACACAGGGCAAGAAGCAGACAACAATGCAAAGCCAAAGTATGAAATGACAGCTTTCTGTTACAGACAGTAACAACTGGGGACTTGCAAGTTTTCCAGTTTGTTCCAGTCTTGTGCTTTTTTTGCTGTGTGGATTAGCAAAGAGATATATCTGGATTTGGGCCAGAAGGCCTGGGCTATCATCTAGCCTGACTTCCTGGCCAGAACTCCACTGAAATCAGCAGGTAGCAATCATTTACCCTTTTGGTGTTTTTTGTGGTTTGGCTTGTTTTTCAAAAGCGTTGTGTACATCAGAAACATCCACTAATAAGCAGATTTCTGAACGAGTATTTAGAGAGATACATTCTTATCATTACAAAGGATAAACTTATGCATGCACATAAACACACTCTCTGTCAAACATTAAATTTAATTCTCATTACCTTATTACATCACAGGTTTTGTGAAGGACCAAGAGTCATCAAAGGTGGGGAGATGAGCTACATTCCTGTGTTGGTTTGGTGGAGGATGGAAAAAAGGCCTTCCTATGGTGTATGTTTATTTTATTTATTTATTTCACTAATTTCTCTCTCTTCAGACTCCAGATTAAAAAAAAACAACAGCTATATTGCATCTCTCCAACTTACAAAAGACTAACCCAAACTATTCTTCTATTTTCTAGACATGAGTCACCTCTTACAACAGATCCTCCTATCCTCCTTGCTTGTGATAAAAATCTTTTTATAGTCCAGTTTGACTTGTCTTGCTGAGTCACTAATAAACAACTCTTAGTGGCCTTTCCTTTATTCTGATTGATAAATACAAGCTGGAATATCTCCTGCCCACCTGCCCTTCAAATGTAATTCCACTACAGACCCACACAATATTTCTGTCATCTAGATCAGGACCAAACTCCCCGACTTTCTGAGCAGTCATTACTAGTTTATACACTTTTAATAATTTTTGCAGTGTTTATGGGAGTGAACTCTACGTAGGAACCAGATCAGGAAACCACTCTTGGATTAAAAGCACCCAAGAACTGTGAATTTATATGAAATTGTTCAGACGACAGTATTCTTTTGTTCAGAATACTGTCTGACAGTTGCACGGTGCCCTTAGACTGTATCCAATGTCCCAGTCATTGTGACTGGACAAACACTCATAAACACCTCTTAAAGCATATTTCAATATATGGATTCCACTTTCAATGTGGTGATGAGCAGGGGATAGAAAAAGATACTCTCAGACTGTATTATTCTGCTTTTGTAGAATAGCTGAAGTAGAGCTGATAATTTGCCAAAAGAATACCAGGAAGCACCAACTCTTTATAACTGAGGTTTACAGACAAACTCACTACTGTGGTATGTGCATCAACATTTGTTTTGTACCTTAACGAACTTCAGTAAAATACTTTGAAATGAATAAGATGGTTTTTTCAGTATTGGCTTTTTCAATCAGTGTGTATCATATTTTACTCCAGTTTTGTTTATTCTTTGGGCCAGATTCTCATATTTTGTAGGACTGTAGATCTTTATGACCCTGTTGGAATTAAAAGGTTCCTTGTATTTTGATTTTCAGTAGAGTCTTGCTTTGTTGTCCTAAGATTTGTTGTTATTTTTGGTTGATGTGTGGAATGGGGCATGCTATAACTTCTTTGGGTCAAGGGGAGTACTATTTCTAACTATTTAAACAAAGTATTAAGGAAACAAAATTTTCCTCTCCATAAATACGGCTCTAGTTAATTGATATTCTGCTGTCAGCATGCATGGCTCATTCAGTCTTGCCCTCCATGCAAAAGAGATATTGACCCTGTATAATACACTGAGAATAATTTTGTATACAGATGTAATAACAAAATGTTTATAGGCAGCCCCATATACAAAAAGATTGCCAGAGATTTTTAGCTTTTATAAATGGTTATAGAGAAAGCAGTGCTAAAGTGAGTTAGCTTGTGAAATATCATCAGATTATGGCAGTAATTTGCATTTTATAAGATATTTCAACTGAGGACGTTCTCTGAATTTATCTGATCTTCACTGGATGTGACTCAAGGGAATATTGAAGTGAGAAAAGGACATCTGCACAAGGAATGTGCAAGGCATGGTATTTTAAAAGTAAACCTCTGCTTGGAATTGGTTAAAGAACATCAGTGCAAAAATGTTCTTTAACTGCTGGGAAATAATGGAATTGCTTAGATACTATCATTGTATGAAGTTTCTATTTAGATGATATAACTTGTTGAAAATATTTTGCAGGTTGAGATAAAATTCTCAGTGATAGAAAGTTGAAGTGAATAATTTTGGCTTTCTAGACTAATTTTGATAACACTGAAATCCTCTATTTGGGTGCTGTAATTCACATTTGCTTTATAATATTAAACGTATTACATGTTCATATTCTATATTTTATTTTTCATATAGTTAGCATTTTTTTCTTTGGGGAAACAAAACATCCCAATAGGTTAAATCAAGAAAGCTCTTAAGGACGTTTTCAAATTTTGGCTTTCTGTGTCAAATTCTCCACAGCTCAAGTCATTGAACCTAGAACAGCAAAACGGTGGTAATAGTGGTTCGGTCAGTAGGTGTTGGGCATCACTATACAGTGTAAAATTTTAAAATTATCTTTCTTTAATGATCCCATTAATTGCAGACCCTAAAGAGATGAGGTCTAACTGCTGAAATAGGCCTTCTCAACAGTTTTCAGAAACAGCGGGTGAAATTCTCAAAAGCAACTGTGTTGTCTTATTAGCTGAGCATGATTTAGAGGGTGTAGAATTTTCCACTTGCTGCTAGGGAATACTTTTGTTTTAGGAATCGTGTTTGAAAGAAGATATCATTCACTTTATTTTAGCAATTTAGAAATAATATTTCAATTGGTGTGTAGGAGGCATAGAAGGATGTAGCAGAAAGGGAGGGGAGGGAACAAGCACAAGCAGTACTCTTCTCATTATGGCAATATGTATATGGAAATTAACCTCTTAATGGTTCCAAAAAGTTGATAGCTATATACCTATTTACATATATGTATATATGTATGCATATATGTATGTGTGCGTACATATTTTCCCATTTTTAGTGATGTCTAAGTTTTAAAATTCATTCTAAGCTCCTAGTGGAGGTAAGAAAAATTGTGTCACACCTGCTGTAAGACATCAGCAACAGTAGAGTGATATCAGTTAGCAAATGACAGAAGGTCATGAAGGATGAAGCCTTTTTCTCAGGTCACTTGTGTTCCTGGATACCCCACTTCAACACGGCAATGCAATTAACAGCCATCAGTGAGGTTGCAGGGTAACGTACAGAAAGGATAAGTGAAAGACACAGGTAGAAGTGCCGTTTCTAAGGCAGACACACACTTTCAGAATTTTCTGTAACTAATTGGCATTTAAAAAATAGGAAACACCTCTACAGGTACTAGTGGAAGGGCAATCATAGAATCATAGAATGGTTTGGGTTGGAAGGCACCTTTAGAGGTCATCTAGTCCAACCCCCCTGCCTTGAACATGAACATCTTCCACTAAATGAGGTTGCTCAAAGCTCTGTCCAAGCTGACCTGAACAAGTCCAATGATGGAGCATCCACAGCTTCTCTGGGCAACCTATTCTAGTGTCTCACCACCCTCATCATAAAAAAAAATGTCTTTATTATGTCCAATCTAAACCTACCCTCTCTCAGTTTAAAATGGTTACCCCTTGTCCTGTCACTACACATCTTCGTTCTTATCAGCCCCCTTTAAGTATTGAAAGGCCACAATAAGGTCTTTCCACAGCTTTCTCTTCCCCAGGCTGAACAGCCCCAACTCTCCCAGCCTGGCCTCACAGCAGAGGGGCTTCAACCCTCAGATCATTTTTGTGCCCTCCTTTGGACCCTCCAACAGGTCCATGCCCCTCCTGTGCTGAGGACCCCAGAGCTGGAGGCAGTGCTGCAGGGGGGTCTCCCCAGAGTGGAGCAGAGGGGCAGAATCCCCTCCCTCACCCTGCTGGCCATGTTTCTGTTCATGCAGCCCAGGATACATTGGCTTTCTGGGCTGGAAGTGCACATTGCTGGCTCATGTCCAATTTTTTATCCACCAATATTCCCTAGCCCATCTACACAGGGCTTCTCTCAATCCATTCATCCCCTAGTCTGTACTGATACTGGTGATTGCCCCAACCCAGGTGCTGGATCTTGCACTTGGCCTTGCTGAACCTCATGAGATTCACTCCTCAAGCCTGTCAAGGTCCTTCTGCATGGCATCCCTTCTCTCTAGCATATCAACTGTACTACTCAGCTTGAAGTTCTCTGCAAACTTTCTGCAGGTGCACTCGATCCCACTGTCTATGTTGTTAATGAAGATGCTGAACAGTACTGGTGCCAGTATGGGCTCCTGCGGGACAGCACTTGGTACTGATCTCCATTTGGACATGGAGCCATTGACTGCAACTCTTAGTACTCGGCCATCCAGCCAACTCTGTATCCATCAAATAGCCCATCCATATCTTTCCAGTTTAGAGGCAGAGTTGTGTGGGACCTTGTCAAAGGCCTTACAGAAGTCAAGGTAGATGACATCAGTTGCTCTTCCCTTATCCAGCAATGCAGTCATTCCATCACTTCATGGCAGAATGCCAGCAGATTATTTAGGGATGATTTGCCCGTTGTGAAGCTGTGTTGGCTGTCTCTAATCACGTCCCTGCCATCCATATGCCTTGACATATCTTCCAGGAGGATCTGTTCCATGATCTTACCAGGCACAGAGGTGGGGCTGACTGGTTGGTAGTTCCCAGGGTCCTCCTTTTTATTCTTTTTAAAAATGGTGTGATATTTCCCTTTCTCCAGTCTCTGGGTGCTTTGTCTGACTGCCATGACTTTTCAAATCTGATGGAGAGTGGCTTATAAAGTACATCTGCCAGTTGTCTCAGAACCATGCATCTCATCAATTCCCACAGACTTATATATGCACAGCTGGAAATAATACAGCTGAAAATATTTTGACTTGATAGTTAAAAGAGGAGCTGAAGTAAGGAATGAAATAATTGGTAAAACTGTAGAGGAAAAGTCTCAACCAGTCATGGGAGTTTTTTGCTGACTTTATTGTTCCTACTAGGATAAGTTTTTAAAGTCTTAGTCTGGGGATTATTTTTATTATTTGGATAGTACTAGAGGAAAAAGTATCTAGGTTGGCCAGGTGTCTTTGAATGATGGGAGTCACACGTCCCAGAGGAGATACAGATACAGCATGCATCACCCGCTTTCACAGAGATAGGTTGCTGACAAGGATCATTTGTAGCATTAAGTCTTAGTTATATATAAGGCATATGGATGCCAGGTTTAAGTACACTTTTCTTAGATTTCATAGACAAATTGGAAAATTGTATTTGTAAAAGCTCTGGTTACAAGGAGATCATGTATTTACACCTGTAAAAGTACATTATTTTGGTTTATTTGGTTGTATTTCAGAGGCAATCCTCTCCACTAAGTGACTTTTTTCCTCCTTCATTCTTGTAATGTACTTATTTTGAATATTCTTTTCTTCTTTAAAAAAAGAAACTAGATTATTAGATTTATTACATTATTAGATTAATTAGATTACCTATTTACTCTTTACTTAGCCCCATAATTTGCTTTTCATCCATAAGGCTTCTAGAAATTCCTTGACTCCTGATTTAAAATCATTAAAACATAGGAAATATACTAATTCCCTTGTAAATGGTTTCACTCATTAATTATCCTTTGTTTTCACACTCTGTGCAGGTTTGAAACACCTTTACAAGAACTGGCTAAATTTAAATGTATTTTCAAAACAAGGTATTTACCTCATTGATCAGATTTCTAGCTGAGATTTGTTAACATAGTAAGCTAATAACTGTTATAAATTGATCGAAGAGGAATAGTTACAACATGGCTAATGAACATCCATCATGGTACTCTCTAAAACCTAACACTTTGCTTGTTTAATGAAAATACTTGCTACATCAACAAAAAAAAAAAAAAAAAAAGCCTAAACCTGTGTTTTCCTGAAAGCATAGGTTATTTCCACTGTTACACAATTTTATGTATTTCTCAATCTAACAATAGGTTCCCTTTAAGTAATTTCCTTGACTAAAATCACAGTACAAAAACCAAAATGCTAGGTGTTTTGACACATACAGGTCTTTTTCAAGTACAATATAAAATCAAGTTTTCCTTATACAAATTTACAATAACAGCTTTAATTTTAATTTTTTTTTTCATACAAAAAGACTACAGTCATTTCCTGGAAGAAAATTGCTGGAGGTTTATTTTTAAATACTGTAATAAATGCAGTTGAACTTTGGAAGTTCATTCCTTCTTCATTCAAGCTGTTACCATGGAAATGTGGATTTTTATGCTTAAATGAATTAGCTTAGTTCATAAATTATAGTTCATAAATTATAAAAGTGAAATGTTAATTCATAAGTGGGGAGTGATGGCAAGTCATGAAAAGAGAGACATCATTTTCCCCAAGTTTCCTTTTCCCCAAGTTTTTCAAACAATCACTGTAAATTATTTTTTTGGGAGGGAAACAAGCATAGGCTTCTAATCGTGTAGGTTTTTCCACCTTGTCTTGAGCACTACATCTATTTGGGCTGAATCACAGGCAGTGTATATCAGAAAGGCCCAACCACCTTGTATATTAGCTTCTGTAGGGAACAACAGTGAAGAAACTCCCTTTCTTATATTGCTCTTGGTATTCTGTCTCACAAACATGCACTTTGCATACAAGCGTGTCCCTGTGTACGTATGAATGTGTGTATACACACCAACGATGCAGAATAAATGGGAGTCTGTCTGGCTACAGACACTGCTATCATGGTGACAATCTTAGCCTACAAAAGTGAAAGTATAAAAGCACCATACACACGTGGCAAGCTTCAGCATACATTTGCTCTTCCAGTACTTCAAAACTATGGAGTTTAGTCTTTCCTGCTAATTTATCCATCATTATGACCTCCCAGAAGTGGAAAATTAAAAAAAAACCCCACTCCCAAAAGAGCAGTTCTGCTAAATTAATCTCATTTGCATTAAAGATGGTATCTTCCTGGTGATCATATTGATCTTCACAGGAGCATTCCCATAATAAGAATAAAGGACCATTTAAAACAAAGGCTGTATTCCCTTCATAAGTGATTTTGAAGGACAAGTTAGATGAAGATTTGCCAAGAGCAGTCAATACACAGTTAATCTTCCCTCAGGAAGGAAGACAGACTAGGTAGTCTGCTAGGATTCCAGGTTGCCTTGGCCTTTAACTTGACTGTGGATGGAAAAAACATTTCAAAGGTGTTATAATGAGAATGCAGGTCAAGAAGAAAGGCAGCTGTCCTCTCATAGTCACAAAATGAAACACATGTTGTGGAGACACATTAGTCATCAATTTGAGTGAAATTCAGGAAATTCATCTGGGGATCTTCAAAGCTGAAACAGTCTTCACAGCCTGGGTCTCTCAGTGAAGGCTATAACAGACTCACATCTCAATCAGTTGGACAGGATGAGGTAGCAAATAAACTTGATCCACAGGGTACAGGTACAGCAAAGGAAAAATGGGGCTTTGTGAAGCTAATTCTTTCTTTCTGAGCCTCTGTTCCTTGTTTTGCAGGATTCTGTTTTAGGGTCATTGGGAGCAATGAGAATCATAGCATGTAGAATGTCCTGAGTGGGAAGGGACCCACAAGCATCATTGAGTCCAACTGTCCCTGCACAGGACAACCCCAAATTCACACCATAATGAGGAAGCCTTTCCTGAGAAATTCACAGTCATAGAGAAGACTCACAGGATCAGGCTGTTGTTCACTTACTTTTTATTTATTATTTGGCCATATGGTTTCCTTAAATTTGCTTGTTATAAAAGGTTTTACGACTGTTTCAAAATACTAACCACAGCAGCTTAGTTCATAAAATATGTATAAATTTAATATTGAGAAGGAATGATTTCTAAGTAAATTTTATGTTTTTCTCATATATATGACCAAAAGCTTCCTCAATGCAACTATAGAGGACAGAAAACAGAGAGCTGGGACATCAGAAAGAAAAGTATTAAATGCTCAAAAATCAGACAATTATATTAACAAGACTGTGCAGGAATGAAAATAAAGTTTTCAGGAAAAAAGCTGGCTTAAGTTAAATCAGCCCAGGGGAAGTTCTTTGCAGTTGACTGGCCTGGAAGTGAGGAAGAATATTTGACACAGCAGCTTTTGCATCAGAATGCTAGGGTGCCAGAGAGATGTTTACAATATTGGAGATGAGAGTTTGTAAATAATATATTCAGCCTTTTTCTTTCTCTTTCTGGACATTTTAAGATTTGCTGAGCTCAAGCTGCTGATTTAGGTCCTCTGTCTGTTATGTTTTACTAGTCTTCGCTATAATGGAAAGCCTAAGCAAGCCTTCTTGCCAACTGGGGCTGTTGTTCCATGTTCTTCTTTCTGCAGTTGTTTCCATATGCCCCATAGGCTCAGTCCTCTCTTCAGAAGTCAACATTTTCCATCTAGAAACTCTAGACCCTACAGCACCCAAGACCTGCAGTCTGTACCAATGCTTTCCACAATATCCCACCCCCCGACACAGGTATTTTCAGTGTAATGATTTTCTTGTAGCTGTGGAAAATAACATTTTCATGACAATTTAGAGTCTTGGAAATGGGAAAAGGAGTAAAATCATTCCAGTTTAAATCAAATAAGGGCTGTTTATGCAATGTAGGACAGGGGTGCTATATAGATTGTATCACTGCAGTGTGCGAAGACAGGGTGTGATGGAGCATGACTGTAGCCATAGTGCCATGACTGCACAAGCCAGTACCTCCAGCATCACTGCAAAAAGAGGGAGAATTACACCCCTGGCTGCTGAAAGTCAGTGGCGCGGGTTATCGGTGTTGATACTAATGAGAGTTGCATGGTCAGACCCCACAGATGGCTTTGCAAACCTCCACCATTATGTCCAAGTCCCTGCAGACATCTGCTCTCCCCTCTTCTGGGGGCAGGAGTGTAATTTCTCCCTCTGTCTACTCAGAGAGCAATGCACCTCTTCTTCAGTCCTTTCCCCACCTCTTTCTGGTTTTTCTAGATAATCTGCTTTCCTTGTGATTACCAGAGGGTGATCACAAAATCTATTGCATTGCAGAAAGCCTTTTAAAAGCAATTTATCATGTTAACCCACAGATGTGATGCTTAAGCAAAGTGGGGCACGTTGCACTGTTGTAGACCAAACATTGAAGAGTGTTGCTTGCTTTACTTAATTTTTAGTCTATTGCTTTATCTCCTTTAAAATACTGTCCTTTAATATACCTCTCCATGATGCCTGGGGAAAAAATAAACTTGAAAATGGTTAAGCTGCTGAGGATGGTGTGGTTTCATTGTTCCCCTGCAAGGTTTTCCAAGGACTGTCTGCTTTGTACTTGTATACTGCCATAGCATGGTGGGGGTCCTTGACCACAGCTTTGGGATACAAAGGCAATAGGGCATTTCTACTACTATTACTATTACTAGGTGTTACTGGTCTTGTTCTGGGCAGTGACAGCGCTGTTTGACTCTGCTGCAGCTGTCAGAGGAGCTGGTGGGGGAATGCTGCAGAAGGGCTGTCCCTCCCCTTATCCTCCAAAGCAGACTGCCCTCAGGGCCTCCTGAGATCAAGGTCTTCCAGGGCAGCACGTTCCCTCTGCTCTCTTTGACCCTCTGCAGACAACCAGGGTTTCCTTCCAAATACTCCCTTTTGCCCTTTTGAAGGCACAGGAAGATAAAGCAATGATGAAATTTCACAGCTCAAGATAGTGGCTCCAGTGGTTTCTGTCATCTAAGAATATTCAGGTCACAAGTCGTGTGTCTTTTAAAGAGGGTCTGTAATGCAGCTTTTTTGGACTACTGTCTCTCTACTGGTTTTATACTTAACCTTTTTTTTTTTTTTTTAAATGGAGTAACTTCTTTTATCTGTGGGGTTCTTCCTTGTGGTCTTATGTTTAAAGAGGCCCTGAGAACTAGAAATGTTCGGCTGGTTTTGTCATGTCTGGCAGGATCAGGCAAGGCTTTTTCCTCACGCATTGCTATCAACTCTATGTCAAAGACTGTAAATATCACCGGTATGTGATGCCTTTGTTAGTTATAATGTTAGTCATAATAAAATATTGTATGTCCTTGATGGGATGTCACTTTTAAAAATTAGACTGATGCAATACAAAATGTTTTGGCGGAGGTGAGCAAGCCCTGCAGGGATGTGGTTGTGTAGATTACCTGAAGTAGCCCCTGCTAAATGTGTTAGGTTGGTCTGCTGTCAAAGTAATACCTTGTTGGCTGGTACAGAGGTTTCAGGTTTCCAGCGAATTCTCAAATGCCCCACAGTTGTTATAGGAGGCATCTGCCACATGGATGGGAGTCTTCCCTTTTCACTCTTACAGTGTTAAGAGGGTCAGGGTCTGTAATTTCCTAGATAACTTTTCCTCCTAGACACTCAGGAGTCATGGGAGATTTTTCTGAGTGAAGACTTTGGGACTGCATTACTTCTTGTTTTCCTAAATAAATCTGAAGTCTTTTATACCAGTGATCACTTGTGAATTGTATAGTTACGCAGCCCTGCTTTCTTTTTGTGAGATTCCTGTTTTCCCCATGTTGGGTTTGTTTGCCTAAAACCAAAACCATTCACTTTTTAGGATTGTGAAGAAGAAAGTTGTTTGAAAGACTCCGCTGACTGAAACCTTGTGTAATATCTTTGGCGGAAAGGAGGCTTGGATTTGATTTTCATATGCAGCTACATGCTTGCTTGAGCCTTGCCTCACTGTTCAGGACTGCGCATCTATTCATCTCTGTTTTTTGAATTGCGTTTCTCCGGTGGATCAGAATTCCCCAAGATGTGTTATTTTTTCAATGACTATGATGCTTAATTTTAATTGTTAATGTACTGTACTGCAAAATAAACCATCATTCCTTTCCCTTTCTATTCTGAGCGTCAGAAAAACACATCAATTAATTCTGCCATGCTTTTGCTGAGCAACACGTTACCACGTTTTAGCTTATTTGATGGGTATTTCTTGCAGCTGAAGTCTGAACTATCATAACTTTGGGATATCCCAGCTTTATGAACTGTGGCACCTGGACCCCAGTTTCATTACTAATAAAAATTGCAGAATTAGATTTAAGGAAAGGGTTCATCTCTATTTTTCTAGAAGTCATTGCTTGTGCCAAAGAAGGTTGTGATTACTAATTACTTAATTTGTATGACAGATGGAGCTGGGGATCAAATTAAGTAGCTGTCTTAGGATGTATTGTAGAGCAATATCTAGCTTTAAACACGACTGCCTTTTTCATTCCTAAAAAAAGGCACAAACAATGACAGGCTAAAAATAGCTGTTCGCTTGGAGTTGACGACAGTTTCTGAGAGCTTGTCTTTAGGAAGATGTTGGAAAAAACCCTGCCGTCTTTTCCCCTCCCCCCTTTTTTCTTCTTTAAATGCACGTCCTTATGTTTAAGCTTCTTCACCTCATTGCCCACAGAAAGATACCCACTGACTTTGATAGGACTTCAGTATTTCTGCAGATTTCCAAGGGGGGTTACGTAAAGCATTATTTAAAGAAATCCTAAAAGTCACTGCAGATATTTCTATTAAGTTATGCTTATCCTACACAAATTGCTCTGTGCTGATAGAGAGGGAGGTAGTAAAGCCTTTTCCACTCTTTGCCTCCCACAGTATCTGCTGCAGTGAAAAAAAAAAAAAAAAAAAGAGGCTCTTTTCTGGTTTTATTCCTGAAGACTGCTTCATAATTCGGTATGAATACCAGTGGTTCCCGGTGCTGTAAACAAAGAGTTGAGTCTTTGACTTTGTATCCCTGCAGTCTAGTAAACAATCAGTTAATTTGTAGCATCCTAGCGGTTGACAGGAGTGAAAGAAGTGGTTTGATCTTATTTTTGTGCTTGTGAATTAAAGCTTTGCCTTCTGGCTGGGTTCTGAGTCCCCTCCTTCTGGAAGATATTTGAGCATTTTGAATTCAGAATATGTAGTTACAAATGTGAGGGCACAGCCTTCTCCAGGATTTTTCTGCTTTCATTTTAATTTTTCTCTTTGTTTCTAATCCCAGCAAGCAAGAAAACAGTTTGAAAATGATGTCCGGTGTCTGAGCTAGGAGCACAATGCAATTCAGGATCTTTAGAACTAGTCCGCTGCATTTTTATTAAATGAGAGTGAAGGAGTAGGTGGGACTTTTTATTTAAAAATAGATTAGCACAGGGGACTGAACTTGCATTTGAGGAAACATTAATAAGCCAGCCAGCCATTGTCCTTAATCAGAGACTGTATTTGTAAGTAGAACATGTTGAATCTGTCATGATTGATGACGTTGTCTTTGTTAAAAGGGATGCTGCATCTTTAACAAGAGCAGACAGAAACAGTGCAGAATCTACTGTAAATCTGAGAATTGGAGGAGAAACCTTTCTTTATTTTTCCATGTATAATGTTTGTAAAATATTGAAAAGAAAAACATCAAAGCCAGGGGGAAGTATAAGTAACGTGCTGCTTACATTTTAATTCCTCACCTTTCCCCTCTGGGTGAGTTCCCCCTCCTTTTTCCCCCCTGAATTTAAAATGCTGGAAGGAAAAGCAACTGAGGTCTAAGTTTCAGATGCTGAATCCTCTGCTAATTGAAATTACTGGGCATATTTCTATATATAGTCGATGAAGAGATATGTAGCTTTCACTCAGTGCCTTCAAGACATGTCTTTTTGTAGTCAGAAAAACAGAGATCAATGCATTTTCAAACTGACAGAGGGAACGGATGCTCCTTAGTAGCACATGCTCGGGATCGTGTGTGTACCGTTTGTGCAGAGCAGAGACGCTGAATACTGGTCCATATGCTCCTTGTTTACTGCAATGTTTTTTGCATGTTACTGTGCACTCCGGACTAATGTGAAGGTAAGAGGAGACGAGACAACAATTTGGCAGGAATGTACATGTAAAACCAGCTGCAGAAAATGTCTACCTTGTGTTGCTGAGTACTTTGGAATTGCTAGCTGAACAGGCATATTATTACAGGTGGTTGTGGAGGCTTTGTTTTATCGTTGTCCGTGTAGCTAAAGCATAGAAGCATGTTTTAATTTTGCAGCTTAGCGACCTTCAGTTTTTAACTGCTTGCAGTTCAGGTTCTGGGCTCGTATGATCTGATAAACATGTTTTGCTGCTGTCCAGGTAGGCCAGAAACAAGATGCCAAAGGCTGTTTGTGCAAGGTTACATAGCTTTATATAGGATAAGAATTCCTATACTCTAGTCCCCCATGCATCCTCCAAGTGATGCTGCTTGCATGCTTTCTTGTTGATTACTTGTCTGAAAATCGGGGCTCTTGCTGCTGTTTTCTGGGTCGGGTTTTTTTGTGCTGAATTGTTTCTAACTTGAAACAAAATGCATACAAACAAATTATAAGCAATGTCCTAAAAAATAAACAAGGGATTATTACTGCAGAATGGTACAGAAAAATGCCAGCTGGCAGCACTGGTCTCACAGTAACTATTAACCAGCATTTGTCACTCATGTCAACATTTGCTTGCTCTGTTAATTAGTGCCAGAACTTCAGTATAAGTTGCTGGATATATTACCTTCTCTGCAAGTAGGACAATATTAGCAGACAGGATCATTGGCATTGAACTGAGCTCTAAGCCAAGCTGTGGGCCAGCTGTGGGAATCCAGTCACATAATTTAAATGAATTACAGTCCTTAGTCAACATATTGGGGAGGTACTTTTGGCATTCTGGCTTTTTCAAGTTCAAATGAGTGTGTCTGTCTGGTAAGGAAGGCACTGGCAAATGCTGGATAATCATAGTTGGTACTGTTTTACCTGAAGAAATAATTGTAAAGGATATTTTGCTTTCAAACTGCTTTAAGCATGCCTCTGAATTAAAGTGAGTTTTCTCTGTTTGCACTTGGTCTGATAATAATGAACTACATATTTATTTATTAGATCAAATTTTTTTTTTGCCATTTGGTTAAGAAAATATTTTGGATTAAAAGCTTACATTCGAAGAGTCTGCTCCTATGTATGTGGTCAAAGTCTGTACTGCTGATTGCTGTACTGAATTGCTAAGCTTTCACATTTTATTACTTTCTAATTAACTTTTGCAATTCACTTTCTGTGCCACTTCTGAAGAGGAAGGTGAAAAATATATTTTCTTTGAATATGTGGATAACGAATCAAAAAATACAAGTTCCAACTTTTAATCCTGTTCTGTCTTCCTCAAATACATTCATTGTCCTTTCCTTATGCTTCCTCTATAATGTTTTTGGCAGGTTAGTAAATTATATCCACATTATAAGCCCTGTGTTCTATGCAGTAAATTCATAATAAAGAAATGTTTTGAGACAAACCATTCTTTATTGCTCATTTTGTCCCCCAGCCTGCAGTACTGTGCTGTTAAAGCGGGTCTGTTGTTAAGAAATGATTTCTCAGTCTAAATAAAAATAGGGGAAATTTCGATATGACTTTTTTTACTGTAATTTCCACGAGATAGATACCTTATCAGTAAGTACCACAGCAACTGTTAGGAGTCTCATGGGTTTAACTTTTGAAATGTCTTTGTTTCCATTCATAAACACAGAAAAAAGTGAAAGGTTTGTGCTAGCCCAAGTCTGGTGATTGTTTGGATAAGATAGTTTTAATTTGTTGGAACTTCTTCAACTGTTAAGTGTCTCTGGAATAATTGTTTGAGATACTGTATCTGTTATTTACATGCTATTATTCGAGTGATGTTATCTTCATTTGTTCTAATTTCATCAAACTCATCCACTTTCAATGTATACTTTGATCATCTACTTTCCAAGCTATGCATTGGGCTACAGTAATATCAAAAAGCTGCACAAACTTTGCAGATCCCCCCCAGGAACTGCCCAAATATGGCAGCACCACTTGCGTCTTCAGTAATTCCTCTTTTCTTTTTCTGACATTTAAAATTACTTCATAAATACAAGTTTATTAAAAGGTGCTCCCCATTCCTGGTCATTCTAAAATATATTACATAGTGTTTCTGCAAACTCTGTTGGTTTTAACTTGGTTGGCACTAACATAAGCCACAGCTTTACGGGTGGCCAAAATAAATGAAATACATTATAAAACATCTGTTTTGAGTTTTGTATTTTCTCCCTTTTAAATGGGTGGAAAAATCTTAGTGGTTCTCAAATATTTTAGTCCTTAAGTCATAAGATAGAATTAAACTATAAGTACACGCTGTAACAGGAAATAGATTTGCTTGCCCTGGAAAGTGAAAAAGAAAAGCAATTGGGTCTGTTTCTGATGGCAGCTGCAGTTTATGGCTTTAAAGAAAGCAGATTTTTCAAGTTCAAGGTAGGACTCTCGCTTCTTGATTGCCAGTCTATCTGAAACTGCCCATGTGAACTTAGTTGGCATAAGCAGACTTAAAAGAAGAAAAAGAGGTCTGCCCCATGCATTTTTAATCAAAACCAATTTTTATAGTTGACTGAAGAATAGTACTGACCACGAACACGTACCTGCCTATATGAATAATTATTTCTTCCTGCCTGAGCAGAAACAAAATCAGTGGTTAAGAAAGGGAGAAAAATGTCTGAGAAGTTATGAGCAAAATATCTTTGTCAGAGTTTCTCTGGACCTACATTTTAAAAATGAAATTCAGTTTGAATTAAAAAATTAAAAGGAAAACATAAGTATTGCTCACTATTGCCTGTTTACTAGACACAGCATTATTAAAATTCTACATTTTTGACTGATCTCTTTCTTGCTCTCTCATGTGTGCACAGTTTTGTACCTCAGTGGAAGATATCATAAATGAGCACTGAAGCCAGGGAATTAAAATCTAAAAGCAGTGCCTCCAAGATCAGAAATGCTCTTGTGGAAATGTGCAGTGTGCCTGAAAAAGTAAAGTCCTCCTATATGCAGTAAATAAATATATTGTTGTATTTTCAGCAAAAGTAAGTCTCAGGAGCACAGGCTAACTATGGCAAGGGGTTGCCCAGTGTCAAATGTGTGTAGTTTTAATTGTGTCCACTGTGTATTGAAAATACTTCTGTATTTATATGCAAGAGATTTTTGGAGGTTGCCATTAAAACTTTCTGTTCTTGGCTTAGGCAAGTATTTCAAATTCCCTCAGTATTAGCAGTATTTCTTGTAAAGCTGTAGGAAACATTGCAAATATTTAGGTTCCATAGACTGAGCTAAGCTTGAAAAACTTTTATGGACTGGGCTTTTGCTTTTCTTAAAAGTTTGTAGGAGTTTTGCCTTTCCCTCCCCTTGATGAGCTCTACGTGAAGTTCTGTCAGATTTTACTGTGAATCTGGGCTGCTATTTCTGGCTGACAGTTTGAGGGTCGTATTGGAGGCACAGCTGGTGCTTCTGGGAATTTGGGTAGCAGAGCTGGTGTCTTTCATTTGTACTTCAGCATGGGACTTAATGTGAGCGCTGGGCGCTCTCACCTTGAAGCACCAGTAGTCAGCACTGGCTTTGGGATCGTCAGAGCTTCTTGTAAAGATCAGGGTTTTTTTTGTTACGAGTTCTGATCCATACTCTTGGAAGTGCCAAAGGCTTCCCAGGAGGTTCATAGTTACTTCAGCAGGAGTTAAAGGCCGTCTTCATCTTAATGGGTACACTTGGCACCTCACAGAAGTGAGCTCCTACCTGAACACTGGGTTAACTAAGTGCCTTTTTTTGTTCTGGCTAGTAACTTTGGGTCACCATGGTAGTGACAGAAGTTTTCTACATACAACGCGCTGTACCTCCTGGGCTACAACTAAAAGATTATGCTAGCTTGTGTGAAACAGTAACCATGAAGTAATTTATGGATTAAATTTTGACCTATGCATTGTCACTTTTTGAGGATCTCAGGTGGTGCAGAGGACCTGTAGGGGTAGGAATGGAGAATGGCCAGGGCCCATGGAAGATCCTAGAAGCTTGCACCTTTTAAACACTTTATCTTTCTCTGTTCATCCTCTTGTCCCACCTGCATTTCAAAAATGCAAGTAATTATTTTAACCTAGCAGTTTCCAATTGCAATGTAAATGGTGGATTAAGCAAAAAAGGCAGAAGAATCATAGTATTAAACAGCAAACTGTTTCATTGCCAAAAGCGGCAAAACATCACATGTGCCAACTGAGCTGCTGACTTCTGTCTACAGTTTTACACACAGCTGTAACTCTTCCCCTGCCCCAGTATATATTAATGATATAGCTACGTAATTAAGTTGCATATACCACATATTTCTCCTCCTGTACCAAGAATTGCTCTGGTCTTCCAAAGGAAAAGAGTTTATGGATCTTTCAGACTTGGGCCTCTATTGCCAAAATATGTTCTTCTGTAGTCTTATGGTAGTCTTTGGAAATGGTGGATGAAGTCAAAAGAGTTTGGACTCCCAGCTCTCACAGACATCCAGGCATGGTCCTTGATTTCTTATGCATATTTTCCTCCTTTAAATGTTCTGTCATGCACCATCCTTTAGCACCTCTCTATCAAGTGAAGAACAGTTCAGAAGTCACACAAATGGTTTTGATATAGCTTTTTAAAAGGAGTAAGCAGGAAAGATTGGTTTCTCACTTTTTCTAGTGTGATTAAGAACAGATTCAGGTGTAGGTTTTGAGTTTACTCCTTTTTGTAGTTCTGATTATGTCTGACAACCTATCTTTACTCATAACTGCATAGCCATAACTACAGCACAAGTGGCAGGTCGAAGTATAGTTCCTCTACTACTGTAGGACACCAAGGCAAAATGTGGGTTAGTACTAGAAAGCAAACAAAGTTGGTGTAGAATTTCCACCCCGAGAGGTTTGGGGACAAGGAAAAGGATAATATTATGTAGGATGTGAATATCTAGTTGCATTTCTGTAATATATCTTGTCATCTGTTTATAAAATGTTTGCCTAGGCTATAAAATAAACAAGACCTTGAACTTTGTAAGGGATTTGTTTAACAACTGTGGGATCTAGCCTTGAGAGCTAAAAACAGCTGAGCTGTTTGTAATGCTGTCATCCTTTCATTAAATGAAGACGGAATTTTAGGGAAGAGATAACTCATTGCAAAAAGGGGTTAGTGATCTCTTGGACCAGCTTCTACAAAGAAAGCTCTCTCAGTATTGCAACACTAGTAATATCACAGCATTTCTTTCTTTTGGTAGCTTGCTGTACCTGCTACTAAAACATATTGCTACTGCCCACTCTCATGCTTCACAGGAAGTTAAAGTTCTATTTAGGGCCCAGTTTTTGCAATCACACCACTGATGTTAATAGGAGTTCTGGTAAACAGGAGATCTGAATCTAGTCTCATACAGTTCAAATAGTGGTTCTGTCTGAATAAGAAGTACATTATATGAATCTTAAAGATTGATTTTTCTACCTCTGAAATCAAACTTGTTGGGATTTGCAAGTGTTTAAAATACCTAAGTACGTTCTTTGCCACTCTGCCCATCTGCAAGTGTTGGTTTAAAATACATGACCATAACAAGTTATGAATGAAAGCAGTAATTAGAATAGATTGATAATACAGCAGTAGCTCTGGTTTTCTAGATATAATAAGATTGGGACTATATTTAACCCATAGACCACAATAATATTCCCTTAAAGGCCATTATAAATGTGTGAATAGGTACAGAGATGCTAAAATGACAAGCACAGTGTAAGAAATGAAATCCACTACTAAGAATTCTTTATGAAGGCTACGCAAATATGATTATTATGCTATGGGGATAAGGGGTACTTATCTGAAGTTGGAAGAGTTAGTCACAAAAATAGTAGTCGGAAGACACAGAAGCTAGGCACTATTTTCTTCATTCAGAAATTTCTGGATAGATACCGGTACCAAGAAAAATATTTCAATTCTATTTTGTGTCTCCCATTTTAATGTGGGCTCATTAGAGCTTATCTGATGAGCTATTCTTATCAGAGATATATAATTGGCCTTTTTGTTAGAGGAGAATTGAAAAGACCTCGGTCTGTAAAAGTATTTAAATTTATTGGCTTTTTAATATGTGCAAGTAACTAGAATATAATATCATGTCTGTATGTGACAATTTTATGTTTACATAAAAATGATGAAAAGTTAAAACTTCAGTTAAATCACTGCTCACAGGTTTGCCCTATGCACTTAAGATGCCAGTGTTCGTGTGATTTTTATGAGATTGCAGAGAAATTAGATCAACAATCCTGACAGCAATGCTGCCTACAACATATTGAGGAACCTGCAGTGGGCCCAGGCAAAAGTAAGGTTTCTTTTTTTCATGGGAAACTGTGTCTCCTCTCACCCAGATGGGGAGAGTGCAGAAGACCATTAATCAGTGATGGATGGGGTTGATAATAGCTTGCCACAATTAAAGGCTGCTCAACAATTGCTCATGGTTAGCTTCCTTCTACATTCACCTCTAACTTCATCTGTTTCTCCTATCCCATTTGTTCACGCCAAGCTGGATAAAGATATTCTGTGTCTGTGGTGGAGTGTTGCATTTTCCAGGGCTAGCCTTCACAGGTGTGTCCTCTCTTAATGCTACTGCTACCAGTTTTATATATATTTTGGACATGCTGAGATGTTGTGTTCCTATCCAGGCTCCCATGTTTTTGGCATGACATGAATGTATCAAATGCTTGTACCTGTTTTTGGAGGGATTTTGGAGGGATTCCTTCCCTGACAGCCTTATAGACAGTGGGAGGCAAGGAAAGTGTCTTTTCGAAGTAAAGATGCAAAAGAAGATTCCAAAAGAAGAACTGGTATTTTTTCAGTTGTGGACACACACCAAAGAAATGAACTCTGGAACACATTCAGGCATTCTGCATTCCACATGTGTCCCTATGCTAAAATAATGAATGATAGCTACAGATTAATGACTAATACAGAGGTTACAGAATGAAAAAACTATTATGAAAAGTGTAGCCATCACTGCTTTCTCAGAGGAGGAGGAAGTGGCTGATTTTTCCCTTTCTATCTCCAGACAGATCTCAGTGTTTGAAGTAGTATAAATTCTCCTGATAACTGAGTAGCTTCCAGACTTCTCCTGGAAAGACAAGTAAAATAAAATCTGAATCCCATAAAAACAAATGAAGGAAACCTGGGCACAAGCGTTTTTTGTTTTAGTCTCACTTTCACCAAAGAGATAAACCTCTCACATTTCAAATAAGAATCTCTGCAGAGAAGTAATTGCAGAGGATCGCCTGCCTTTGATAGCACAGAGGATCATTAAAACCTTAGAAAAGGAGGATTGACTGGAGAAGTAAAATCCAGAAAATAATTTTCATCCAAGTTTCAGGACAGATGAAGAAAAACATCATAGATACTTCACACATATTTGCAGATACGATATTTGCATCATATAATGATATCAGATATTTGTATATCTGATATAGATGATATAGATATAGAACATATCACAAATCAGATATTTGTAGATAAAGCCTTTGACAGTGTCTCTCCCAGCACCCTCCTAGAGAAGCTGTCGGCTCATGGCTTAGACAGGTGTACTCTTTGCTGGGTAAAAAACTGGCTGGATGGCCGAGCCCAGAGAGTTGTGGTGAACGGAGCTAAATCCAGTTGGTGGCCAGTCACAAGCGGGGTTCGCCAGGGCTCGGTGTTGGGGCCAGTCTTGTTTAACATCTTGATCAATGATCTGGATCAGGGGACTGAATATGCCTACAGTAAGTTTGCAGATGACACCAAGTTGGGTGGGAGTGTTGATCTGCTTGAGGGTAGGAAGGCTCTGCAGAGGGTTCCGAGCAGGTTGGATGGATGGGCTAAGGCCAGCTGGATGAGATTTAACAAGGCCAAGTTAAATCTAACAACGCCAGCACTTGGGTCACAACAACCCCAGGCAACGCAACAGCCTTGGGGAGGAGTGGCTGGAGAGCTGCCTGGCGGAGAAGGCCCTGGGGGTGCTGGCTGACAGCCGGCTGGGCATGAGCCAGCAGTGCCCAGGTGGCCAAGGAGGCCAACAGCATCAGGGCTTGTATCAGCACTAGTGTGGCCAGCAGGAGCCGGGCAGGGATGGTGCCCCTGTACTTGGCACTGGTGAGGCCACACCTCGGATGCTGGGCTCAGTTTTGGGCCCCTCAGTACAAGAAGGACCTTGAGGTGCTGGAGCGTGTCCAGAGAAGGGCAAGGAAGCTGGTGAAGGGTCTGGAGCACAAGTCTTATGAGGAGCGGCTGAGGGAGCTGGGGTTGTTTAGCCTGGGGAAAAGGAGGCTGAGGGGAGACCTTATCGCTCGCTACAACTGCCTGAAAGGAGGTTGTAGTGAGGTGGGGGTTTGTCTCTTCTCCCAAGTTACCAGCAATAGGATGAGAGGAAATGGCCTCAAGCTGCATCAGGGGAGGTTTAGATTGGATATTAGGAAAAATTTCTTTGCTGAAAGAGTGGTCGGGCATTGGAACAGGCTGCCCAGAGAGGTGGTGTCACCATCCCTGGAGGTGTTCAAAAAAACATGTGGAAATGGCACTTGAGGGCATGGTTTAGGAGGCCTGGGGGTGTTGGATTGATGGTGGGACTTGATGATCTTAGAGGTCTTCTCCAACCTTAATGATTCTATGATTCTGTGATATTTTGTTTTCAGAAATTCAGTTTTCATTTGCAAACAAAAGTAAGTGGCCAAGTTTTCAAGTTAGAACAATCATAATTAATCTAGTCTGTTATCACAGTCTGTAAAATTATCATGAATTGTTGGAGAAAGGATACATCTCTTGACACCTGCTGTACCTTTTAGGAAAACCTTCTTTTTCTGTTGAACAATTTCTGACGAGGGAAAACCTCGCACAACCTTTACAAATGTATTATTCCAGGGGTTAATTAGTCTGTTTGAGGCGAGTGCCATATATCTTTGCTGTATTAATCTAGTCTCAGCTTCCAGCTTTTGGGTCAGTTTCAGTTTTTTGCTACACCTTAATCCACTGTGCTGAGGAGTTCACTGCAAAGGGTTGTTCCCACCATGAGTAGCTTTAGGCTGTAGTGAAGGCATCACCTAATCATGCCTTTGATTAAGTAAATAAACTAAACTTCTGGCATCTTTTACTGCAAAGCATGATTGCCAGAGCTCTCATCCCTCTCCTGACTTGTCTTTGAGCTGTCTCCAGATTCACAGCAGGCCTCCTGATCTGTGCATGCCACAGCTGGACACAGCCTTAGAGCAGTTGCAGCCCTGTGCAAAAACAATAAACATCTTGGCTCCCCCTAAAGATACTGTGTGTATGTCCAGGGTTATTCTGGCTCCGTTAGCCACACTGCTGCAGTGGGAGTTCACGTTCTGTCCCGTATCTAGCAGGATTGCCATCTGCTTAACAGCAAACCTCTCTGGAAAGTACCCACAAGGAAGGGTTGCTTTCTTTATTCCCAGAGTTAGGACTTTATTGCTGTCTGTATTAAAAAATACATTGATCTGTATCAGTGACCTGTCCTCTGCACCATTTACCACACTACCTTTTTTCTGTCATTGCTAAATCTGGTTAGTGACTGGGTTTTCTCCCAGATTGATCAATATTTGGGAAGCATAAGGCCAGAACCAGCCCCTGAGGATCCCACTGAAACAACTGATCAACTGTCCCATTTGTAATTATATTCTGTATCCTGTCAGTTGGACATTTTTAATCCATTTAACGTATGCCATTTTGATTTTGTTTTTAATAAAACGTCATGCAGTGCCGTGTCAAAAGATTTACAGAAGCCTAAGTGTATTATATCAATATTGTTACCATTGTCAGCCAAATTTGTAATCCCATCTGAAAAAAGATAGCATGTTAGTTAGCCTGACAGGATGTGTTTTCCATTAACCTGGCATTATGCGTATTTCTTTCCTTCAAAAATTAATATATATTTTATCAGCAACTCCAAACTAAGTGCTTTTGAAAAATTAGCCATAACTAGCACAAAAGAAGTTGCTAGGAATTAATCTCTTAAATCCAGTCCTTGTTTAAGCCCCTGTTTAGAAATCTATCTCTAGCTGAGCACTAAATGAAAGTCAGGAACTCTTGAAGGTTGATCTTCTTGCAAAATAGGGATCTCCCAGTTAAAATGGAAAAGTGAATAAATTGTGAGTGAAAAAAATTTTGTATGGAAGAGATGGTTTCTTTTGTTGGACCATCTTGAGTTGTTGAAAAAAAGCAGATGGGCTTCTGGATACAGAAAGCCCTTTGGTCTCACCTATATCCTAAGATTATCATGGCTGTGATAATGGTTAGCAACTTGAGATTATATGAAAAGTCATTTTATATGAAATTAAATCATACTACATAGTTCTTGTAGAAAAGGGAGATTTTAAGACTTTGAAAGATGATTTCATTTCTACTGGATGACCCATGAAGTCAAGAACCTGAATTCTTGCTCAGAGGATGCTGGAGTGCTGATCAGTACTTTCATACACTCTTCCTCCTGTGTGCTTTTGAGATGGCACTGATTTCTTATTAAAAACTGCCTTTGTAGTGAATCACATGATACATTCATACATATCTTGTAGTGCTTCAATTCTTAAAAATGGTGACATGAAGGCCACATGCTGATTTCTAGCCACCTGTGTAACTAGGAAGTGAATATTAGGCATTTTGCCTCTTAAGCAAGAAAGCAATCTAAAGAACTCAGGTGGCATTCAGCTCACTTAACTTCAGACACAACTAATGTAAACATCTATATCTAGTGATTTCAGGCTCCCTTTAGTGTCAGTAGAGAGGAATTGTCTCTTTTAAGGCATGATTCATATGACCTAGTTTAAATATCTACATGGGGATGAGATTAATTTTGCCCTGAAAGTGCCAGTTTCCCTCCATTTACCAGAGAGAGCTTAGGTGGCTAGCTGGGATCTAGATCTCTCTCTCATACGCATTTCCATCTGGTCAAATTAATCCCATGCTTCGAAGCAGTGAAGGTGGGATTTTTAATGTTGGTCAGGCAGCTTTTTCTCTCCTTTCCTTTTGCATGTAACAGAAGGAAGACAAAAATGTGGGGAGGAGGAGCAAGCCATTGTGAAGGGTCAGCCAAGATGCCCTGGAGATGAGGCAAGAGCAAGAGCTTGTGGGACTATGAGATCATCTGATTTGTTGTCCTTTGTTTTTGTCTTGGTTCTTGCTTCTAAATTACTTAATTAATAGACAAAAAATAAGCAGTGAGTAATTGAACTGAGCTGTTTGCAGCATGTTTCCCTCTTGCCCAGCTGGTAGATCAGCCCATTATTTTAATGATGTTCAACTGATATATATTATTTTAGTTGTTTTAAAATTATGGGACAACAAAATAAGGACCACACACTTAGGTCTGGTTCTTTTCTGAGAGCAGTGCATCTCTCACAGTGTAGGCAGGTGCTGCAAAGGCATTAAAAAAAAAAAAAAAGAGATAGAGCACATATATTGTGTATTTGAGGTGTCTTTGTGGCAGGGGGTCTCCATCTGAGCTTGGTCCCTATCAGCCAGTAAATCCAGATAACTGAGAAACCAGTTCATCTCACCCTAAATTAGACACCCACAGTTGTCCAGCTGAACAGCTAGCGGTATCATCAACCTCAAAAGGGACCCAAAAAATGTGGGACCTTCTCAGGGAAAAACTTGGCTAGCATTGCAAGAAGAAAGACTGAACATGGGCCTAGAATTGTAGGTGTGAGTCTGGAAAACCTGAACTGCTGCCACGAATTCACCAGAAAATGTCAATAAAAGTAATAGAGTCACTAATGTGTCTTAGGGGGATATTCTGTGAGGATTAATTAACAAATATTTGTACAATACATCCACTGTAAATTTGCCACATCTATATAATATACGGTAAAATTAGCAAGCAATTTAAGTATCAGGGACTGTTTAAGATAATTACCAACTTTTCAAAAGTAGTTAGGAGCTGGTTACCAGGGGATTTGTGAAGATCTAATTACCATTAGCTATCTGACCGAAACAAGTGACGTGATCCTGAGATTTTCCCCCAGCTAGATTTAAATGTTGACATGATCTTTTAAACAGATCAAATTTCACTGAAGTTTTTACAGTTAAGCGAATATTTATTTCACTCTTGTACACACAGGAAATGCAATACTTCTCAGCCTAAGGACGAGCTCAAGTTTAATTGTGACCTGTAGCTTGTTGCTACGTAATCATTTTTAACAGTTTTAAGCTAAGGGAGAATGTTTGCTTTCTTCTGTTTTCAGGGGAATTCATACATTTAATGCAGAAAATTATATTAAAGATTTCTTTACAGACTAATAAATCATGAATAGACGGATTGTCCCCCATCAAGATATAGTTTCACTCAGAACAATGAAACAAAGATGCAAAAAGATTTTTACTTTTCTTTTTTTTTTGTGGTCCATACTTGGTGGCATATATCAGCTCTAATGGAGAAGGAAAAAAAAATAAATGAAAGAAAAGAGGAAAGGAAAAATTTTCCCAGTGGTCAGCCAGAAAAAGAAGTGGTGGGGGTGTCCCTAGATGAGCATTCCTTTATGGGTGTCATCTCCAGTGCATCAGGTGTTCCCTGAATACCTTTTCCAAAGTAATTTTACAGTTTCCTTGGGACCTTATTGGTCTCTCCCACTGATTTTTCTTGCCTGTTATGCCAACAGAGCTGACTGGAGCACTCACCAACCAGTCTGAGTCATTGCAGAGCTAATAAACTTTGTGCATATACCTTATAGGGAAATAATTAACAGCTGTCTAAAAGACTACGTTTTACTGGTATTACCTACTAAGCTCTGTTTCATCCCTAGCATGGGGTTATAAAACAAAATTTAGGGTCTAAGGAGTGGCAAAGTGTGAGTGGAAGGAAAAGCAATTCAAATGCTGGAAAACAAGGGCTAGTGGTACTGCCGCAGCGACTGGAGTACGTAGGTGGGATGTGTCAATGGGAGAAGCTGAGTACAGCATTGCACATGAAAGGCTGCAAAGGGAAAGCCCTGAGCAACGTGTAACCAATAAAAAAAATTGGGTTGGGAGGAGGAAAAAAGAGAAAGTGACTGTAATAATTTTTCCAAATGAATGACTATGCAGACTCCTTAACCCTTAATGGACGAAGCCCCTTGGCACCAGTCTTGCAACTGACTGCACAGAATACACCCTCAACGCCCACACACCCACAAACCACCTAGGAGAAGTACCTTTTGTCTCTTCTTGCTAGCTGTAAACAGTAATGAGTCACTTCTGGGTTTCCCTGGTTTATTCTGGTCTTACTCATTTTAGTTTTGTTATGCCTAAATTGCATCTGCCATGACTCTGTCTCTTCTTCACACATGTACGGTCTCTCCACTGCTGACATTTGATGCTAGTTCCTGGCTTTGCATCAAACTTTTCTATGGAGCACTACTTTTCAACACAGTTCCTGTGTCTCTGATCCCTCCAGTGATATTTTCTCATTGAAATACTGTCTGTTTCTCTTGCAGTGCACATCTTTCAGTGGGTACCTTGGGACACAGCTCAAAAAAACCCCCAAAACTCTAGCCTTACTGTTTCAAATCTTCCAGATCTTCTTCCACCTTTTTTTTTTCCCGTCTTTTCTTTTCTGTGGCTCTCAGAAGCTGACTGCTATACCCTCTGAGAGTTTGCCTTTGCATAGAGAGTTTAAGGCAATGCAATATCAAAATAATGCTATATCAGTGCTACAGCAACATATTTTGCATTGAAGAAAATGAGAAGAGAAAGGCCAAGATGATAATAGGGCCTGATATTGGATCTACACACATTCTATGGTTGTTTCCCACCAGTATAGTGGTGTCCTCACTGCATCTCGTCACCGTCCTGCCATTCCAGTTTGGCTTCAGGACCACTGTTGCTCCTTCCCATCATTTCAGGGAGTTGTGCGACTGTGTTTTCTTTCCCTTTGCCTTTCCCAACCCAGTTCCTGTCTGGCCCTCTTTTAATAAAATAGCTCACCAGCTGGAAACCATTGTCCTGTGTTTTTTGTTGAATTTTTCCTATGTTCAGCATTTTTTCCCCTCAAATAACTAACCTGCTTTGCTGATCAATTCCTCTTGTTCATCAGGGAAGACTTTCTTTTGCTCTGTTTAATTCCTTCTTCCAGGGGAAAAAAATAAAGTGACTTTATTCTCCTCAGTTTCTTTACCATGTAATACCAGTTCCTGGTTAAATTTAAAATAAACAAACAGCAAGTTTTTCCCCCCTTTCTGTAATTACTTGTTGGGTCTGAAATGTTATCAGCCTAGAGCAAGAACAAACCTAGAGTACCTATCTGAAAATTCATCAACTTTTGTTTATCTGAAGGTGAATAGTGAGTAGAGGAAAAAAGGCTTTCAGGATGAGAGATTTTAAAGATTGAGGCTGTTTCCTTTAGAAAATACATTAAGAGGCCATAGTGCTAAACATTGTAAAGGAGATAAATTTTCTTCCTGTCTCAAAATTTTCCTACACATTCCACCAAAGGGACATTCAGTGAACCTGAAACGCAACACTCTTAAGCCTGATGAAATGACATGTTAATGAAATCAATAGTGCATCACTGGAACCCAGTGACCATGGATACCATGGATGCTGAGAGTTTTGAAGAATTAAAAAAGAGGAAGAATTTTGGGAAGTGACATTTGATTTCAAAATATGGGCTCAAAAGCACAAACTAGATAAATTATCCTAATGTTGTTCAGATTTCTTGCCCCTTCTTCTGAACCAGCTGGTAGTCTTCTCTGCCAGACAGCAGTCAATGAATAAGATGATTCATGACAGTTTTGTGTTTTGTGTTATAATAGTTATTAGAAAAAAATTATAAATGCAGTGCTGAAACTTAATCCGTCAAGAAAGGCCTTATGAAACTGAGGTTTGGACTCAAGGAACAGAGTCTCTCTGGCCTTCATTTCTCTGAGGTAATTTATAACCTCTGGTACACTTGGCCTAAGCTAATCTTTCTATTCCTCCTGTTCAAGTTTCTGGCAGAGGGCTTCTGGGATATACTTATCTACCATAACCACAACTAGTTGAAATTACTTTCCCAACCATGTAAGAAAAATATTATATTAGTAGGAATACAAAAGAACATGAATTAAATGTAAGTACATGACTTCAGAGTACAGACAGGCTGAAGTTGCATTCAGTATTGACTGGATGCCTCTGAAGAACTAACTGCAAGAGCATGAAAACAAAGAGAGCCCAAGAAAGGTATGTTTCTAGATGGAGAAGTGGAGTTTACCTTAGTAAAAACAGTCCTTCATGTGACGATCATCTGAATGGTTACAATCGGAGTGATGTTGTTTAGAAATCACTTTATGTTTCCTTGCTGTTGCTGACAGTCAGGATTTGCTCAGGCTATTGTGCAATACTTGTTCTCTTAGATGTTTTCAGGTGGGGTTATAATGTGAGATAGCAGCAGATATAGTCTGAAGGTACATTGCACATGATTTTAGTATACATTTTCACACCTGGTTTTCTATTGTGAGTTGTGACAGGGAGATCAGCATTACTAACTTTCTCTCCATGTGGAGCTTCTTCTTACTGAGGTTTCATGGAACTGTCCTTGTCTCACACTGTCTATGAGAAAAATAGTGAAGGAGGTTCCGACTTAACTTCAGTTACTTGAGTAAACTTCATTTTTCCTGCTTTCCCCAAGGCTTGTTTTGTCCATCCTTTCTGTTTGGAGCACCATCTGGAGCAGGCAGTGGAGAAGAAATTTGTCAAATTACTTCTATGACCGCCTAGAGCTCATTGCAAGGACCCCTTGATCAGTGGATCCTTGGTAATTTTGCCCCTCCTTCTTCACCGGCTTTGTTACTCACCGGCTTTGTTTCCTTTTGATCCTTGTTTGTTACAGTGGTTAGTTTTTCTGGTTTACTCTGTCCAGTACTAGTTTAACCACCGGTTTATATTTTGCAATGCATTTTAGAATATTATAAAATAAATAAACAAATTATACAGAAGACATTAAAAGTGAATGTCAAAAAACTTAGGAATGTGGAAGAGAAAAAAAACCCCTCACTTTCTTTCATCATAGAGTTCCGTGTAAGGACTTAAGGCAAAAATGCCCCCCTCAAGCATTGATTTAAAAGTGGCTAAAAACCATTCCTGGTGGAAACAGAAAATTAAAAATATTTGAAACACAAAAGTGCAAAAACCTGCTCCATAAAAATAGCAACAGGTTTGGGGATTAAATGATTTTACATTCCATGTAAGAAAATAAAACTTGTAATAATGATCTTCCGCCACCCCCCAAAATCTTCCAAAGGTCTTCCAAAATGTTGCACATCAGTGGAAGCTTTTAAAACTCCTGTGTGTGGCACTGATTGTGCACACTCATTCACACATACATCGGAAGAGGCCAAAATGTTGAACTGGGAGCCGTAATGCCTTTGCTGATGTTTCAGCTCATTTGCTGCTTTCTCATGAAATCACTAGGGTTACTGTGATTTAATCTTCTACGTTCAGAAAGTGTCTTTCCAAAGAAGAGAACTAGGACTGTACTGATCCTTGTAGTCTTCAGATGAATTGCCTGTGTTCTTAAATTAATATAGATGGTGGTAGCTGTATTTTATGTAACATTTCTATCAACAGAAAAGAATGTTAGGATCAGTCAAACAGTGTTGAGGGTTAAACAGAAATCTTTCATAGAGGAATTACATGGTTTTGTAGGTCCTATATTACCTTTCTTGGACCTTGTTTTGTCAGAAAGGTCTGTATCCTTACATAGCCCAGCAATAATTATTTCTTTTTTTCTGTAGTGATCTAATCCCAGGACACCTTCTATCACCTTTTATCAGCAAAAACACCTTTCAAATGGTAGCTAACCAGAAAAAATATGCCATGTAAAAAATGAAACCTAAGTGATGAATACAGACAACAGCTGTGAGCCTTTTCAGCTGGAGAGTTTTATTCGGAGGCAGTATTCATCCATGCAGATGGTTGAGATGGGCTATGAAAATGCATTAACGCACTTACTGCAGGAAATTAAGGTATCAGAAAATGCTCATAATTTGTCTGGAAGAAGAAGAAACAACCTGGATGGAATGCAAAGCCTTGAACTGTTATGGTGAATAATGAACTATACAGATCAACTCCAGAAAATGTGGATAGTAATTGACTGTGGAGAGAGATAAAGATCTCTCTCTGCTAACCCATCTTTTAGATAAGCTCCAGCAGAGATAAGGTTGGGAAACTCTAGCAATAAGAGCTTACTTTTTACTCAACGGGAAAAATGCCAATTGTTTCTCAAGTCTGAATCCTAGGTCATTATAATTTTATGAAGAAATGTTCATGAAATTAAAATAAGTTCTTCACAGAGAATTCAAGATGCACTGCTTCTATAGGTAAGGAAAGAAATGCTCTACAAACATTAACAATAATTTAATGTAGGATTAAAACTTCTTTTAGTGACTACTTGGGTGAAACCCTCATCCTCGCTGTATCTACTTTACAGCACATTAAAATGCCACAGATGTTACAGAGCCCTCGAGGCTTTTTTTTCCATCTTTAAGAAGATTCCCTTGCAAAAGCCTTTGTAGAAGATAACTGTAAACTCTGTGGGAAAACAACCCACAGCCCTGCAAAGATTTCCAATAGCACTAGGTGGCCGTTGTATGCTACAAAGCCCAAGGTTATCAGTTACGCCAGGCTCTTTCCAGCTCTTCGAGCAGCCTAGGACCAAGAAGACAGAAATATAAATGAAATCTGCCTTATTGCCCTGCTGCTCTTGGGTTTCAGTTCCTAGCCTATACCTGTTAGAAAACTGCCAGGAGTCTCTATAATGTGTAATTTGCAGTATTTTAATTAATTCCATTCTATACCATTTTGCCTGCTCTATTAGATAGAACAAATCGGTGGATTTAAGCCTTTGATATAACTGTAACATGCTTTTTATTTTTTGTTATTTGGTTTGTAATTATTACATTGCCAGTTATGGATATATACTGCTTCACATAATAAATTTCACATGTCACCATAATACAAACAGAAGAGAAATGAACGTAGCTACATGCCGTATTCAGAACTAACTGTCTTCTCAGCAGAGGGGATTTGTTCAAGTTCCTTCTGTCTCAAATGTGTGTGATTTCAAGGTTTATTCATGACAGTTATTCATGAAAACATGCCTAATTGTTATGGAGAGTGTGTGTAATTCCACGTTCCTAATCCAGAAAACAGGAGCAGCGAGGATTTATAAGCAAAGTTGGCTCAGTGGGAATGAAACCTAACTCAAGAAAGCTGTTGCTTTGATATGTTCTGAGTCACAGCTACCCACTTCAGTGATGAAAATCCATTTTTCACTGCTTTTTGCTCCTGTTAGACCTGCTGAGCCAACACCGCTAAATGCAAGTGAGGAGAAACCTCTGTCCCACTTTGCACATTGTCAACAGAATTGTTTCTTGTGGTAAGTTTCCACTGAAAACAACGGGGGACCTGGAGGTATCACAGAGGCATAAATTAAAGTTTGTGGGATTGCTCTGGTGTTGCACTGAAGACCTGAGGCAGCCAGCAGAACATTTATTGATGTGGTTGTGTCTCAGAGGCCTGAGTTAGGGACAGAGGCACATAGAAAGTGATTTTCCTTTTTGCAAATGGAACACATCTGCTCTGGAGTCACTGAATAATATGGTGATACCCCATGACACCATTTTGTGCAGTCACTGTTCATAATACTTTTTTCTACCTTTTGAAGACCACAGTTTCTTTCTTTCTAAAAATAAAAATATCTCAGTGATTTGCTCCACTTTTTAGATTGTATTATGTTGTGAAGCTTACTTTTAAAGGTTCACATTGTAATTCATACAAGATGTTTTAGTTAGATAAGTAAATTGATGGAGATAACCATCAATAGCACATAGCAGTATTAGGAATTATGAATATTAGTAGCAAGATTCATACATGATTTTGCTTATGTACCTAGTATTTATGCCAGATTGAATCTTCCTTAGAATAAGTAATTACACTACATTTATAAGGTAAGCAACATTTTAAGTAGTCTATTGTTTAAATCGGTAGCTGTAGGCTAGGCTGAAAGGCAACTCTGTTCAACTAATTGCTGCTATGACTCAGACCTTGTAACAGATATGCAATTAGGTTTGGTTTTCTTTCAAACTCCTTTCCAGCTCTAATTTTCTTTATAAAAGAGTGTAAAGAAGGAGAAAGAATGCTTTTTGTCTGAACAATACCATCCAGAGCATAGGGAGCCTAAGAGAAGGAAAACTTCTGCATGTCATACTGCTGTTTTAAGTGAGAAGTTTACACATGCATTGAAATGCCTCTATTAAAGAAGTTAGGACTACTCAGCTGTAAGGCACAGAGTTATCTGTATATCCTAAAGCTGACCCAACCTGTGGCTTACTGTCTTAACTCTGCTGTTCTTTTTCACTATATTTGTCCCAGAGTAATTTTAAACTTATTATTTAAAAAAAAACCAACAAAAACCAAACCAATCAATTAAGATATTGTTTTCCCTGTCCCAGGCTTGCAAAAAATCTTACTATTCAGCCTAAAATGGTGCTCAAAGCACCTCCATCAGCTTTAATTTTCTCCCCCTTTCCCCCCCCCCCCCCCCCGCCCTCTCCCCTGCCCCGGTTGACAATTTAAACCATGCTAAGTTTAGATGCTACAAATTCACCCTCAATTCTGAAATTCGATTTGAAGCACCAGAACCTTCTGCATTACTAGTGAAAGAGATCTGGTGAGTTGGAACTTAACTTTTCAGTCCTTTGAGGACAAAAGACAGCTCACTGTCCCAGCCTGCGTGGGTCCAGCAATGATAGCAATGGCAACATTTTTTAGCCAGCAGCTAAGTCTGACTGCTAGGAGCAAATATATTGAAGAAAAATATATTTTTTTGTCACATTATGAGCTCATTTTATCCTTGCTACACTTTCTGTACAAGCACAGAACTGCAAACTGAATTTCTGATTCTGTTTGAAAACTTGTTAAAATGTTTCCAGTATATAATTCAGGATGGGTTTAGACTTTCCTGGATTCTTCTGATCATCTTCAAGTAAATCAAGAAGCCTGAGTTAGGACCATAGCTGCCATAAGGTCCTTTTAGAAAGAGACACCCAGCCTCAGAGAACAATTTACACTAGAGCAGAGACTGGATAACAACAGGGTATTCTTTATCTTGGAATTCTCAATCAATTCTCTAGAAGTAGGTTGAATTAATTAGGTTTCCTATAAAATCTCAGGATAAACAGAATCTTTCGCTCCTCAACAAAGTTGTATCATGGGAAGGTTCTCGCTCTCTGCCTATCAGTAAAAGGGGTTTGTGAACTCCAACAGTTAAAGCATTTAAACTGGATTCGGGCATCACAATTCAGGGAAATGGTGTATAGGTGCCTGCAGCTGCTGTTTACTTCTTTTTTATTTGTTTGTTTATGTTCTTGTAGCAAGATGGAGCATCAGGCTACACTATGTACCATGTCGCAAAAAGGAAGCTCATAAATAATGGATGAATCAGAATCTCGTAAAACGATATCTCTGGGAAGAGGAGTTACAGAATATATAACTTTTTTTCTTCTGCCTGTGATGTTTTGCTGATACTATGGAAGAAATCTGAAATGTGCTTTGTTTATTAGGACAAGCTGATGAAAAAAAGTCCAGGTTCATTTTGTACAGATGATTCTCTGTGTCTTTAGCAAGAAATAGATGGTTATCCCCATGTCTTTTCATTTTGCAAGTGATTTAACATATTACATCCTTCAAAAAGGAACAGGAGATGGTACCTTTCTACAAAGTAACTTCTGTAAAGACACCTAATGCTTTTTCAGGCACTTTGTCCTCCTAAATCAGATTGTGAGATGGAATAACTGGCAACTGAATTCCCATCTAAGGGTTAGCCTTTTTTCCCCATTTGTGCTGTGGCTGGATGTGAGATTTTAACACTCGAAACAGACTTGGTTCCTGTTTTACTATAATTGTTACTATTATTGTCAGTATTCTAATCACTATGTTATTAATATTGCTGTAATATTGTGCTTTAGCACTTTTAAATACTCAGCTCTCTGGAAAGAAAAAAACAAACATACTCTCTATCCTTCAGCTAAGTTTATTCTGGCTTTAGCGAGAATCAACACTTTCAGTATCTTAAGTAATGTAGCTCCTAATTGCCTGTCATTAATATGGCCATTATAAGATTTTAGGATTCTTCCTGGAATCTGCATGGAATAGGATATGTGTGAATAGAAATGTATTTCAGCAGCTTTGTTTTGGCTTCAGAAACAGTTTCACAGTAGTTCATTAAAATACAAACCTAAGAACAGATGCCCATGAATGATAATCAACAGAGAAACACTTATTGAACAAGCTGTTGTGGTGGGTTTGACCTCGGCTGGCCCCCAGGTGCCCACCAAGCTGCTCTATCACTCCCCTCCTCAGCAGGACAAGGTGAGCAAAAATATATGACAGAAGACTTGTGGGTTAAGGACGGGGAGATCACTCAGCAATTACCATCATGGGCAAAACAGACTTGACTTGGGGAAATTAGATTAATTTATTGCTAATTGAATCAGAGGAGGGTAATTAGAAATCAAACCAAATCTTAAAACACCTTCCCACCACTCCTCCCTACTTCCAGGGCTCAACTTCACTCCCAATTTCTCTACCTCCTCCCCCTGAGCAGCACTGGGGATGGGAAATGGGGTCGGTTGTCATATCTTTTCTGCCACTCCTTCCTCCTCACACTCTTCTCCTGCTCCAGCATAGGTCCTGTCCCCAGGGTGCAGCCCTTCAGGAGCAGGCTGCTCCAGCGCGGGTTCCCCACGGGGTCACAAGTCCTGCCAGCAAACCTGCTCCAGCGTGGGCTCCTCTCTGCACAGGGCCACAGGCCCGGCCAGGAGCCTGCTCCAGTTCGGGCTTCCCGCAGGGTCACAGCCTCCTTCGGGCATCCACCTGCTCTGTCATGGGGTCCTCCATGGGCTGCAGGGGCACAGCCTGCCTCCCCATGGCCTTCACCAGGGGCTGCAGGGGAATCTCTGCTCCAGTGCCTGGAGCACCTCCTCCCCCTCCTTCTTCACTGACCTGGGTGTCTGCAGAGTTGTTCCTCTCACATATTTTCACTCCACTCTCCCAGCTGCTGTTGCGCAGCAGTTTTTTCCCCCTTCTTAACTATGTTATCCCAGAGGCGCTACCACCATCGCTGATGGGCTCGGCCTTGGCCAGCAGCAGGTCCATCTAGGAGCCAGCTGGTGTTGGCTGTGTTGTACATGGAGGAAGCTGCTGGCATCTTCTCACAGAAGCCACCCCTGTAACCCCCCCCACGACCAAAACCTTCCTATGCAAACCCAGTACAGCTCTTCAACAGAAAAAAGTGGAAGACACAGTATAGGAGTCCATAGTGGCTATGATTTTATTGGAATGTGTGTACAGGAACTGCATGTGTACTAAGCCACCAGCGGAATTTCTTCTTGACTAGAAGTACAACTACTTACATTCAGGACCTGTCATGGTTTTGGAGATGAGTCCTGTAGTGTGCTCAGAAAACAAAGAAATAAGAAAAGACAGAAACAAGCTACTAGATGAAAGGTGCAGGTGACACCATCTACCTGCTGGACTGACCACTCCACAGCTCTGCCTCTGGGGGTGATGTACGTGGAATCATAGAATCATAGAATCATTAAGATTGGAAAAGATCTCTAAGATAATCAAGTCCAACCGTCAACCCAACAGCACCATGTCTCCTAAACCATGCCCTCAAGCGCCATGTCTACACGTTTTTTAAATGCCCCCAGGGATGGTGACTCCACCACCTCTCTGGGCAGCCTCTTCCAATGCCTGACCACTCTTTCAGTAAAGAAATCTTTCCTAATATCCAACTAACACCACTACCTGAGTGCCCTGCCTCTGGCTGCATGCCCAGTTGGGCTTTTCTTGAAGCTATTCCTAAACGGCTACAGTGTTCATCCAAATGTTTAAGGAAAATCAGGTTTTGTTTACATTTTTCAGGTCTGAGCTGCCGCTGGCTTGGTGTTACTGGAGAAGAACCCCCACAACCTGTCTAGTGGAGTTAGGAGAGACAGCATCCTCCTCATAAATGAAAGCTAGTGAATTTGGAGTCTGTTTGCTTTTGGTTTTGGTGGGGTGTTTTTTTGTTTGTTTGTTTGTTTTTAGAAAAAAGCATCCAAGAAAAAAAATATAATCTTTCTATGTGATTTTAGCACAGTAGTTGTGGGTCACAAGACTAGCTTTGTTTTAAGGAAAGGTAGAGAAGATTATATTCCACAGATTGGACTTTTGTCATCACCTCTGAAATCCCACCCTCACACAAATAATTGAAAAAGTCATCATTGTCAGGTATCATCTTCACGGTAAAAATAGCTTGCTTCTTTTCCTTCCACAGAGGCAACATCTGTTGAATGAAATGAAACAAAGTGCAGTGATATCAGCCTGACAAATTACATCACCCAGTTATGCTGGTCTTGCGTACAGGGTTTTTTTTTACAGAAGTCGTTTGCTTTTAAAATTTTTTATACATTATGAAAGTCAGATTTTTCTTCTGGGTTCACAGCATGGATTTCAGAAAGTGGATGAACTGAATGAGTACTTTTCTCTCCTTGAAGTCATCAAGTGTGGATCCCCAGCGTGCTCCCACCCTTTAAACTGCATACATGCCTAAGTTCTCCTTGCTTCCACCTACACTGAGGCTGGTGTCATGCAATTAAACCTTTTCAATGATCAGCCTCCAGTTATTCAAATAACTGCAGCCAAAACCTGGGGACAGCTTTTCTGCTTTGTTTTGTTTCCCTTCGTACCTACTCCTGCAAGCAACAGTTGGGACAAGAGGGACAGAATTCAGCAGTCATGCAGCGAAAGCTACTTTCTTTCCTTGGTAATGGTGGGTTAATTCAAACCATTTTTTTTTTTTGAAGTTACAGAAGTGTGGTTGCAGGTATTTTGTTATTAACACTGCTATCCCCAAAGGTCACAGATTAGACAACCTAATTATGTTTGTACTGTCTCTGTTGATCTTGTCTAAGCTTGGGCTCACATGCTGCACAGAGCTCAGAGCAATGGCACCCGCAGTGACTCTGCAGGTGGGATTTCACTTCAGAGAAGTCGCTGAATTCTCTGCCTTGCAAGCAAGCTTTCCACTGCCTTGGGACACTATCACCCAACTGATAGCCAAGTAGTCATGTTCAGGAGCAAACACAAGCCCTGAAGGAAAAGGGTATATGAACAGACCACAGGAGACTAAAAAATCGTGGAAGATACTGATGGTTTATCTGGAAAACAGAGGATGGAGGCAGACATTACCATTCAATGAAAAAGAGGTGAGAGAACTACTCTGACCTTGAGATAGAGTAACTGGTGTACATTGACCTCTCCAGATGTGAAGCCATCAGCAAGGTGTCAGGAATATGTGTCTTTTCACATGAATATCTCTACTCCATGTCTTTATGGGAAGCTGAAACACTTTCTAGAGACTTATTTTCCTTTTAAAAATGGGGGTGGTTGTGGGAGGGTGTACAACACACAATTATCTGAATTTTTTCTGGCCCAGAATAATTTTTTAAAAAAAATCCGCTGTGGATCCTTCCCTGCCAGCACATGAACAATTATCTGTCAGCTGAAGAGGTTTTCTCTGCTTGACAACCAGAACAAAGCATCTTGAACCAAGTGCCTACTTACCTCTAGGGCAGGATTTGGGCCTTGCTGTTGTATAAACTGTGACTGTATTACTGAGCAGAGCGTATCTGGAAAGCCTTCATCTGACTGGTAGGGCATGTCTGAGCCTTGGAGAAGACAGAGAAGGATTTGGATTGCTTTTCACACTAGGATTACCAGATGGTCAAGCCTGTGTACCCACAGCTATCAAACAGCAAAACTGAATCCCTTTAATAGACCTTTTTTCTTTTCAAATATAGAAAAAGTTAATCAATCCTTTTTGGTTGGATAAACTGTAAAGAAGGTTTTTAAGTTTGTGGAATTAAAATAGGAAAGTCTGAATAGCTAACTAGTACCGTGAATTATCCAATGTGATCATATGTTGATAACAATGAGAGTCCCAGGGCCTTACATATTGACTTAACAGAGGAATCAGCCTGACTGCAGCATTTTGCATTGTCAGTTCATGGGACAATTCCCTATTTGCAAATACATATTGTTTCCCTTTTCTCCTCTCCTGGTCTTTTGTGCTGTCTCTTTTTCTCTTGGGCTTTAACCAGATTTCCCTTTTGCAGGGATTGTACTGCTTTTTATAAAATAAGGCAGGGTGAATGACTGAAATTAATGGCTTTCATAAACACAGACAGAGACAGGCTGAAGGAATATGAATTTACTTCTAGAGATGGGTTCCTTGGCAGACTGGAGATGACATTAGCGATGGTGGAATGCAATCTCTACAGTGTAATATTGCTTAAGGGTACTGCTTAGTGTGTTGGGAACTTGGATGTGCAGCACAGAAGATATAGCATTACTGTGGGAGACGCTGAGGAAGGGCATCAGTTTTCAAGCCAGTTTTCCAGCTTGTGTCAGCGTTGGAAGTGACAATTTATTCAGAGGATTTGTTGTCCATCTGCCTCATTACTTAATGAGGAGATGTAGAAAATGAAACTCGGACATCAGAGATGGATTTTTAAAATGGGATTTTGCAAATGTGTTATCTTTTACCTTTAACATGGTGTGGAGAAAAGCCCAGCTATCTGGTAATTGGTTTGAACCTCTTACTCAGTTTTCTATCCCACTCCATGAACAGGATGAGGATGTCCATGAAGTTTTTCTGCCTGTGCAGATTTCATATTTCTCTTTTTCCCCTCCCCAAGGCCCTACTAGTTGTGTCCTGGCTGCACTAGCACTTGTAGCAGTTGGCTTCTTCCAGTCTTAAATGCTGGATGTTGACTGCAGAAGAGACAACTGTTCAGTCCTGTTCCTGCTTCTTCTTAATTTAATGTCAGGCCACCAAGGGGCTGCTGGTGAGTGAGAACATTAAACAGAAACTCAGGTCATGAGACACCATGTCAGCCTTGCCCGAAGAGTTAAATTGCTTATTCCAAAGCCAATGAAACAATCAGACCAGCTGCATTTGGGAAATGCATTTCAGACTTTCTGCTCATGGTAGGGAAGGGGCTGTGATTAAATGGCTGTGTTACAATGTCAGGGCTTCACAAGGAAGGTCAGGCCCTGGATGTATGCGTTCAGTGTTGAGAAATGGAAAGATGTAATTAAATGAAACATCTGTCAGTATTACATCCATGCCCTCAGCTAGTCAGGCTCTTAATCTCAGCTATTAAAATAAGCAAACAGAAAGAACTTAATCACTTTATTTGGGCTTAAATTTATAGGTGTATGTCATTCCCTCTCTTGCACAGGGAACAGCCAGCCAGTGCACAAAACACACATGAAGGGCCAACTGCCTCCTCAACATCCCTCTGCTTCCAGGGCCTCCCAGCTTTCTGTTTTGAGAAGGCACAAGCCAGTGGGTGACTTCTCAAATCTTTTGCCTTCCCAATCCCTACGAAGCATTTACAGAGTAATACAGCATGAAAGTGGCCAGCATCAGCTTATTGAGCATCAGCATGGCAGGGAAGGGCTAATGGCAGGAGTGGGTGGGAGACCCTCCAGCAGAGTGCTGAGCTCTGCACTGCCAAGGAAACAGAGTGGGGCTACAGGGAACTAGGTACCGGTGCCATCTGCTGTCGGGTGAAATATCTGATTTTTCTGGCAAGAGTTGAATCGTTGACTTTGGCAGCTATGAAGTCATTGGAGCCAATTTTCTGTTGCACTGAACCTCGGATAGTCGCTTACCCAGCAGCGACTGGATGTTAAACCTTAATGCTGGGTGTAACGCCACTTGGCCCTCACTCTACTCTGGTATAAACAATTACGGATGATATAAGGAAACAAAGAATTAAGACTGCTGATTCTTTTTTTAATGCAAGAATAATAACCTGTTCAAGGCATGCTATGACTCATACTCAATGAAATCACTGGTGCTGGCTACCTAGTAATTTGGAGCTAAATTTGGTTTTACACCTGCACTTAAGGAAATGTGGTAAAATTGCCAGTGATTAAGTGGAATCAAAAGGCACAATGAAAACCTTATCGTAAGCCTTTGTCATCTTCTATTTCCCTTGGTTTTGGTTTGCTTTTCTGGAAAGAATAAAATGACAGACTGGGCTTGGTTTAACATTAAAGAACAGCTTGCATGGTTTCCCAGACCAGAGCATTGATGTCAGCCTTTCATTTGTTTCTCTATCAGGACATAGACAACGCCTTCACAACAACCAATACGGAGGTCATCTCCATAGGTTCTGTTTTACTTTCTTATATATCATTATGGTTTTGCACCATCAATCTTTGAAGGACGCAGACTTCCATTTTAGCATGCCTGAAAAACTGTGTTTTCCATTTTATAAATATATGTTGCAATTGCTGATTGTGCCATATTTAATAAAATTTAACCATCTTCAGTCTTTTATTCTACCAAAATGTGGTGAGAGCTTTTAACAAAAGCTTTGTTAAAGGCAATTGCTTTTTTAAAGGCAATTCAGCCTGAGGTCTGGGGACATCCCAGGATTTCATTTTGACTGTTTTTATTAAAGATGCCTTGATCATATCAGGTTTTATCAGCCTTAGTGAGTAGAGCTTTCTGAGTGAGTGCTAATGGCATTTTTTCATCACATGTCAATCAATGTCATCAAATGCAGCTCTGAAACTTATCATGAAAGAGGTGTCAGTTATTATTGTACACCTTGGTTTTAACCCTTAGGACTTAAATTCAGACTGGTGTAATATTGCTCTTTCCCACATTGCTACATACTGTGTAACAGCTGTGTATCTCTTACTGCCAGTTTCTGTTGTATTAACATCTACACCTCTATCATCATGGTATTTTTTCCATTCCAATTTTAGCAGAACTGTTGAAAGAAAACCTATTGCAAGAGAGAGCACTCCTTCTTGATTCTGTTTCCAGCCTAAACAACTGTATTGTTTAGTTTGTAGCTCAGATTGCTGCGTGTTGACTGATATTCAGGTTCTAAAAGAATTTATTTAGATGATCTGGAATTTTGGTGCCTTCAAGTCTCATCAATATTTTGCAATCTACTGCATTGGTGATATCACAGTTTGGCGTGTTGATGTTTTTTTGGGTGAGTTCTTGTAAATACTGAGAGTGAAAAAAATCTCTTTGCATTCTCTCTTGCAGTGATCCTCTAATTCTGCCCTCTATTGACATATTCCTGCTTATTGTCTCCCATTATATCTCTTGATCAGGATACTGGTGTTCCTCTTGTGCAGTCTCATTGTGATGTCTTCTTAATGTAAGTATTTGTACTCCAATTAGTTGCTTCTTCATGCATCCTCATCTGATACTGTCTATAGGTCATCACTTTGCTCCAAGCCATTCATATTTGCAATGTTTCAATGGGGAGGAGAGGGGCATCACAGTGTATGTTTTCGTCTTGTTTTCTACTTCTGTGGCCAGCTTTTGGGACTGGTTGGTTGTTTATGTATTGTGTTCAGCACTGGTGTTTGAGATTGTTCCACTTTGAAAAAAAAATATAGCTTATACCTGGTATTTTCTTCACTAGGATATATACTGCAGGTATTCCATCTTGGCAGGATTTGGGGATCTTTGACTCCAGAAGAGTGATAGCTGGGGAAGTAATGGTCCCAGTGTGTCTGTTCAGTTAGATCTTTGTTCTTCTGGTGTCACTCCGGTAGTCATGGTTTTGTTGCTTTCCTTAGGTAATGCCATTAGATTGCTTGTTCGTGACTGAATCCCTCTGAGAGGGTTTGCAAGAGTAGCTTTTAAGTCAATGGACTGAATATCTGGTTGCTATAAACTGCTGCTGAATTTTTGGTTCAGCTGTGGTGGTTTTGGCTGGGATAGAGTTATTTTTCTACGTAGTAGCTAGTATGGGACCGTGCTTTGGATTTGTGCTGGAAACAGTGTTAATTATACAGAGATGTTTTAGTTACTGCTGAGCAGGGCTTACACAGAGTCAGGGCCTTTTCTGCCTCTCACCCCACCCCACCAAGGAGGGGCTGGGGGTGCACAAGGAGTTGGGAGGGCTGGGACAGCTGACCCCAACTGACCCAAGGGATATTCCATATCATGAGCATACCTTTTCATGCTCAGCATAGAAAGCTGGGGGAAGAAGGAGGAAGGGGGGACTTTCAAAGTGACAGTGTTTGTCTTCCCAAGTCACCGTTACGTGTGATGGAGCCCTGCTCTCCTGGGGATGGCTGAACACCTGCCTCCCATGGGAGGGAGTGAACGAATGCCTTGTTTTGCTTTGCGTGTGTGTGCAGCTTTTGCTTTCCCTGTTAAACTGCCTTTATCTCAGTCCAGGAGTTTTCTCACTTTTACTCTTCTGATTCTCTCCCCCATCCCACTGTGGGGGTAGCAAGTGAGTGGCTGGGTGGTGCTTGGTTGCCAGCTGGGGTTAAAACACGACAGGGGCAGACCACCTTCTTCTCAAACATACTTGGCTCAAAAGTCATCTTACCTCTTTCTTATCCTTTTTACCTTTCACTACCTTTTTGTAGCAATAGGAGCGATTGGGATTTGAGATTACAACACCTTGTTCTGAAACTATTTTCAGTAGTGCTTTTCGGTCTAAATAACACTCATCATGAGAAAAATATGCAAAATGCTATTCTAGCATTGAGTTCAACTTCTTAGACCTCCTAATTTTATACTTAAGGTGTAGGATGTGGTTAAGAGTAAAGGTCCATATATATTTTGTATGCGCTTACCAACACTGCAAACCATTCCTAATTGTTGCTGTTATTCACATACAAATTACATCTCACATAAAAGTGCAGAAAATAGAGGTGTTAGGAGACCATTAGAAAAGCTGTACTGGACGGAGTTTTGCTCTCAGTTAAGTCGTTGGAAGCTCATCAAAATTACAGAGGTTCCATGGGTTTAAATAAAAGCAATGCTTGACCCACTGTGGTGAATTACTGTAATTCCTTTTAATTTATTAGCCTATCATAAATGAGTTCAGTTCTGATATAGGGGAGGAAGAGAGGGGAATGGCTGCTCAACTGCATGGCCACTCCAGACCTAACAGTGTATGAGGCAGCTACTGGCTCCTTGTCCTCTTCCTTGTAGTAAATCTGCCTTGAACTTTGTCCAGAGTGATTTATTTCATTGTGCTCAAGTGGACATGCCCAAGGTTGTGTAGGCATTTGTATTGCACATAGAAGTCCTACAGAATTCAGTAGGACCTCGAAGTTACCTGTGACTCTCATCTCATGTAGAGGGGTTTCATCCTCTCATCTATCTCAGCCTAGCTGGATCTGCTTGCAGCTCCCTTTGCATCTGAATTCAGGAAGAGAGAGCACAGGCATAGCACCACACCCCCTGTGGTGCTTGTAAATTTATGCTTCTCTGATAAAACGTAATTGTTAGGGGGAATGATTAGGGACTAGAGCAGACCTTCTGAAGAAACTCCCTCCTGCAGTCAGGAGAGGGACAAAGAAATGCTATTCCTCCTTTCTGTTATCTGGTAAGAAGAAATAGAGGCACTACTGAATGAAATTATCTTAGCGAAATGATGAGGCAGTAATAATGATGGCCTGGCATTGCTTTGCAGTTTTACCTATCACAGTGCAACATCTCTGTGTGATAACTCTGAGCAGCAGTGATGCAGAATCGTCAACAAATGTTGTGATGGATGTTTTGATGTAATTATGTAGTAATAGCATCAGTGCCCATTGAAATGGTCACTCTCCCAGCAGTTATGGTGAGCAGCATATTTGCATTTGAAGAGATAAACAAAATCAATCAATGTATGTATTATAGCTGTACATTTACTATAAATATGAACTAGTTTTATTTCTAAGCGGAAAACTACACATGTAACAGTCTCAATATACTCAAAACCTATTGACATCAGCTGCAGTAGGTTTATTGCAGCGTTTTGCCAATGGAGCTCAGCGGAGCAATGTAAATGAGTAATGCCGGTACAATATTCAATCTTATATAGATTTTAATTTCTACATGAGTTCTCTGTCTCTGAGTGGAACTGTTTGTACACAGTATTTTGTCAATGTAAAATCCACAGTAGTCGCAATAACAGCTTAGTGGATTGCACTACAAATATAATGGGAGACAATTCATTTCTTCTGACCATTAGAACATAAAAATTTACAAGTCAGAACTGTTGTGCCCTTTTCCCTTGAATCTGTCTGTGCACTTTGATGCCATTTCTTAAGATGTATCAGCAAATATAGAGCTGTTTGTATGATGCCAAAAGAGTATTATAGTGAAAATCTATATGGAGAATAAAATTCAAACACTGAGCAGTGAAATACAAAAAAGTAACCAAGATGATGAATGTTCTTTGCAGTCTATTCAATAAATGCCTAGGATGAACTCAGTGACTCTGCCTACATTTTCTTGTCCTGCCTCAAAGTCTATGCCAAGAGTCTACTTAGACCAACTCACAACTGTGCACATTAAATGTGTGTGGGTCAACAATCACACCCATACATCTGCTGTAGGTAGCTCCAAGCTCCTGCCCAGCATACCTTCAAATTCTGCATCTAAACAAGATATAGTCATTGCTAGTTTGTTGACTGCTTTGAGGGTCAAAGTAGGGCATGAGCAATTGTAGGAAAGTTTGATGCTGAATGGTGAGTCCTTTCAAACCTCCAGGGGTAAAATAAAGGGATAAAATAAAGGGATAAAGGAAATCTGTTTCCAATATAGAGGAAGTAAAACGGTAGCTCCCTAAAGTCACAGAGCAACCAACAGCTTGAACCAAGAAGCCTGTGTTTCATAACTCCAATGCTGAGTTTAAATTATGCCTAAGTAACCTGAGCTCGTGGGAGTCATTAATCACTTGCCTTTCTTTCCCTCCACTTTAGAACACTAGAATATTTTGAAAATAAAATAAAAATTATATTCAGCAGGATAATGAATTATATTAGGATTTACGGCAATTAAAGAACTGCAAATAAGATTTTGCATTGCAACAATGTTTAATGAACTGTGAAGGATCAGGGAAGTACAGACAGATATCTGGAAGAAGACACAGGGTTTTTTAGGGCACAGTAGTAAAGAAAGCACATAGGAGGGTGAACTGTATAAACTGCCTGGCTGAAAGATATTGCTGAAGAAGTTATTTTTGTGAATAAGGACCTTGTTGTGTTGGGTGTCATGGTTGTCATGGTTTGGTTCCATTTTGAAAACTTAGTGTGACCACAGGTCACGCCCAGTAGATCTGCTGGCATTGCCGTGTGCACCCCACTTTTAACTCACAAGTGTTTCCTGCATTTTCTCCTAATTTTCTTAACCCACTTGCCCATCTTTGAGTTTCCTTTCTATAAGGATGGTTGATTTTCTGTCTCAAGAAAGAGTCGACAGTCACTGGCTAGGCTCCATTTTGTTATAATTTATGTGAATCTGAGTTTATACTGGGTGTAATCACTGATGAATATTCATGTAATCTAGTATCTTTAAGGAATTGTTATCCTGTTTAATCAGGCTTTAAAGCTTGTGATCCTCTTTCCTGTTGATAATGCTTCTTAGCATATTTCCTGTTGCGGAGAGACTGAGCCACTCAAAGATACTGAGCTTATTTGGTGATATGGGACACTGTGCAGAAGTGGGATATGTTTTCATCTCTGTTGAGACCTGAGGCCAATAATGTGCCACTTGTTGTCTCTGGGAAGCTGATAAGATCAAACACTCCCTGATGTTGGGAAAGCAAAATAAGAAGCATACCATGTTTGTTCGCTGTTATTAGAGGACAAGACTCATTCACTTTTCAAGGAAATGTCACCTGCAGCAGCCACTTTCCTCGTCACTCAAGTCACTCCCCAAAAGCAGGAGTCCAGCCGTTCTCCAATTTCAAGAATTAATCTTTTGTATAGGGGGAATTAAGCAAACAGTACTGAAAGAGCTTGCACCAAATTGTGTCTCGCTCAGCCTAGTTGTGCTGAATACACAAAAGAGCCTCTGTGCCCCTTACCTCCAATTGCTCTCCAAGCGGTAATGAGTCTGGTTGTAGCCTCTGGAAGTTTCTCTGTCTCTTTGTGCACACAGTGACATTAAGACACACAAACCAGAGATGGGGTTTAGATTCTCACTTTACAGACCTGAACATGATGACTAAATATCTATAGTCCGGTACAATACTGTCACCCGTTGCACTTAGTGGGGCAAAATATATTCTATAGTGACAGAAATAAACACATCACCGCAAGGATTTTCCAGTGTTTCTTCATGTCCTCTGAGCTAATATTTTTTTCTTGTTCTTTTAGGTGTTCTGATTTTTCTGTCATCTTCTTATAGGCTTCAGGGCTGTAAATGACTCTTATATGGGCAGAGATAGATTGCTTGAAGACACTTGTTTAGTATCTTCCTGGGAATATTGCAAGTGTAGGTACAGAAACGCAGTTCCAACTTTACTTAACTGATCTCTACAATCCAATATCTTGAGGAAAAAACTTTCTTGGTTGTGTTCTCCTGGCACCCTTGTGCAGTTTTTATTCTTGCGGGCTCACTGTTTATATGTAAGTACCTTTTCTACCGCTGTATCAGAGTACCTGTTGTGTTTGTTACATGATATACTGCTGGTGGCTACAGGTAACTTTTGGGGCAAAGCAAGAGTCCTTCAATTTGTCTTTCCAATAGCAGCTGCGCACAAAAATGTATTACAGGAGTGTTTCTCAAAACTGATAAAACAAGCAATGGAAAGTTCCTATCTGTGACTGATGATCACTTTTAAATCAGTGTTTTGTGTAGACGCTTAATCAATGACCATTTGGAGATGAATTAGCCCAGTGTATTTATTCCTCAGGCTTTGTTCAATGTCCAGACACAGGGTATTCTTTTAGGTGACAGGAACATTGTGGAGGTGATGTGGGAGAGCATGCCAGCGCTGCAGGGAGTGTAACAGGAGGGGGCATGTACCCCCAGATCCAGCCTTCCTTTGGGTACATTGGATTTCTCTGGTAAACAAACTAGGAGTTTCTCCTACTTGTGATTCTGTTACTCTGAGCTTTGTTAAAACTGGAGTTTTTACTGTGCCATAAATACACTCAATGTAATGATTTCTCTTTTAGATCCCTTAAAGCAGCTACAGTATTTTTTCTTAAAAAACCCCTATGCTTTAATAAATTTGCAAAAATTAGAAATTTTTTATATTTTTAAACATCAATATTTTTAAGGGTTAACAAAAAGTTATTGCCTTTACAATTAACACTTACAGGTATTCATCTGTCATCTATTTTTAGGATTATTTTTGCTTCATAGCTGTCTGTTAAAAGAATCTGGAAAGGTTGACGACGGTGATGCATACTGGGTGTTTACAAGGCTGACTTAAGCTTTTTTTCCTTTCCTTTACAAACTGACCTATCTTAGTCTTCTGAATATTTAAAGGCTAGATTTTACCATCTGTTCTTACTATCTACATGGATTTTGTTAGTTTGCTTTTGTTGTATTATAATCAGATTTTGTAAGAATAACATTCTTTGATTTGGCTTTAAATGTAAATGTGGCTCTATGGCATGGGAATGCGGAGAGAAGACCAATCAGCAGCATGAACTTCTGTTCATGGAGTAAGGCTGTGCTGAACATTCCTGCTCTTCAGTTCTGCTTGGGAGATAATAAAATAAATCATAACAACAACAACTTTGCAGTGTGCTTTGCAAGAACGGAAAAGAAATAATGAATTAATCTCTAATAGTTTTATCCTAGTATAGAATAAAATTAGATTCTCCACTGTAGAGGTATAAAACTATGGAAGACCAAGGAGTATTATCCCTTCCTAACTCTTTGCTCACCTTTTTCTATTCAGCCATTAAGCTCTTAACAAGATGTCTGAGTATGTCTGTCCCACAGTAATTTAGTAGTCACAAAGGCACCTCAGTTTCCAAATGAACTGGAAGAGCAGCAGCTTTAAATGTAAGAACATACTTCTCTGGAGTAAAAGATTGGCTTGCGAGTCTACTGAAAGATGCTCTGGCTGTTTTTAGGTAGTATGCAATGCTCATCACTTTATTACTCAAGTGTACAAAGAATGGAGACTTGGGTGCTGACCAGACAAGAAAAAAATATTGCTATCAGTTCCAATTCAAAATCATTTTGCTTGATGTAAAATCTATAGAATTGGTGATGCCAAATATTGATCTCTTTTCTTCCAGTATTTCCGAGAGAGTCATACCTTCTTCTATTGTACTTAATCTGTTTTTAAGCAGATGTAGAATTTGAAATGAAATTTAACTGAATACTGACACTTTTTTTCTTTTTCCCCTCTGCAGTAATTGCATGCGAAAGTGAATAATTAGGCTGATCACTGGACACAGAACCAGGAGTTTCCTGAATTCCTGCTCTATTGTCAGACACTTGCCTTGGGAAGTAATTTAATTTCTTTGCTTACAGTGGAAAGCTGTACTTCCTAATTTATAGGGAGTATAGCACAGCTAAAGTTAGTAGAGGACTGGAAAGATATATCCTGTTCTGCTTAAGCATGTATCTATGGTCAGATTCATTATGTGTTTTTCTAGATTCTGGGTTTCATAGCCATACCTGAGCCTCTCTATTCCTTGCCATGATCTCCCTTGACCAGACACTGTTTTTTCTCTCAAGCTTGAGGCTCCACATTTCTTCTTCTTGATGTTGTGACCTGACTGAATTCTTCCTTCTTAGCAGCCAGGGAGACTACGCCTACATTCTCTTTCTGACCTAGGATTTGCTTTTGCTTGCCCCTTGCCTTGCTTGCCCCAGGAGTATCCTGGACTCCCTGGTCTCCACAGCTAGTCATTATCTGTTCATCATTCTGTGGTGAGTTGACCTTGGCCAACCCCCAGGTGCCCACCAAGCTGGTCTCTCAGTCCCCCTCCTCAACAGTACAGGGGGAAAAAATACAGTGAAAGGCTCATGGGTCAAAATAATGACAAGATCACTCAACAATTACCATCATGGGCGAATCAGACTCGACTTTGTGAAATTAATTTCATTTATTGACAATTAATAATAGAGTAGGATAATGAGAAATAAGAACAAATCTAAATACAACTTCACCCCACCTCTCCCTTCTTCCTGGGCTCAACTACAGTCCCAATTTCTCTACATCCTCCCCCTGAGTGGCGCAAGGGAACAGGGAAAGGGGGTTGTGGTAAGTTCATCACACATTGCCTCTGCCACTCCTTCCTCCTCACACTCTTCCCCTGCTCCAGCTCTGGGTCCCTTTCATGGCAGACAGTCCTCCATAAACTTCTCCAGTGTGGGTCCTTCCCACAGGCTGCAGTTCTTCACAAACTGCTCCAGCGTGGTTCCCTTCCATGGGGTGCAGTCCTTCAGGAACAGACTGCTCCAGCGTCGGGTCCTCTCCACAGGCCACAGGTACCACCAGGAGCCTGCTCTAATACGGGTGCTCCACGGGGTTATAGCTTCCTTCAAGGCACATCCACCTGCTCCAGTGTGGGGCCCTCCATGGGCTGCAGAGTGGATATCTCATTCTCCATGGACATACATGGGCTGAAGGGGGACAACTTGTGCCTCTATGGCCTTCACTATGGGTGCAGGGGAATCTCTGCTCCAGCGCCTGGAGCACCTCCTCCCCCTCCTTCTTCACTGACCTGGGTGTCTGCAGTGTTGTTTCTCTCACATATTCTCACTCCACTCTCCCAGCTGCTGTTGTGGAGCAGTATTCCCCCCCTTCTTAACTATGTTATCCCAGAGATGCTACCACTGTTAGTGATAAGCTCAGCTTCAGCCAGTGGCAGGTCCGTTTTGGAGCCAGCTGGAACTGGGTCTGACAGAAATGGAGGCAGCTTCTGGCATCTTCTCACAGAAGGCGCCATCACTGTAGCCTCCTGCTACTAAAACTTTGCCACATAAACCCAGTGAGCATTCCTGGACTGTTCTTCCTTCAATTATTTCTCTGATCTTTTTTGTCTTTCCTGTGAAACCAATTCCCAAGCAAGTTCTTTCCTCTGTTTTAATAGCCCAGTCTCCCCTTGCACATACAACTCTTCCATGATGGTTTATATATTGTCATGGTCATGTCCTGAAAAAATGTTTCAGTACTGGAATTACCAGAAAACTTATTTAACTGACAGACAATGTGATCAATATTCTTCAATACACTTGTGAGAGCAATATATACATTACAACATCACCGTGCTAAGCATTACATACATAGTTTCTTAACTATGGCATCACAGTTCACAGCATGTACTGCATTTTTAGTCCCAGGACTTGGACTGGATCCAACTCCTTTTATTATTAATAAGTCTATAACTGCATCCATTTTTTTTGTTTCCTCTGACCCAAAATCAAAGCATGCCCCCCTTCTTTTTTCAGAGAATCACAGAATGGTGGGGGTTGGAAGGGACGTCTGGAGGTCATCTCGTCCAACCCCCCTGCTTGAGCAGGCACACCCAGAGCAGGGGGCACAGGACCGCGTCCAGGCAGGGTGTGAGTGTCTCCAGGGAGGGGACTCCACAGCCTCCCTGGGCAGCCTGTTCCTTTTGCCTAATAAAGTATCTGCAGTCCTTTTATTAGTGGGTTTCCTTTATCTTGACACACAACATCTTTCTGAACCTGGTCTATCTTAGCTTTCATAGCATCCCATGAAACTAGGCAAACCCTGTATTCATAGTTCACAAAGTACCAATTCATCTGACTCCCCTCTTTGCCTACAGTTCTCACTTGTGGTGAACAAAGTCTCCTTGCTACATGCATCCAATGTGTTATCATGGATTTTCAGCCAGTCCAGATACCAGAGTTGTACTCTTCAATTGCTGTGCCACATCTACAAGCCAACTAAAGGGTGGTGGGTGCCTTTTAACCTGTGTTATCCTTTTTCTCCCCATGGTGGAAAAGGTCTCCAAATCCTATATCTGTGAGTGATGTAGGTGACTATACACATATATTCAGTCTCAAGCCAGTATAAAGCCCCAGCGTATTTGAGCCAGCCATAATGTAGGAATGCTTTGCTCCATCAGAATAAAGCTCTTGAGATAGGGTCTTTTGTGGTTTCTGATGACTTTCTTATTGGAAATATCATTTGTCTCCTTGAGTAATTTTCTTTTTTTTTCAAGAACTTTTTGAAATTTTTTTCCATTCTTATCTACCTTCCTTTAACTATGCAAGTAGTAAATGGCTTTACAAACCACCTGGCCTTAAAGGGCCATTATGAAGCAAAGTTTAAAACAGCAGGCACTGTAGAGTAAATTAAGCTTGGATTACAAATTTTGCAGAATCCTTTAATATAGGCTTCTTCGGATGTTCATTTATTTTACCATGTTCATTTTCACAAAGGAGTTCTGGTACTTTTTCTAGCTGACTTACAAAGAAAATTCTTGATTTTTCTCTATTACAGAAGCTGTGATATCTTATGGATAAGATTGCCTCCAGTGTTATTAAAAATCTGCAGGGTAAACTAATCTCTAATACAAATAACCTTTGACCACACTCTTTTGACTTCATTGGCCTCCCACAAGTATAACAGAGCAATGTTATATATGGTTTATCTGTTGAAAGGTACTTTCTCAGAGACTCTATTAATAGCTGATTCTCTCTGTTACAGATTAATAGAGTCTCATTAATTATTATATAAAAGAAAAATCTGAACAATAAAATATATTAAGCTGCGCATGAAAATCCTAGAAAGGCAAATTATTTGAAACACCTTTGGCTATCTTCTGTCAGCATGGGCTCACAGATACACAGATGGTCTACACAGGAGTGGTAGGTCCGATCCTTCCTAGAAGCATTGGCATCACTGTGCACACCTGATGCTCAGTGCTCGCATATTGGCTTCTGTCAAGAGACTCCCAAACAGAAATACACCGCTCCCCCTGGGTGCAGCTGCTCACGCGCAGCAGCCGATGGCATTCCCAATGGGCACATATCTATCAGGACTTTTTACATGCAGGTAGCAATTTGGTTTTGCGATACACTTTGCAAATTCTCAGTAACTTCTTTCCTGAAAGAGTTTTGTGAATGTTATCTCTTTTGTAAATGCTCCAGTAGCAGCTGAATTAGAAAAAGTAAAGATCTACTCCAGAGAAGAGGAGCCTATTGGGGGATATCTAAAGGGCCAAGGTGGATGTCCGAGATAAATGGCCAGTAAGACTTGTGTATATGCTCTGGGGCAAGACTGGATGGAAAGGAAAATGTATTTGGCAAGTATCTTCTGACCTTGCTCTTCAAATGGCTGACTCATGGTTATGTTTTTATTTTCTCTTACATTAAAAAAAACCCAAAACCAACCACCTTTTAAATTTTGTATTCATTTATGCCAATTTTTAGGCACAAGGACACTGGCAGGAAGAGGTTTTCATCCCTCAACCCAAAATTCCAATGGCTTTAACAATGCAAAACCCTTCAGGTATTCCCCCAGCTGAAGGAAGGATGGAGAAAATTCTGCATTGCTGTTTTCACCCTGGTAATAATACAGGGTTTTCCTTAAAATGACTGTGCAGATGGCTGTCTGATTTATTGGGTCACTTACTTGCTACCATATCATCAATTCAGGTGGCAACTACATGGAAAAGGAAAGGCGTGCACTGTTAAAAGCTTTGATTTAACACCTTTGGAAACATAATTCTTATTGTTCACTGATCATTTGTTTTCTTTCTCGCAAGCTGCTAGGCAGGGACAGGCTATCTCATGCTTGGCTGCCTGCTGCTATTGCTGGTGTAGGGACCCTTTTCCTGCACGGATCCTGGTGGTCTCAGAGTGGTGTAGGGTGGCAGCCAGATAACATGGTGGTATCTGCCTCAATGTGTGAGGCTTGGAAGTCATTGCTTTCACAGGAGTGACCTTTGCAAGGAAACGGGATCTGGAGCACTGTGGGGTTTCTGGAACATCACTTCATCTGCTGCCTGATTACCCTGGGTGGGAAGGAGAGAAATAGAAAACAGATTAGCCTATGTTATCAGACTCAATCCTTTTATTGATTGTCTTTAAGGGATGCTTTTCACTGCACAATTAGCCTGAACTTTAGATACAAATCCTTTTTTAAACATTTTAAAGCCTGAGCCAGCTGGAAAGCACACATTTGCTGCACAAAGAAGCAGTCTCCAGTCCGTGCTCATCAGCTGATGCTGCTGGTGCACTGATAAGTCCTTCTGTGACTGATGTGCTTCCATAGAAATGTCTTCCCTTCTGGCACAAAAAGTTATCTTGAACATATATGGGCCAGTAAAACAGTGTGGCTTTGCTGTGGAAATGCTACTTTTGGACTAATTGCGTAGTCAAGATACATAATGTATATAACCCACAAAATGCTTTGAACATGAGACTGGATTGTTGACCCTTAAAAATCCTCAGCAAGTGCAAAGGCACATCTCTTTCATTCTTTTCTGAAAGGAGAAGTAAAACCTCTACATGAAGGGGAATAAGTAGTCCTGGAGCCGCTCTCTGTAAGTTATGTGTCAAGAGCGGGACAAGCTGTCAGGCACCCAGACAGCTGGCACACAGGATCTGTGCTGCAGCCCCTGCCGCTGTCTTCCAAGCTGTGATGGGAATTAGGCAGAATGGCTACCCTGGGCTGGTTTGGGCATCAGGAAATTACTAAGCCCACCACCATCACCAGGTTACAGTGCCAACACTGCTCACACTGCCCTAAGTGGTTCAAGAAAATGAGGCAGAGCTGTCGTGGGGGTGTAGGAGGCAGATAAAGAAGGAGCTTGTATCCTTTAGGATACTTGGTATTGTTGGGTGGACAGTTGGACTTGATGATCCTAGAGGTCTTTTCTAACCTTAATTATTCTTTGATTCTATGACTCTATGATTCCATGATTCTTTTTTTCCCCCTTCTCCCTATGGCCTTCTCTGGACCTGACATCAGACTACAATTACAAGAGGTTGCACCAGTGCTTAGCTGGACACAACATTTTACCTTGCACCTTTGTTTGTGGACAAAGCATTTAGATAGTTGCTGTACAGTCGCTCCTGGTTAAACCTCACAAAACATTAACCTTATTAATATTTAATAGTTATATGCAGATTATATTCAGCCAATTAGTTTTCTCTGCAGCTTCAGCAGTTTCCCAAGAGACTGATGCTTAAGTACCTTAATTCGCCTGTTTGATGAAGGTGAAAGTGTTAAAAGAAGCTTTAATTTGTTCTTTAGTTGTCCTTTCAGGTTTTTTAGGAATCACTTAAAAGATGATTAGATGAAATATGTTTACTTGCCTTTTATTTCCTGCAAAAGGTAATTGAAATGTTGATACTGAAGCAAAGACAAAGCGTGTTGGTATAAGTAGGTGGTCTTGCTTTATTGGCATACTTACACCCACATACACAAGACATTTTGCTCTTTCTCTATTTTTGAATTAGCTACAGTCTGTATTAATACATTGCCTTATTGTATGTAATTGCCTCCTACCTATATAGATCCAGAAGTCAACTACTTACTAATAACTAATGTAATTTTTTGCTTTAGCTTGGCAGTCAGGCTTTTGTTCATTTGATGTTCAAGGTTATGATGGTCATTTTCTCCCTCATCAGCTTTGGAGCAGAGACAAAACAGGATAGCATTGGACAAAGTGTGCAGCAAAATGGTATTCTGATCAAACAAGGCTAAAGTTTACAGATTTGATCCTGAAATTGGATAGATGATGTAAAAAAAGCAACAACCCTGCGTCTGTTTTAACGTACTTCTTCCCTCTAGTGTAAAGATGTATTTGACACACACCAAACTCAGATGTCTCAGTTTGCTGATGGTTTCTCAAATATCTGACACAGTGGGAAAATTGGCAACGCTTTTTTTTCAATACTTCATTGCTGTTAACAGCACAGAGCTGGCCATAGTCAGTATGTATTGTGGTGAATACACTGTTGAGTACTGCTGAGAGCAGGGAAAGACTCCGCTTGTCTGTTCCAGCCAAATGTGTTGAGCTTACAGCTCATAGAGTCATTACCAAGCTTAAGCAGTGCTTTGAGGGCTTGACACTAAAACTCTTCACCAGCACTTTCTGCCTTTCTAACGAGCTTCATCCTCATTAAGGTACCTCTGTTCTTACCTTCATTTTCTTGCCACCTGAACTTTGCTTTGCCTCTGCTGAGCACCTATCAACTGCTTACAGAACTGACACATTTCAGAGCTCCCATACCCTCCTCCCTTTGTTTTTAAGGCTACTAAATGCATTGGTTAAGCAGGTGGTACTTTTATTTATTAGGCTGTGGTTTTTTAAGCCATTTCAACCATTTTTTTAACCAAAAACCCAACATAAGTAAAACACTGCCAGGTAAGGTGCAGAGATTTCTCTACAGTGTACAGAGTACACTACAGTACACTACAGAGTACAGTCCTCACATATCACTTATAAATACTCGGAAAGTTGCAGTAAAATATCTCGCTGTGGACAAGTTACACAACCTCTCATCTGAATAAAGGCAGAACAGCTCCTACACACTGACAATCCATACAGTGCAGATGAAAGAACCATCACTGGTGTACCTTGTTTCATGGGACGAAGTAAATTAATGTCAGGACAGGAATAAAAATAATTTATTTTTAAATGCTGAACCATTTCATAGCATTTTTTTGATATTTCCAGTCATTATCAAGCTGGTCGTTAATGTCCTGTTATCACCTATAATTTCTCCCTTGTCTTTAAGGCATGATGTTACTTTTTAGGGTTAAACTTGAACTTGCTTGATGTATTGTCAAGGCCAGCTCAAATTCAACCTGACATTCCAAATGCAATGAGGTTAGTGGTTTCATCGTAGCCTCAAGTGCACAGTAGTATGCTGAATAAACCCGCACATATAATTCTACTAAGTCTGGACTGTAAGGGAGCCCTAGCACTGAGTTACTATGGAAACAGATTTCTTCTTTTCTTTAGAAAGAAATTCCCCCTAGGTTTAGTAGTGTGAAATAATTCCCAATATTAGAGCTCTGTGATGTTTCCTTCCATTCTCCTTTTGTGCCCACACTTCCTTAATAGGAGTTTAAAGATTACTTTTTTGACTTGTCCACTTAATATTCAACTTGATCACTGAGTTTTCATGACATTTGATCTGAAGGAAAAACCAATACTGTTCCCCCAAAGGTGTTTGGATAGCTGTATGTATGCGTGCTGATGATTTATAGAGGCCTGTGCACAGTCACAGTCCTGAGCAGAACACAGGCAGCGTTTGCTCTTCAGTAGATTATGTAGACATAGCAGGAATCTCTTTCTAGCAGGCTATCACATAAAGATAAAGGCTGAAATCCTGGCTCTGCCAATGACATTTGCCATCTCACCCAAGTATCAGGCTGAAAGATTTTGTGACAGAACCCAGATAAAAGATTTACAAGATGGGAAACAGGAGTGCTTCAACAGAATGACAGTGAATAGACAATCATGTCTTAGGCAAATTGGACAGAGGCTTGGACAGGACAGTACTTTTTCCTGAGACTATATTTACAAGAAATACTTTTTGAGAAGCAAGTTTAGGAGGGGCTGTGGGAAAGTTGCATAGCAAGAGAGCTAAGTTAAGCATGAATAAAAGGTGCCATGGTACAAAGAGGAAGAGGTGTAGAGGGATAGACTGCGAAAGAGCACATAGCATGAGGGAGCAGTTGAGAGGGCTTGAGAAGAGAGAATTAGCAGTCTCAAAGAAGAAGCTTTGAAGATTGATTTAATGTAAGGAATAGCAGTAAAAAGATGTGTAATTATGTTTGTAAATGCACAGCTCACCAATGGATAGACAGAGTAGGTGAAGAACACTCTTCGCTCATGTGCTTGATAATAACAATCATGTATAAGTGATGGAAAAAAAGTGAGATTTTCCAATTTAATCACAGGTTCCAATGGCCAGTCCTTTTTAAATCATTACTAGGTTAAGCTTTAACTCTATATTCAAGTATAAATCCATTAATAATTTTCATGGCCTTTCACGTGTATCTCTTCTCCTGTAAAGATCACTGTAAGGGCATATGTTTTTAAAAAGTTGCTTTGTTTAAGTAGTGAAAAAATGCTGATGAGAAGTATTGAAATTCTCCTCATATAGTCCAAGTGATCTTCAACAACTGTTTGTTACCCTTGTCTTGGAAAGCCAGGTTTGTATGGTCATACAAAGAAAAAGGAAATGAGATAATTTTACACTTACACTCCATTAACAATTTCGATTCATTCCAGTAACTAAAAAACAAATTATATAAGTGATACGTGGCACAGAGCAACAGTGCATCCTTGGAAGAACATTAGCACCCATACTTTTTAACGTGGAGAGTATAGACAATCTTCCATTTCCATATAATATGGGACTGTAGAGCCTATGGCCAGGTTCTGTGTGCTGCTGAGGGTATCTGCAATGCCCAGAGGCATCTGGTAGAGACTTGTCTTTGCTGAGTGCCTGGGGGACAGAAAGCCAGTAGAAGTAGCTCTGCTTCCAGCCATGGAAGTTGCCTGGTGAGTAGACACCTGGTTGCAACAGGTCTATTATGAGGCATGAGAGAAGCACTGCGTGTTAGAGCAAGGTCATCTTCTCCCAGTCCTCCTCTAGTATATTGTAAAATACCAGTAGTGAGGACTACAATAAACACTCCTAAGTCCTTAATGCTTGTCCAAGGCTGGATTCCTAGGCATGAATATACACACCAGTGTCCTCTGTGTCATGGGAAAATAGCAGGCATTGGAGGATGGGAATTGGAGCATCATACAGAGGATTTCAATTACTTAACCAAATACTGTGTCCAGCTGAGGCATCAATCCTTACCCTTCCTGAGGACTCTGCCTGTGACTGGGTTCTACAACTAGAGGTTGTCTATTGCAGCCTTTTCCAGCTTTGGCAAAGAAAGGTACTGTGAAACTTACCTGTTCTACTCTGACCCAGAACTTGTTGCACAGTTGAATCAATCAAGTAGAGACATTTTGAGAGATTTTCAAAGGTGCAACAGGTATGTAGGCGACGATTTCTTGTTTACTAATGCCAGTGAAAGACACCTTCTTCTTGTTTGTGCTGTTGGTTTTATAACAGCAACAAGGTGTAGGACTTTGTGGTCTTTCTGACTCCACTTTGAAAACAGTTTCAAACAATATTTGGAGAGTATAAATCTACAAAGTGACATGTAGACAGTTACTGTTCCCTGGCAGTATCTCTCTCACTCCTCTTCTCTTAATGATGAAAGGCAGAGGACTCTGCTTTAGGAAGGCTGTACAGTAACCCTGGAGAAAATGACAGATTTAAGAAATTTAATTATTGTAAAAAATAAAGGTGGTTGTGCTTACATGATACACTACAGATAATAGACAGTCTCTCGTCTGTGGCAGCTCTCAGAGTTATTTTGGAAAAAGAGCAGAAACATGTTACAAGTTTCCATGTTGTCAAATTATCACACAATTTCAAGGGAAAACAAGCTTCATAAACTGATTATGTGTCTTCTGAACTTACCATTCTGGATGTACTGGCTGAATTCTCCTGATCAAGGTTTTATTCACCAGAAGCTGAGAAAACATTGCAGTCATAGATTTGTGGGTGTTTTTCTTTTTAGCACTGACACTACCATGGCTGTTTGAAATACCATGTATACTAAATTGAGTTTTGAAATTCATTTCAGGGATATTAACTTCCAATAAGTGCATAATTTAATTTTGATTCAGAAGAGTTTTGATGTCACCAAGAAATACCTAACAGAAGTTTTATAGCACAGTTCTTTTGGGCTGCGTGAAACTTCTCAATGCAGTTAGAGGGAACAAGTTACACGCTCACATTTCAACAGCAGAACTTTGCTGTAATTTGCAGAACTTCCAGTGACACTGTTGCATGAAGAGTAATCCAAGTACTTTGTCCCTTATGACTCCTTTCTTATACATTTTTAGAATATCTTTGGTCTGTTGTAAAATCAGGGCATAGTCCTAGAAGCTTCTGTGGGACAGAAAACCTTATCAAAGAGTATAGATAGATACACTGTCAAACAGGAGAAGTACATTAATAAGAAATACTGCCAGGCAGAAGTCTCTTAGAAGTAGGCTAAAATCTTCATTCAGAATCCACTTCTACATTTCCTACTGAATATTTTCTACTAGGTGCTCCATCACCATTGTTATTTCAGCAATATATGCTTCTGTGTATGGTCAGTTGTTGAGCTGGGCAGATATGCAAAAGTGACTGTCCCTGTAGAAACTATGTAAGTCACAGCATGTAGGGCAGACACTGACCACTAGAACAACTAGTCAAGCTCCCTGAAGACCTGTAGGAATATTTCTGACTTTCTCACAACCAGATAGTGAGTTATTTACTTGTGGCCACAGGAGGTCTGTGGCAAAGGAGAAAATGAACTCAACGCCTCTGGATTATTTGGATTGATTCCTGAACCCAGCCCAGTGCCTTCACCACACAATCATTCTTGTTTCCAATGAGTATGATTTACACGTTTTCTGTTTATTTGGCAGCAGTTCTTGGTACTTTTTAAATATCAGGCTTTGGACTAGACATCCTGAAATCAAGTGTAATGTGCTTGAAAACCTTCAGCATAGGGAAGTGATTAGTAATATGTCACAATATGGGCCTAATGCCCCACCATATTGTGCCAGCTGTGCAAGCGCATCTGGAAGCATTGGAAAAGGTTGGACTTCCTGAGAAACTGGCTGGGAGGAGGTGTCAGAGTCCAGAGAAAGGTTCAACCTCTTACCCGAAATCCTTGTGACCTGTTGTTGCTTTGTTCTTCAGTTAACTCAGTTCTACGTTGAATGGGCTTAAAAATGGAAACCACACCTGGAGATTAGTCCCGCATTTCTCAGCTCTCATTCTCCCCTTGTTCTTCTCCTGTGATGCTTAAACCAAGTTGTCATTCAGTGCTTTACTGCCCGTATTGCCATAGCACCCAGGGAGCCTGACACATGAATTGGAAAAGCACAATACAAGCAGAGATCAGAAGGCCCTCTCGGTTCCAAAGACCTTAAAATTGAGGTGAAAAGCCTGGGAAAACAAAGGGAGACAAACAGGTAGATGGGGAACAAAAGGAAACAAGAAGATGATGTTGGCTAGGTGGTAAGACCCGCATACAAGCAGGCAAACCCAGGAATTTATTTTTTTTATATATACATAGGGGGAAAGCAAATTGTTTAACAGAGAAAAGTGAGTTAGTTTGCAGATGTCAGGGAAACTTTCTCCACAGCATTAGATACAGTGTGAGAAAAGGAACAAAAGGGTTATCTGAATCTTTAGCATTGGCCACTCAGAAGAAGTCTCCTTCTGTCATTGAATTAGAGATAATGACTGAGGACAGCATGTGGAGAGCGTTGACAGTTAAGACAAGCCTCTATTAGATGCAGCAGGGAAGAGAAAGCCCATGCTGGGAGCATGGAGAGAAGGATGATATGGTCAAATTGATGAGCTGGAAAAATGATCTTATGGCAGCATCTAGAATGGATCTGAACAGGCCAAGTTAGGATCTGTCATGGCCAAAGAGAAGATAGCATTTAAGGAGATGATGAGTTTGGAAAAATGATTATCAGCATTGATGGCTAGCACAGACTTCACCTTTGAGACACTGCGCACAGAGAATTTAACAAGACAAGGGCAGGGAAGGAAAAGAGATTTAAGAGAGAATGCAGTCCTCCTAAGTCACTCAAAAAATCAGTAGCATATTCAAGAGCAGGATTCAGGACTTCTGAATTCCAGCACAGAGCTCTGCTTGCTGGATCATCCATTGCTCAGGAAACAGCTTATTTTTGTAGCTCTGTGAACTTAGTGTGAACTTTGCATGTTTTTACAATACCGTAATTTGCAGAGCTCCAGACTGAGAGCAGATGAGTCACAATGTTTAGGCAGAGAAGGATGTGCTACAGAGCCACTTCTGTAGCACAGAAAATCTCCTTTCCCTGAGGACGAAATCCTCTCTCTTCCCACAAAGCAACTAGCACATTTTAGAACTCCACATCATCTGGCAAATACATCGCTTATTTTGGCATTTAATTTCAGCATGACTGCTTAAAGATAATACAAAACATTAAAGCTGTCAATATTTTTGAGTGACAAAGACAGAACAGAAACCGTTACTCTCTTTTTTCCTTTCAAGTGACAAACATAATTTGTATTGTGTGTTGAGTATAACTTACTGTACTGCACTGCAACAAGAAATCTTTCCATTTTGCTTTAGCCATATGCCTCTGCAGACGCAGGAAGTGTCTCTAAACATGTTGGTGCAGCACCAGGCACCAGGAGGCCGTAATCCTCAAACCAGATTCTTCTACACTCATTATTTTGAGTGATATTTTGAAAAGTAATAGGAGAGGTTAACAGATTTAGGAGCCCCTTTAAGCCACAGCGATTCAAGCTAGTGCATTCTCCTCTTAAAGAGAAGCAGGAATTTTCCAAGGAATTCAGCTTTGAAAAGTTTGTCTTTGCATGAGCAGGCGGAGGTCAGGCTCAAGAGCAGAGCTGGTGGTTCTGTGTGCAATTTCACTCCACCCTTTATGTCTGGTCAGCTTCTGCCCTCCACATCAAGCACTGCCGGCAGCTTCCCACTGACACGCACGGTTTGAAGTATCAGCCATAACAGATCTATCATCATCAGAAGCGCAGTTACTATGCTCGGCATCCTTACAAAGGATTTGATGCTGCTGTAAAGCATATGAAACAGCTTCAGTGCTGCAAATTCAAGTGTGGAAGAGGAAAAAAGAAGTAACATTTCCCTTTTGAGGTAGGGGATATTGTGGTTAGAGAGGTATATTTTAAAGAAGGACAGAGGCTAAGAAGCAACACCAAATGATAGACTCCAGTAAAAGGCATCTACATCTCTAGAGGGCAACTGTTAACTTTCTCCCTGCCTCTGTTTGGACCATTCCAAGTAGTTTTTTCCAGCAGGAGGATGGTGAGGAAGGCACTAAGCCTAAGCATGAACAGTGGCCGGTTTGTACCACTTCGATTTCAAGATCATTGCCTGCCTTTCTTTAATTTATATGTGTAGACATCAACACAATATCAGTATCATTATTTAGATAACTCCCTCCTATTACCTGTTTTATTTCTTGCTCGCACTCCTCCAGGTGAAAGCTTCATCCTGCTTTTACAATTAGAAATGTAATTTCCAGACTCAATGATACATAGTCAGATTATATTCTGTGTCTTTTTTTTAACTTTCACTCTCTCTGTGTCTTTCCAGTTTGAAACCCTCTTGTTTGTAAAGAGATTAAAAGCTTTGTATTTGATCTTTTTTGTGAGGTCTTGCCAGTGGCATTAGTATCACTCTCTTCTCTAGAGCTGCCTTGCTCAGTGTTTTGTATGACTATGATTACCTTCTCACAAGACTTCATGTTGGAGGCTCACAGTCGGTATATAATTGACTAATAGTCCATTTCTCCTCCTCCCTCATTTTAATCAATCATCCAGTGATTTACAGAAGCCATACTTTTTATTAGTCCCTAAAGTCTTGTTTTCCTTTCAAAGAGGCTTTTTTTTTTAATTTGTATTTTTGTAGTGAAAATTCAATCAGAAGTCTGATTCACATTTTAAAGTATAATGCTAATGTTGAAAGCAGTATATGGATCAAGTAGCACTGCTGAAACAGCAATCTGACTTGTGGAGGGCAAGAAAAACCCTGGGAGAATCACTGATTTGTAAAAAGTAAAGGGAAAAAATCAGATTAATTAATAAGTGCAGAAAAAACAGCAAAACCCAGTTGATTTCCGTGCTAGTTTATACTTTCCTGAGCTCTTATCATGAAAGGAGGAACATGTTGCCAAAACACCAGAATAAAAGAATTTAAACATCTTTCAGAAAGCTGCTGTGAGCGCCCAACAGCACTTTGCCTTTTCAGGAGCAGCACATATGTTGGCTATCAGCGTGTTCCTCCAATGGCTGAAGTCACTTCTCAGATGTCACTTGCGTTGCAATGATCTCTCACTGTGTCCTGTTGCTGTATTAGGTTATCTAGTCTATCCTTCTGCCAGCAAAAGCTTGCTGAGGGTTTATGGAGCTTTGCATCTTTTGTGTGACCTATCCCAGGGGCATAAGGATAACTTTGGGGCAGGTTGAATGTTATTAATTCCTGTGGGCAAGCCTTGGAGGATTAAGTGCTGAACAGGTCTGGAAGGGCAGAAGATCAGTGGAGTAACAGAGCAGGAAAAGCAGATCTCCCAGTGGAGGGGAGCATTTGTGGACACAAATACATTAGGAAGAACATGAAGTTGACAAGAAAGCTATTTGCCACGATAGCCATCTCTGTTCATCCAAGTTTCTCAAGAATTATTTTATTTTCAGAGATTTTTGAAAAGCGAGGGACTGCACACTAAATATCTGCTTAGTAGCAAATTGTAGGAAGCAACATATAGGACCAAGAAAAAACGGGGAGCTTTATGGTTGAGCGATTGGCTGATAGGCTGGGCTCAAAGAGTTATAGCAAATGGGGTTACATCAGGCTGGCAGCCAGTCACCACTGGGGTTCCCCAGGGCTCAACTTTAGGGCCAGTGCTCTTTTACGTTTCTATAAATGTTCTGGACACATGAATTTAATGTACATTGAGTACGTTTGCTGGATACACTAAATTAGGAGGCACTTTGGACTCCTTTGAAGGTAGAGAGGCTTTACAGAGAGATCTGGATAGACTGAATTGCTGGGCAATTCCCAACCATATGAAATTTAACGAGAGCAAGTGCTGGGTTCTCCGCCTGGGATGGGGTAATCCTGATCATACGTACAAAGTGGGGGACGAAAGGCTGGAGAGCAGTCCTGTGGAAAAAGATCTGGGTGTTTGTCTTGATGACAAATTGAATATGACTTAACAGTGTGCCCTGGCAGCCAAGAGGGCCAAGCATGTCCGGGGGTGCATCAAGCACAGCATAGCCAGCCTGTCGAGGGAGGCATTGTCCCACTCTGCACTGCATTCATGTGGCCCCACCTCGAGTACTGTGTGCAGTTTTGGGTGCCTCAGCATAAAAAGGACATCAAACTATTGGACTGTGTCCAGAGGATGGCAACCAAGACAGGCTGATGCTTTTAGTCACATGATTTAATTTTAGGTAGTCCTGCAAGGGGCAGGGAGTTGGACTCAATGGTCCTTACGGGTCCCTTCCAACTTGAGCTATTCTGGGATTCTACAGAGGGCAGGAGAATGAATAAGCAAAATCACAGGTACTAAACAATTTGGTTTTAACTAGAAATATTGTGAGAATAAGTCAAGATCTTTTGACAGTTGGATTGGTCTGATGTTAACCACGCTGTTCACAGGAAAATACATACTATGGTTCCTTCTCGATACCATCATGTTGTCATAAAAACACACATCAGGAGAGAGGTAGCCATGACCTCAGTTTAAAACAGTAAGTCCCATTACCTTGTTCATGTTGCTGTACTACCTGATTATTTTGTCCAGTTCTTGTTACATAGATACATTATAGGACACAGAAGATGACCAGCAGTCCAATGTGTAGGGTATGGGTTTAGGACAAGAATGCTGGGTTTAGCACGTGCTTGTGGTTTGGTCCTAGCCAAGTTATTTGGTGTCTTGTTATTTGTCTTCCCCACCTGTAAAACAGAAATATCAGTAGCTCCCAACCTCCCACAGCAACATCAGGGTCAATGTATTCACACACTACAGTGGTGAGATCAAAATAATTATGTTACATAGGTGTGATCCCAGTGGCAGCTTGGATTTGCTGTTACTGCTGCACAGCCAATAAAAACCTGCCAGATTCTTTGTCATATCATTAGCCATTTCATAGTTATCAGATCCAGTCATAGACCTTTTATTGCTGAGTTAACGCAATTCTCCAGCTTTAAGCTCGAGGAATTCACTGTGAATTTATATTTCCTGGTTTAGTCTTCAAAACTGACAGTTGGGGGAAAACAGTACTTTTTTTCCTCTGGCTTTAAACTGTGAAAGTCTAGGATGAAAATTGCTAAGCAATGGGAAAATTAGGATCCTCCAAAGGCAGACTCTGTTTCAGGCTACAGCTACATTTTAATATTACATTGCAACGCTGCTATAAAATGCAGTACAGGATTTTACCATATACTGATTTACCAGTGGAACTAAAATGTAAAAATGTTATTTGCTGTTAATAATTTTACGACTTTGAAACAAAAGGTGGTAGGCGTGAGAGATGTCAGAGAATAAATGCCAGATTGACTGTAAACTAATATTATTACAGTTCACTGACTACTTCAAATTATTTTGAGTTTTCAGTATTTCTCAAATCCAGTTGTTTCTTTAAATGTGAGAAAGTATTTAACCAAACATATTCAATGAATTCTATGCATGATAAGATCAGAACACGTCAATATTTGAATTTTGAACATGCTAGTGTGTGTTATAATTTGGTTTCATAAGCTGGATCTTATCTATTAAAATAAACACATTAATAAAATGTGGCAAGGATGATATGAATATATGAATATAAAGCCACGATAGACATTTTTCTATTGCAAGCTGTTTATTTCTGGAGATGAAGTCTTCAAGAAGATTAAACAATGCTGAAGAGATGATTAAGCCAAAAAACTAATAGGCACAGGATTAAGAAGATGCTGATATGATAAAGAAATATTAGCAATGCTGCAGACTAGCACACAGAGCCAGATTGTCCTTGGTCCTTGTGTGGGTGTGTGCACGATACACATGGCAGCAATATCTCAGGGAGCCTCCTCTTCTCTTGGTGCCACGTCCAGGGTCTGAAGCATGCACTCCATGGGGGTAGCACAGGGTGACTCTGTTGCATCTCGGTATAGGGAGGGCAAGAAGGGAGCTTGTGGCTCACCAAGCTATTGCCCTTCTTGGGGCTCTGTCTTGGCTGCTGTGAGTCTGTGTAACCAATGGTGTAGGCTTGTGATTAAATCCCTCAATCTGGTCCCTGGGAAATAGCAGCTATGGGGAGTGGAGACCGTGACAAGGGGTTCCGCAGAGCCTGTTCTTGTGCAGTATGTAAGCCTGGTCTTTGTACAAAAGAAGTCATATTCACCAGGTGTCCCACTGATAATATTTTGCCTTTTGGATTCTGCTGTCCCTGGGAAGCACCGTGTTTTGTTTTGTTATTTGTGAAGATTTACAAGAGTGTGTCTTCCTGCCTATCAGCCAGTGCACCAGGAGCACTTGGCAGTGAGTTTGCTCCTCGGGACATCTGAGGATTCCTTTCCTCATTCAACCAGTGCCAGGACAAGAGCTAGCACTCATAATTTTTTTTTCAGAAGTTCATCATAAAATGAAGAAAACAGCCTGAAAAATTTGGTATAGATACAAAGGCGTACATATTGCTTTTTTTTAACCTGTGATTATTAAAAGCCTGGGAAAAAAAAAAAAAAACAGCAAAAAAATGTTTTCTATAATTAAATGTGTTTACTTTGCCCATTGGGAGTTCCTTATGTGTTATTGCTTTCACTGTATTTAGTTTGCAGTCCTGATCACAAGCAATCAAAATCATACATTTACCCTCAGAATCAAAACAAGAGACTTTTGAAACATTAGCCTTTTAGATTATTACATTTGCATGCTAGTTACAAGTTGGTTGGATGCTTTCATGTCACATTTTCGAGCTTTTTACTTTAATCAGAAGATCTAGAAAAGTTGTCCTTTGCACGGTGAAAGCCTAAATGCCTCCAAATATCAGGCATTTCCAGGAGCTAGAGTTTTATAAGAGCATCATATGTTACTAAAGCCAGGTAATACTAGAGGTGTCAGAAACTACTACGCAGTGTTAGATTGTTAGAGAGCTTGGGGGCATCACTGCAAAACTGAGACTCAGTCCTGGGTCTACGTTAGCAATTGAGAGCACTACAAACAGATCAGAAGATCAAAGCAGCCAGTACAGAAGTCCCTAAATCCACACAATAAGTGTCTCAAGGATTTTATTTGGGACTAGGCTTTGGACTGAATATCTCCACCATATACATGGCTTAAAGGCTGTCAGCCCGAGAGGATATGGATGGATAAGGAGAAGGAAGGAAGGGAAGTGCGTAATGCCACATTCTAAAAAGGTCTGGGAGATATGCTATCAGTTCTTCTGCTTTTGCATTTCAAAATAAAAGATTTCAACCTAGCGCTCAATAAATAACTCAAAACACCTTCTCTGTGAGAATCCAGTAACTCAGGGAACAGTTGCCTTTTCATGGAACTTGCTCACTGACAGCATGTGACAGATATAGAACTTTCCTGTAATAATTTACGAGTGTCATATGTTGGCCTGGTTATTTTGGTTATCATTATGTTTACAGTATAAACATCTTAGGTTACCCAACAAGGTGTTGTCCAGATACAAATGGGAAAGTAATGGGTCAGGATGGCTCTCACCTCCCCCTCCAGAACAATCTAGAGTCATTAGAGGGCTGCTGGGTGGGTTTGTTTGGCCTCTGGGGAGCCTTCAAAACTAAGATGTTCAGAAATAGTCAAGATTCAGTGGACAAAGAAGGAGAAAGAATTGATGCAGTATTTTAAAAGATTGCTTTCTAGTGAAGGAAACACCAGCAAACCATCACAGGGAATAGCTTGGTAGGTGCTTGAAGAAGATAGTCTTGTGTAGGTCACCACTATCACAAGGAAAAACTGCTCGAGTCACATAAAAGAAATCAAATCAGGATTGAAGTGATGTGTTGATCTATTAGTGGTTTTTAAATAACTAGCAAACAATAATTATATGTTCAGGATCTCTATCAGCAGTGTATGGATAAGCCACAACATTGGAGACTTACAAAATGTTAACACACACCTTGAGATTCCTATGCACCTTTCTAGAACTATTTCTATAAAGCTCTAAACATGTATACACACACTCACAGTCACACACTCACACCCACACCAAGCAACTGCCTCCCTCTTTCTGGAGAACAGGTACCCTTCCTTGCTTACTGTTAAGGCACAGGTACTCCAGCTTCACAGCCAGCGGTGCTGCCCTGACAATCTGCTAATCTACCTGCCGATGAGAAAATCACGTGCACGCTGACCCCCACACACCCCAGGTGTGGGTGGTTGTTGCCCACACGCTGTGAGCCCACTTACTGGGTGCAGGCTCTTCGTGATGTCCAGTAAGGAGGGTGCTCTGTTGGGCCTCAGATGGATGCTGTGGTGTTGATGGGACAACTTCTGGCAGTGTCAAACCCAGGTTGTCTATTGCCCTGTCACCATGACAGTGTCTCCCCACTGTTATGGATTTCTATGTTTCTTTTAAAATTCTTTTCAAGATGACGCCTTAGTTTCAAAAGGCTTTGTAACTCCTTGGTTACTGTTTAATCCAGCTGGTGATTGTCTTCCTCCTTCTCACGATCACTGTCAGGCAAACACCCGCTGAGGTTTTGGGTGCTCCTTTTACACAGGCTGTTTATGAGCGCCCACACACACCACTGTGGGTGACACATGGTGATCTTACAGAAAGGCAGGAAACTCAGCAAGAGAGGTGTTTGTGTCAACTCACTGAAAAATCTTTTATTTTTTTCCTTTTAAAGCTTATTCATCGAGCTAAAAATGTAAGTATGCATACATATAAACTACTATTATAAATTAAGTATTTTATTATCATTATGCATTATAAATATTTATGTATACACACACACACACACACACACACAAAGGAGGCTGGCAGCTATAAATTTGATTGCCTTCAAACTTCTGAAGGGGAAAAAGTAAAGTGAGATAAACCAGTTGGATCAGGAGAGAAATGAGCTGATACAGAGGTTATTAACCTCAAGTTAGAGTTTAAAAGGCAAGACCTGAGGTGAACATTCTCGGAGACAGTAGAAAAGAGGATAGAGATATAGATAATCTAGAACCATAGCATAACGAACCTTTCTAATATATAGCAGGCTATAAAGGCCTGTTAGCATGAGGCTTGGTGTACGCACGTATGTGGAAGCAATGATCCATTTAGGCCACAAAAGGGAAGAGCAAAGGCACAAACCTGGTAAGTAAATAAGTTGTTGAAGGCACTTTGTGGAGTTGAGGGTAGAGCCACTCATCTCCTGAGCTTTGGGCTCGCATCCTGCCTGCGGCTCAATACATTTTTAGACAGGATAATCTGTGAGGGGGGAGTTCAGTGGAGGTTCAGAGAATTTACTCTCTGTAAAGTGGAAAACTGTAGGCAAGGAGGACAACATGACCAACACTGATGTCGCTTGGCTACTGCAAAACTTACAGTAAGGAAGAATACTGTGTCCTAATGGAAAATTCTGCAGTACAACTGTGTGAGTCTTCATTACAGCTGTACTTCATTATAAAGTTTGTCTCATTATTGCAATCACTCTGAAGATCTCTTGAATGGCCGAGGTGACTCTATCATTTCTGATTTGTGGCTAAGAGGCAATTTTGAAGTTTCTAGAACAAACAGGAAGGAAATTATTTTTATTTTAGGACTGTGACTCAGCAATGGATCAGCAAAACCAAAAATGCATTGATTTTTCTAGTCATCAGTGAAGCTAGAGGTGGGGTTTCACTGAAAATTTTATGTCATCGTCTTTTTTTCTTTTCACAGTTACTTTTCTTGTATTGATATCTTAACATTGGCCAAAATAACTCCTAATAACAATGTAAACAATACAGCAGGGAAGGTAGCCTCCGGATGTCAAGGTTTGCAATAATTTGACTGTAAAACACTCTTTTCTTTGCTTCTAAAAAGCTCTCTCTTCTTCCTCTAAATTTTATTTTATGCCACCTTTAAGAATAGAATAAAAAAAAATACAGGGAGCTTATTAACTTCTTTAAAACTCTTAAAGACTTTAATCTGCATTATAGATTATATATCCAGCCCAAGATAAACAAAGAAACAAAACATATCCAAACTGTGCTTAGGATTTACATAATTAGAAAATACTTTCCTAGTTATCTAGTAATAAGATCATAAAGGTAATATAAAAATAGAAATACCATTTAGCTGAGGAGGTTGCTGTTGTTCTGTTTTGTAAGCCCATATTTTGCAGCGGAGACCAAGGTTCATGGAGTGTTAAGTTCTCTGCTTGTCCTATTTGATGACCTCACTACATCCAGCGACCCATGCTTTGTGGCATTACACAATAATGTAAGGATGATATAATGTCCAATTCTTTAGAATCAGCTTTAGTTTTAGTTCTGTCTTGTGCCGTCATCGTATAGCAAGTCTCCTTTTTGAAAGACTGCTTTCTCTGGACAATAGCTATGTGTCTTTTTTCCCCCAATTCAAATAATAGACATCAGGAGATTGGAAAGGGATGCAAACCTGCACTCCTCAGAGTATTAACTGATCTCTGTCTTTTACACAATGGTGAGAAAAAGCTTTTTTATGGGCATATTCATCCTTAAGCTGTCTCCAGCACAATTTTTTTTTACTTTCTTTAGTCCCGTTCATTGCTGAAGACACTTGTCAAAGAAATTAGTAACACTAAAAATATTTTAATAGAAAGTTTTCAAAGATGAATTATTTCTATAAGATGAAACTCATTATTCATTATTGCTCATGACCAAGTCTAGGGACACTGTATATTAGGTCAAATATGATTTCCAGTTATGGAACAGATATAATATGTCTGAACACATTTCCATTAATTGTATCAAATTGGGATTTTATTGAAGCCATGCTCCACTTTCTGGACATGGTGATAAAACAGTAGGTTATTAAGTTGATAATAATTCACAGGGAAAGTTTCCATAGCTTCAGTTTAGTTCCCAATTATTTTATAAGGTGTTTGATTTTTCTGTGGATAATAGATCCTTTACTATTGCCAGGATCGTGTGAAAGCCATTCTCACAGTACTGTTTTGTCTCAAATCTTTTCTTTCCTGAAGTTAATATTAGGTGTTTTGCATTTGTAAATTGGATATTTGGGGAATTTGAGTACTGAACTTATCTCTGAAGTTTTTTAATCATCCAGACTCTTCTTCAGTGATCAGTCTGAGAGCTATTACATTATGTCATCCTGCAGCAATTGCTTAAAGCTCTTTGTTGAAAACATGGACCTGGTTAGAGAGAGCACAACTAGTAATTGATCACTGCTTCTAAAGGAATCGCTTGTGAATCTATTTTACAGATGCTCTTGGTATGATTAAGGACTGCATAAATGATCCTTGAAATCTTCACTTTGGTCTTCCCTATTAAACCATCACTCTGCTGTTTTAATACCACACTGTGTTGTAGTAGTAGACAGATTTATTGCTCACAGCTGGGCTGGAGGCATGTTCAACAGTAACAAGGCTATCCCCAATTCTCCATTAGAGGAATAATCAGGAAGGCAAGATTAGCAAAGTTAGATTTAGTGCTTTGTTTAGCCATTGCAAATTGGTGAAATATGTATTTGTACATTCCACCAGCCCTACCATTATCTGCAGTATTTATGATTTTTTTTTCTCCAGAAAATGAAAAAAAGCTGAAGGTGAAGGCAATGACCTTGCATCAGCCCTCCAGACCAGTTTCAGATGGCATTATTCGTGTTTTTGTCTAGTGAGCAGCCCCATTTCCCTTTTCCCAAGACTCACCTAGTTTGATTGCTTTCGAATCTGCATTCAGCAGTCACAGCCTGACTGCTTTAGCACTCAGAATGAGCCTTGGCAACTTTTGCACATTACCTCTCTGTGTCTAACATCCATGCTAAGCTCACGATTAGCATGGCATAGGCCATCTATGAAATTTTAAGTGCTAGTTGGCAACAGGATGACCAAAATTTGGCTCATGGTTCTTATCTTTGACACACAGAATAACAAAGTGATTATAGAAAAACAGTGTTATATTTAGAGAAGGAAGGAGGGCTTATTTCTGTGTGTGAAGCTCAAAATCATAACAGCAGGTCTTATCCCAGCGGAAGAGCAGTCTCAGAGCAGATGGACTACAGCAGTGCTCTGATCTGTGTTGGACAGTAAGTGGAACAGATTTCAAAGATGCAAAGACCAGACTGACTAAAAAGGTGTTTGAGCCATAAAGATAAAAGACAGTGTCATTCACAAGGAAAAAATATCTATTAGTTAGATATTTAGACTTTGCATTTACAGACACACTCTACTGGTTCTATTCTACCTACATTTTTTTCTTCTTACAGAGAAGTTCCTAAAGAGAAAAAAAAATATAGTTAAGCAACAACATTTGCAGTTCTACAGAAAAAGCTATTTATCCTATTATGGGAATGTGAGAAAATCTAAGTTTCAGAGTAATCTAAAAAATGCTTGAGTGCTATATCATCCTCATCAACATCAAAGCAATTCCTGTCCAGGGGATCATTGTGAATGACAAGAAGATTATGTGTATGATACAATCCACCAAAAAAGTCAATGTTACGTGATGAACTTGTATCAAGCCTGTCCGTGTCAGACAGTCTAAGACATTTGTTTCTTCCTAGACTTTGGTCTTATGTTTAAAAATATATATATTTTATAGTTAATGGAGTTTAGTAGACTTCAATGTTTTATATCTTACTGAAAGATGTATGAAAGGGGGTGGGATGGGTATTATAGATTTCCTTGTGCATTCTGTACACTATACACAGAAGAAAAGATTCTAATGGAAACATCTGCTCTTCATTAACAACATCTAGGGTATGACTGCCATTTGAGGACAAATCCAAATAAAAGCATGCTAATCCTTTTCAGTCCAAACATATATAGGGTGCTTTATTGATAAAGAATATCAGTAGTTCACACGGAATCCTTTTGGTTTCTGGGTCATTTCTTCCACATGCAAAGGTTGTTTGGCACTTCCAGAACCACCACACACTCTGGAGTCAATATCATAACAAACCTGAAGGGAATGGTCTTAGTTCTCCAGCTGCTGGAGTGGATTGCCCACTTGTGCGGCCAACAGATTATGAGAATTTGCACACAGATAAACATATTTGTGATAAGAATTCTTACTGACTTGAAGATAAAGTGTTAAGGACTGGTCTTAAAAACATGAATACTTCCCTTTTACTGATTGTGAGCGGCATGCGTCTCCTTTTAACTACATTCCAGTGCTGAATTTGGTCTATGTCTGAATTTGTAAATGTTAATGCATTTTCTAAAACTATGAATAAGTTTCTAATGTGTGTGATCTAAAGCTTGATCTCAGTCATTCATTTTCCCATTTGATTGGTACTCCCTCAGTCATTTCCATACCAATCGTCCAATTTAAGAAGAATTAGAGGAACCTGTTTATTCATACAGTAGGTAAAATAATGCAACTGATTCACAAATGTTTTAGTGAATGTTAGGTGTGAATGTAGCATGCTAAATTTTTCCAGGTCTCATGGTTTTGTTTTCATGAATGTACAACATCTACTGGGTACTTCTGACATGACTTGGGTCTCCAAAAACTGTCTGCCTGACTCAATGAATGTTTTGTACTCGAAGCATGTTGTTAGTTATTGATTTCACATGTCATCAGTGATGAGAAACAATATGACAGGACATGTAATGTTAGGAGATGTAACACAGAGCATGATCAAATCTCTTCGTTTCCCAAACAGTTGGTTTCTCTTTCTGCAAGGCTTCTTGGCTCATATGTCTTCATGTCACCTCCAAAATTTGGAGGACAACAAATATTTTCTTTCACTTCTCTGATTTGGAAAATAGCAAGTGGCTGCTAGCTGTGGAAGCTAGTGCATCCCTGGCTAACATAAATATTTGCAGAAAGAAATTTATTCCTGAACTGACTACCCCGATCTGGGAGAACTGGGTTTCTGTTGACTCTTCACTCGATCAGCCTGTGGGATCTTCAGGCTTGTAACCCATAGTCCAAGGGACCCCTTCTCCCATCCCTTTCTGGTCCAGTTTACTCCAAAGGATGTCTCCCATACAAAAACCAAGTGAAGGCTGCTAGGAGCCTCACTTCATAAAACAAAATCCTTCGAAGCAGTAGCTGAGGGGAGTGATCCACCCAATTCATCTCAGCTGTGGGCTGAGTCACTCAGCAAAGTGAATAGATAGAAATATCCCCTCTCCAAAAGTCTTAGGAAAAATGCCACTCTATCAAAATTAGGATCTGCCTGTTGTACTCCATCTCTGCCAGCTCAGCGGGTGATGGATTTGAAGGACCAAATGACAGAGGGTTCGAACTGCAGGTTCTCTGTGTATAAGTCTCCATGCCAGTCTTTCTTACTGTCACCTGCCCTCTGTACGCTGTCCTGTCAGTCTCCCAGAGGGCTGCTTGTTCCGCCATTAATCATTTTACTGTCCAGCTAACGAAATTACCTGAAGCTCAAGCTTATGTATCCCATGAATTTCTAAGTGCTGAAACTGCAGTTTCCTGCCTAATTGTTGGTGTCTCTGGTATTTCCCAGGCAAGTTCTTTAATTATCCTATACATTTTTAACAACAACAAAAAAACCTGTACTGCCTAGAAATATAAATTTTTAAAATAATTTAAAAATAAATAAGAATTTAAATTTATTTAATAGTATGTTTACATGACTTTAAATAATTTTAGAATTTTAAATAATTTAAAAATCAATAATTTAAAATTAAAAAAATAAAACTTTTAGTAACCTAAAACAAACTTAAATAAGACAGAGGTACTTTGCTGCCAGTTCTGTTTATATTTAATGAAAGAGAACACATTTCCTTAATCTATCTGAAGCAACACAGTCTCCTTTCTCTTGCACTGGAGTGTTGCAGAATTTAGGTCAAGTATATCAAGCAGTAAACAGGGCTTTGCAAATAATCACATGGAACAGCTCAAGAGAAGTAGCCCACAGTAGTCGCATTAATCAACTAAGCTATTCTTTGGCTTCCACTGTAATGCAGTAGATCCCAAGGTTCCCAATAGGCTACATGTTGTGCAGAGGTGCAAGAAAAAGGAGGTCCCCGTTCCAAAAGTTTTAATGTTAACAGTATGGCCAAAACCAGTGGACACATTGAGCGACGTAACCAAGAGGTGCAAAACAAGGTTTTCCAAGGAAAATAAGGTTTCTTTGCTGCTAACTAGGACTTGCTTGGATTTGACTAGCTCAAGTTATATATTCCCCTATGTTAAAACTCATATCCATGCCGTGGGTTCTGAGGTCCCGGTTCCATGGGTGGTGGGGCCAGACATGAGTGGCACTGGATGCTGCCAGGTAGGCGGTCATGGATCAGCTCCCCTCCCGCTGTTGGGTGGCTGTGTTTGCCAAGAGGCAGGATGCTGCAGCCGCTTGCAGCAGCAGAGCTCCTGTACTAGAGCCTGCTTGGATCAGGCACATCAGAGGGAGGTCTGATCTGCCTGCCCTTGTCTGTGTAAACATATCCTCTGATAGAATAAAAATGTAAACTAGCCACCTCTCATGTCTGATTGCTGTAAGTGCCTCTAAAAAAGCATCTCAGCATCACAGGCAAAATTGAACTTTACCTCTCCCTGGCTGAGAAGCTGGAATCTTGTCCTTCTGCCTCAGAGAGGTCAGCTGGGCTGAGACAGGGAGGGAAAAAAGCTACAAGATCTGGAGTTTCTGCTCCTTCTCCCTGTTAGCCAGACTGAGCAGCAGCCATGGATGGCCCAAATACTCTACACCTTTCATTTTACAGTAGCAATATTGGCCAGCCCGGCCTTCTAGGGCTTTGGCATGGCCAAAATAAATAGTGCAATCACAGGTATTTTGCTGTCTCTTGGCACTCTGTTGTCCTTTGCAGCTGCTGAGATGGTCTGTGTCTGGAGCTGGCCCCAGTCAGCCTACTATGGACAAGGCCAGTTGTGTGGGGTCCTTTTTCATGAAAAAAAAAAAGAAAGAAAAAACCCATAACTGACATTTTTCAACAGTTGTATTTACAACCTTGTAACTATTTCCAACAAACCCCACCATGTCTCTTCAGTTTAAAAAAACCACATTGATTGTCATTTGTTGCGCAGTTGCTTAAACCCTCTAGTAACGGGGAAAAAAGTGTCCGCCTAAGGTGTACACTAGATGTCACGCTAGAATACTCTTCCAAGTAAAATAATGTAGTAATAAGAAATTTATTCCAGTAGAAAACATTAGTCGTTTGATCTGCTAGAACAAATGGGAAGGTCTCCTACACTTCCCAACTCCCCCTAAAAGGAGGTGTTATGGTACAATCAGATTTTATAACCAATTTATTTAACCCCTAGGTTAGTAAGAAATGCAAAATACTCCTCTCAGTTAGTTTCTGATGCCAGTTTAAAACTTTTGTCCTGATTTTCAAAATAATTAAGGAAGTAGTCTTCAGGTATATCAAAGGGGGCATGCTGATAGGTGAACCACTGTGACAGCTACTCATGCAGGTACACAGTTACACAGATTGCAAACAGTGGCCCACAGCGCATGTGAGCTGGGCACAGAGGGTACTTGGTTATGTGGTCCAGTTCTGGGCAGCGTAACAGAGGCATGCAGGAAAACCCAGAGTCTGATCAACATTAGGAAATCCTCCAGAGCCTTTCTCTTTGCAAGAAACTCTCCACTAGAAGAGCGGTGTGAGACCGATTCTCTGTTTTAGCCAACAGCAAAAAGCAGGAAAATAATAAAATGTAAAATACCCAAATGTGAAAGCATACCCCAAGCAAATTCTTATCACTGAAATGGAGATGTGCCAGCCATTGCATAAAATCCATCACGAATATTAAAACCGTTATCAGTGTAGCTCTGATAGGATTTGGTGGGTAGCAATATACAACAGAAGATAGGTCATTATGGTTAAGGCAAGCGGTGGTAATCTTTAATTGCGATGCAGAAATTACTGCTAGGGCTATAATGCCAAACTAAATTCTCAGAAAGGACAACTCATATCCATTGTTTCCTCTGCTACTTTCGACTCTGTTTACCTCTCCTCTAGTTCTGTTCTGTGCTTGGATTCACTGAAGATCTATTTTTCCAAACTACAGCTCTTTTTAAAAAGCATGTCTAAGTCTGAAGAAATCTTCCTTTGTCATCTGTGTTAACACATGGTGGCCTGCTGAAGTGTCTGCCAGGTCTTCCCCATGGTCACACTTTATTATCTCCATGTACATTCCAGGACAACAGAGATTGTTTCAAAGCCAGCTCAGTCCTGCTCCATTTCCTAAGCAGTGGAGCGTGGACTCCCTCTAGCCTCTCACTTGTTTTCTGCAGCAGAAATGCATTGATTCAGCTTCTCTGACTTTTCAGGTCTTGCTTGGTTCATTTTCCAGCCTTCACCATGCTGACCCCTTTGCTAGCTTTAGGCAGCCTCCTGTGAGAAGTGGGTTTCCAGGTCAAAACACAGCTCCTGCTGGCAATCAGAAGTGGAAGACTTTCTAGAGAAATGACATCTTTTACAGCATTATGCTTTTTTGGAGTTACTCCCTCAAGGTCTGGATCTGGCCAACTGGAGAGCACTCACCATGCCACATTAACAGGATGCGTAGCCCCGCGTTTCATCCTTTGTGAATGCTGAAGGCATTACTCACAGCTGAGTATCTCTAAACAGCTGAGCCTTTTGGTTAGGAGACATGTGCCACACTAGTTTAATTCTAAGCTCAATTAGCTTATAAAAATACCAGAATGGCTCCCATGGTTGCCCAAGGGGCAGCGGCTTTTGGCTTGGACAAAGCGCTGAGCAGAGGAAGTGAGTGAATTTGACTGTCTCATCTCCCTTGCCCTTTATAGGGATAGGTTAGCAGAAGCAGGAAAAGGCACGCAGAGGAGTACAGCCCTTTTGGGGAGGAATTGTGCCCTAGGGCAAGCGATGACACAGTTTACCTCCCCATCACGCCTAGACAATCCCTAGACAATGCACCGATGTGCATCGTACTAAATTTTGTCTCTCCTCTACACAAGGATGGTGCCTGAGACAAGCGAGGCAGCAAGCTGCAAGCTGGGCACCAGGACCATCTTACAGCTATACCAAAATGTGGGCAATTCCCAGTGCCAGAGTCAATCCGAAGTGCTGCAGCATTCACACAACTGAGCAAACACAAGAGGTGTCCTGGGACAGTGAGGAATCCTGGCTTTGCCCAGGAGTGCATTGATTATGGAGACTGTCTATTTGCATTCAGTTTTGGCATCACAGATACATACAGAAATAAAGCAAAATGCAGTTCTGAGTGGGGACGCCCAGTGCTCTGTGCCTGGGTGCTTCAGGGTGAGCTATGGGGGCTTCCAATTTACATCCTTATGGATTTGCAGAGTGTCTCACCCTTTGAGGTACACAGAAGAGATGCTTTCAGTGCTCAACACGTAACTAGGTCACTTATTTAGTTACTTAAGTTCAATTTGAGGCATTTAATTTTAGGAACTCAGTCTCAAACTTTCTGTCCAAAATGTCCCAAACCCAGCTGCTAACTGTGGTTTTAAAACACTTAGTTCATTTTTTTCAGGAGATCCAAATGTGCAGGCATTTGCCTTTGAAACTGTTATGTGTGCAAATTTAAAAATACAGCCCTTGTCAGGTTGCTTATGCAACATCTGTTGCCCATGTTGCTATGGCTAGTATATGCTTTGGGCAAAGGCTGTGGTAACTCATCACATATGGTATTCTCGCAGAGCTGTGCACAAGAATTGCATGTTAAATTACAAATTCAAGTGAATATAGCCTGGCCATACCAGAAACTGAATATGCAAGTGCTCGGACTGAATTGCCTTTATCCCAGGGTGAATTCCCAATTAGTTCATTAAAAATTTGACCATGTAGCACTGGCTCCTGCTCCTAGTGTTGGTAACAGAGGGCAGAGCTAAATGGCAAATGCTCTGTGCAAAAGCAAATGGAGGTTTCATGGTCGTGTGGAGATATCGTAACACGGCATATATATTTTACAAGGTGATCAAAAAGAAAGTCACTGAAGGCATCCTTATTTCTGGAGTTGTGCAAAAATCAGCGGTGTGGCAAAGAAACTACGTGGTTCAGAAGGAAAAGCAGGACATTAACAGAAGACATGCCATTTCTATGGACATCACTTATGTTTCTTCTGTGTTTTCTTTGTTCTTTACAAAAGTCTGATAGGCATAAACTGAATTAAGGTATGCCAGTTCTGATTTTTCCTAAAGAATGGGTGATTAAATATTCCCTCACTTGAATACCCTTTCCCGTAAGTGAATGTGCATCAATTTTTAAAAAGTGTATTTTTTCCATATTTAAACAGTGAAATTAATCAACAAATTTTAAAAATAGAATTACAGTTCAGTTGTGAAAAATACCTTCCTTGAGGAAGCCAATAAATTGCTGTCCTTCTGAATTAGCACACCACAACTGAGAAAAAAAAAAGTATTAATTCACTTTTTCTGACCAAGCTGCAGAAAGGAAAGTGTTGAACAATGATACCGTATATAATTATAACTATGGTTTTAGTTACAAAGGACCCCATGGCAGTAATGGTTGGGAAACTCTGCTCTGTGTGAAACTCTTAGTACAATTAAAACCACATTAGTTTTTTTAAATGTCACTACTAGTAATTCTGCACAGTAATTTCAGAAACAGTGTAAAACCTGGCATACAAGTTCACTGTGGAAATTTTATCCATACTGTGGGTATGAGACATGCGGCTCATTCCTATGTTAGAAACGTGCCAGAAACGGAATTGTCTCTTAGAAACCTTCCTTTTTTCAATAAAAGTAACATGAGCTCTGCAAGGACCAAACACACTAGAAAACATACAGTCCTTTAAAGTAGGGAAAGTCATAGAATCATAGAATGCCCTGAGCTGGAAGGGACCCACAAGGATCATTGAGTCCAACTCCTGTCCCTGCACAGGACAACCCCAAATTCACACCGTGTCTCTGAGGACATTGTCCAACTGCTTCTTGAATATCACCAGACTTGGTGCCGTGATGCCTCCCTGGGGAGCCTGTTCCAGGGCTCCACCACCCTCTGGGGGAAGAACCTTTTCCTAACACCCAGCCTAACCCTCCCCTGGCACATCTCCCTGCCATTCCCTCGGGTCCTGTCATCGGTCACCAGAGAGAAGAGATCAGCACCTGCCCCTCCTCCTCCCCTTGGGAGGGAGCTGCAGAGCGCCATGAAGGCTGCCCTCGGCCTCCTCTGCTCCAGGCTGAACAAACCAAGGGACTTCAGCTGCTCCTCGTAGGGTTTCTCCTCTAAACCCTTCACCAACTCTGTGGCCTCCTCTGGACACTCTCCCGTAGCTTTATACCCTCAATGTCCTGTGGTGCCCAAACCTGCACCCAGCACTCGAGGTGAGGCCGCCCCAGCGCGGGGCAGAGCGGGACAATCCCCTCCCTCGCCCGGCTGCGATGCAGGGCTCGATGCCCCCCAGGGCACGGCTGGCCCTCTCGGCTGCCAGGGCACACTGTTGGCTCATGTTCCACTTGCCATCGACTAGAACCCCCATTTGTCCTATAGCTCCGATCATGATACTGCAACACACAAAATCACAAAGGTGATTTTTGTCACCTTTGAACTGGGGGTGTCTAAACAGAGCTGTTCTTGTGTAACCCTGTGTTTGCACAGAATTAACTACACAGTAATGGGCTAAGTGGGAGGAGAGAGTCCAACTCAAACTATAATAGAGTAAAAAATGGAAATTCTTGCCCTGGTGAAAATAGAGAGGGCTTTCAAGAAAGTGGCTCGGGGTATATGGCTAGATGGTTGTAGCCCTGACTTAGGAGGAGATGCCACAAGTTGTGTAGATTCTTCAAGAGCAGCTGAGGTTTCCTCACCGCCCAGGTCAGGAGCTGTGACTGATGGCTAGATCAAGTACTGTAGTAGCCTAAGGCAACTCCTACTGCAGCACATGTTATCCAAGCACCAATAAAGACATCAGTTTTGATAAAAGAGGCATAGCTGGAAAGTTCTTCAATCTATTGTAAAAGTTTTATGTAAAACAGCCTTCTCTAGTATTCATTGTGCATGCTAATAGATTGCATGTGCTATAATAGCAGTCATAAAAAAATTATGGTGAAAGCAAATTAGGACACAAATGAATGGTCAGAGTTCACAGAGAATTAGCAGGAAAATTTTGACCAACATTAAATTTGAAATTTCTTGTTTCGGTGTATTGAGATTTGATCCCTATATGATTGTTAAAAACAGTAAATGGAAATGTTATTATGAAGTTTCAAAATTTTATATTGCTGTCTTATTTTTAAACTGTGTCAAATGCATTAACCTGTATTTTAAATTTATAGCAGCCCTGAAATTGAAGCAGAAACTAGACTTACTCTCTGAGAATGTGGAATTGTAACATAGAAAAGGAATTCCAACTTGCAAAAAAATGCCATGCAGAATTTTGCCAAATTTTGTTGGCAGATTTTGGCTGGGAAGTTTGCAGAGTCACATGGCATCATACTCCTAGTTCTATCAGTGCTGTTTGGTATGGGAAAAGGATAGCTTTGATATACATGAGATCAGTTCTTAGACATTTATTTGAGCACTGTAGAATTCTGAGGTTAATTTAGTGATGAACATGGGAAATTTATGCAGCAGGGCTCACATACAGACTATTTACTTTGATGGCAGCAATATAAAAATTATAGCAAATGGACCTAAATCTGTTAGAAGAGACATTCTTTGGTTCCTGTTAGAGTATTGGGAGATATTTTGTCTTAGACATATATAAATTAACTACTTATAGGTTCCTCCACTGGCTTGTGGGCTAGATTCTATATTTCCAAGTACAAATAGGGAATCTACCTACAAAAGAAAAAATTCTTATGCAAATTTTAACTATTGTGACAGGTACTTTTCCTTTTTTTATGAGTGAGGAAATCCAGATGTCACTGGGGTTACATCTACTTCAGTCCAGTGTCTCTCCTTCTGCTTCATTTTACAACATCACCTTACGGACAGGCGCCGTGGTCTGCGGTGAAAGCAGTGTGTTTTACACATGCAGCAAAGAGAAATGCACTTGCTGAGAAAAAATATTTATTAGCTAGGTGGAGTGCAACATTAATCTGTGTGTAGTGCTGCATTGTGCTTTGTATTTTGTATATGTGTGTGATGGCAAGAACCGCAAGTGGGGGTGTGCAGCGGGGGGGGGATCAGTCTGCCATTGAAGTGATGCTGGTGCCAAAAGGTGCAGAACAAGAGCTATTCTGCAGGAGCGAGTGGGAGGAGGAGGTACAGTACAGCGGGCTGGGAACAATCAGACTGCAGCTGAAATACTTGGTAATTAACAAACAGGCTGGAGAAAACTTAACAAAATGTGGTTTTCCTTTCATCTGCTTTTTGATTTTTTAAAATCAGATTAGATTGAAAGTGTGCTTTAGGAAAGGCTTCTTAAGGGATTGTCTGCAAATAGCTGGAAGAACATCCAGTTGCCCTGTAGTGCTTCTGATGGTTACATAGGCTAAAATATGCAAAATTAGTAAGTTTGAACTGCCATTATTGCACACAAAATACTCAGATCTAGCTTATTCAATTGCTTGTTAAAAATTAAGCCAAGCTTTTAGAGTTTTCCCTCTGTTAGGTGCATTTTTTTTTCCTTTATCCAAGATGACTATAATTTAATAACTAGTTTCTTCAGGTCTCTTTTTATTATATCTTTGACTTTGAATATTTAAAGCAGTTCCAAAAGATTAATTTTATTTATGTGCCTTAAAAGCTACTTCCAGGTATAGTGGACAGAGGGACATAGTAAGACTGAACTCAGTACTAACCCAGGTTTACTTCACTAACCTTCTCCCAACACCTGGCACATTGCTACTTATCTTTGCTTTAGGTATGAACTGAAATGGCTTATTTAGACTGTACGCTGTAGTGCTCACATTGTGAGGTAAGCTGAAATGAAACTCTGGATGGCTTTACTAAACCCAAGTGTTAGAGCTACCCTCACCCTAAATCTGAGATCACAGGATGACATGAAGACATGGGTTTAGTCCACCAAAAAAAATAATTCTGGTTTATTGTGGAAATAATAAAACTAGGCAATAGGAACGTGCTGGAGAGAAGTCAACTACAGGAGATCTTCTCAATACACCAGTGCGGTTAAAGTGCTAGAAGTACAAAAAAAGTGGATAAGGAAGGTTTAGAACATGGAAAGTGAGAGCAGAAGAGAGGAATAAATGGGAAGGACACCGAAGAAGCACATAATAGAGGTCATAAATGTAGCAAGGATCAAAATGGTGCCTCCTCATGAAAACGCCTACACCAGCACTGTGAATCTACAATAAACTGGGATTCACTGCTCCTTTAAAAACGCCACATTCCCCCAACAGAGGCTGCACAGAAAAGCCCCAGACAGCTGATTTCAGCAGCGTAAACCAGCTGTATGAATGGGCAGCAGTGGGAGAGCCCATGCCGTGAGCCAGAGTGAAGGTCCTTTGTATACGCTATCACACCGTACATTTATTGTGGTGTCTCCCCCCATAATGGGTGACACCCATGTCACAGACTTTGGTGCCTAAACCCAGTTTCCTACTTTCCCTGAGGCAGGGAATTATTTATTATTATCCTGAGGTATTATTTAATATTTCTGTTTACATTTTTTTCTTCTGTGTCACTTCTTTCTTGTGTCCCCTTGTTCTTCCTTGGGCTTTTCTTGCTGTGTGTGATAGTAGCAGTAGGAAAGCTCACTGAAGTGAGGGGGACCTCTCACCGCTCATGTCTCCTCTGAGAGGCCATAAACTCCCGTCCTGGTACCCAGTGTCCTCTTTGAAGCTGTCAGTGTCAGAGCTCTGCTCTGAGGAGGTTCTCACTCTTTTTTAAGGCCAGCCCTAAGGAGGACATTGAAAATTAATCTCCAGAACTTGAATTTGATGTGATATTCCACAGGGGGCCAGAGTATGGAGAGCGGCATTAGGGGGATGAGCTCATTGCCACTGAAGATATTAAGCCCAAAACTCTTTTATATGACACACAGTGTTTTATCTAGGTGAAAAAGAGGAAAAAAACACTGGGAGTGGGAAATGAAGGTGAAAGACAGGACTAACTAGGTACCTAGCTGAAGTAGCTGGACTAGCTAGTAGATGAACGGTTGGACCAGGTATTCTTTAAAGGTCCCTTCCAGCCCAAACCATGCTGTGATTCTATAAGTAAGTATTTAAATCTTTGGGTACCATTTTTGCAAAATGGCTCTGGGGTCCCATTAGTGCAGGATAAATACTAAATCTGCAGTGCATTTTTCTTTTCGTACCAAATTCACCTGTATGTTGTTAAAAGCTTGATGATTGTTCCAAATGCAGAAGGGGCTGGCCTCAGCAACTGCAAGTGATCTTGGAGAATTCAGTCTCTTGCTGCTGACATGTTTCCAAAGAACAAATGACTAATTGTGATGCCTTGGCAATAGCACACCAGTACAGCATAATCTCTTCTTTATAAACCACTGCCATTTATTTCTCCTAGGCCTTTATTCCTTAGATGCTAGCAGATTTCTTTTTAATATTTCTTTAATTTTCATAGAGATAAACTTGCTGGATACTTATTGCAGAAACACAGAATATTCTTTTTTTCCCCCTTTAATTTTCATTCATTTCAGAAACTTCACCAAAGGAAAGAGAAATATTTCAGAATATGTTCAAATAAAGCGTTATGTAGCATTAGATTGATGTATTGGAAAGAAAACAAACAATGAATATTGCAGTGATTGAAACGAAAACTCGTGTGGTGGCTTATTTAGTACATTTGTCAGGGCTTTAAGGTCTAATTTCAATGTATTGACCAATTATTACCCACCCGCTTGCTTTTGTTCCATTTGAGATCCCAGGTTTTCATGTAGAATACTGTGAATAACTGACTTTTCAATTTTGCTGGCCAATGAAAACCAAGTAAATGATGATTTAAAAGGAATAAAATACATAAAACGTAAACTGAAACTTACAAAATGTCTTTAGTGTTGTTTTACATTTTAGTTTAGCAAAAAAAAAATTTAACTTTCAAAACAAAAGCCCACAACATTTATTTTGTGGTCTTTTAGAGCAAAATCTTTTAGATTTTCTGGATTTATTTAAATTTTCTTGGGACAAAGCTTGACCTAAAATTTGACCTTAAACTCTCATCTATCTCTGCGTACAAATGTGAGATATAGAAACAGAACTGCAGGATATCTGCAAGTGGCAGTCGCGTTATCCACCAGGGTGTGCAACTGAGGTACGGTATTCCTTGGTAGTAATTCCTTGGTAGTATATAGGATATGTAGATTCAGTTTTTACTACTCATTTCCCACTTGGCAGAGGTACCGATTCTCTCCATAAATTCTCTACTTTCTGTTGTTTCTTTGACCCTCTCTGCTAGGGGTGGTGGAGATGAGAGGGGAAAAAAGATAACCGACAAAACTAGAAATAGCTGAGTCGGGGATTCAGCCCCTGCCTGCCTCTCTCTCCTGGCAAGGCAAACTAACCCACACAGAGCTTCACACTGTTGGCTTGCTTTTGGTTTCCAGGCTACCACGTCTAAAGCCCAAACTGCCATTTAGACTTGACCTTAATTTTTGAAAATCGGTGATGAGTTCCTAAGCTATTTTAGTGTTTTTGAAAGTTTTGCTAAAAGTCTAAAGACAACTGGAAAAAAAAAGAGCAGATTGTGGTAATATTAGTTGGGTTATACTAAACTGGGTAATCACAGAGGAAGCCAGTGTAAAGAAATGCATACAGTTCTTTTTTATTACTGAATCTGACTTCTACTCAATAGATGATTTTATATCTATTTGGTAAAAGGAGCTTATGTTTCCAAAGTTGTCTTGATTTGGCTGTTTATCTTCCCTTTTCAACTATGTTTATTTTATGACTCACAGGCAGAAAACTTATCACTTTGGCCAAGTTATTAGTCATGTAAATGCTATTGGAGGTGCAAGAAATGTCAGTCCACATTAGGAAACTTTTGAAAATCAGTCAAGAGAGTATCAACTCACAGTCCAAAAATATTTAAATGAAGTTGCACTGACAATTACCACAGCCACCAGGGCCTTTTTATTCATCAAACCTCAGGAATTCCTATTTTGATGATGCCGTAAGACTTCATTGCTCTTTTCATTTTCTCTGGCCACTATTGCTTGAGGCAGGTTGCTTGTTTCAGCTATGAGCTTTTTTGCGGCTTTAATACAGGTTTTGGGAGTTTTGGTTGCTTTTGAAGGCACTCTGAGGTTTGGTGCCCTTTCTTCCCGTCCTGTGATTTATAGTTTGTCCCAGTTTTTGCTTGTTTTGTTTAAGCGGGGTTTTTTGATGAGCAGGTGTTTTATTTTTCATTTCTTCCCATCCAAGCGGTCTATGCCAGTTCTAAGTATAAAGAACAAACACAACAGACGTATGTGATCATTACAAAATCACTGTGCCTATTCCCTCCTAAAGCAGTCAAAAGGTATCCACTGGTTGCTTGTACTTCATGGATGAGTTCGTCCAGTGTGGAGACTCAGGACAGGCAAAACTGCATGCCACCACTCTTAACTGATGTTCTTCTTGAGGGTGACAATTCTCTGGCCTTTGCTGATGAAAGTCCAATGAGTTCAATGTCCTGCTGTCACAGGCAACCATTTTGTGTAACCCTTGGCATAAATTTACCTAGGCTTCTTGTCCTCACGGGAGAGACCCTTCTACCTGGGAGTTGAGACACTGTCATTGCCAGTAGCGCCTCCTTTGATAATAAGATAAATAGTTCTTAAGAAACCAGTTTAACTACAGTTCAAGAGGGAACAATACATCTAACAAAAATTTAGGGTCCTAATACCAGTGTTGCAAAAATTGCATCTTTTTGCAAACAGAAAGTACTGTGGGGCATAGGGCAAGGGTTCCACAGCAGAACTGAGACTTTAAATCCTGAAAAATTTACTTACACCATTGCTGTCAATCTCAAGTAGCATTGAATGGTTAAGTCACCACATGATGCAAGAAAACTGCAACTAATCTCTCAGAGAGATCACTAATTAACAAGATACAGTCAAAAATATCTTATTACATACGGCAGGGTGGACTTCCCACCACTGTAGCTTTCTTACTATTCTTGAGGAGGCTCCTGAAAGTCACCTACCCACACCATCTAAGGAGACATGCATAAAAGACTGCAGTGAGGTGGAGGTTGAGGAGGGATGTGGAAAGGTATGGAGAGCAGTCATGGGTGGCCCGTTGGCTGACAGAGAGACAGGAACAGGCAGGTAGTTAAAACTGCCATGTGGGAAGAGATGAGGCTTCACATTTTTTGCCTGTCCCATGAAAAAAGGATATGTAACAAAGAAATATTTTTTTCCCATAAGGGGGGGTAAGAGTCTTCCTTAGCATCAGGAAAGAAATCTCAAAGAGTAGCTAAAGGAGCTTGCTGCTTCTTTCCCTAGCAGAACTTTTGAGGACAGATTGCCTGTAAATAACTGAGGCCGTTATCACAAGTAGATTATCTAGTATAGGCTTTACATCTTTTACAAATATGTCCCCAACTCTAGTACAAAATCTAATTCTTGGAAAGCTTTTCAGCATACAATTCATAATAACAAAGTAAGTGCTAGATATTGCATATTTTTACAAGAAAAGAAAAAAAACCCTGCTAAATCCTGTCAATTCATCCATAAAAGAATACACATATTTGTTAGTTTTGCTTGTGAGATAAATCTCCACAGAAAGAAAGATTATAGATTATTTTGAGTGTTATTATTTGCCTGAATATACTGTATTCGATTCTAATACAATTCATATCAATTTGAGTCAAATAATACTAGCAGAGTTATTCCAGATAATATTAGTGTGACAAAAAGTAGAAGCAGGTTCTGCTATCTAGCAGATATTTTTTAGTGAAAGAGAGAGAGCATGTGGGAGGAGGTCTCAGTCAGGATGTGCCTTTCCAGCTAGGCAATGCTTTTTTTTTTTTAATGACTATTGCATGGGCTGTATGGATGTATTTATTTTAATAAAGAACAGGGGTTTTTTACTGAAATAAATTTCAGAAAAGCTCTGAATGTGACCTGCCCACAAATCCCACTCAAATTCATTGAATAATATCAAACAAAAAGGGAAATGACTGATAATTGAAACATTTTGTTTTCAGGCTGTCAATTTTACTATTAGATGCTGGTTTTTGTATAATGAGAAAATGAATAAACCCCTCCATATTTGTTACCTCTACAAAACAAAGTGAAGGAGATAAAATAAGAGGCTGCTGGCAATTATGGATTACGGTCCCTACCCCACTACTAGGGTCTAAGGCTGAAAAGTTTAGAAGCCATAACCCTACTTACCTAATGAATGATTTCCTACTTTCTACCCTTAAACTGCGTATTCCATTTTAACATATGTGCCTCGTGCAAATTTTTCTCATGTGCTGAACTAACTAGAAACTGATCTTTAGGTAGCTGCAAAGAAAGTATATCATGAAACTGTACCGGAGCAGTCTTCCTGGAGAAGACACTCTGTTAATGCTTTACAGGTTTTCTGCAGCGCTGTGGGAAAGTTTAGCAGTTGCCATCTAGTGGCAAATGAATTCAAGACGCTGAACTTCTTAGGAGCGGCTGCTTTGTCTCTAGCATGGGAAAGCTGGTGGTGTGGAATAGCAAAAATCAAAATAGTGCTATCTGCAGTGAGCAACTGGATCAGAACATGAAACGTGAATGGATCAGACTTCATCCATAAATAGGATGTGGGCTGCATGGACACCTAAGCTATACACAATTTTAATCTGTATCCAGTATTTCCCACTTTAATTTTCTATTATTTGTATACATTGCAAGAGTTGAACATAAAAAAAAAAAAAAAGCTTTGTTTTAGATTTCTTTCAGAATCACTGTAAGATAGAGGAAGTTTAGTCCCTTTAAAAGCTATTCAGTTTTTGTGCACCACATTTTTTAACTGGCTCCTTTTTCTTACTGCTCTGTCCTGCTTCATCCTGCAGGACAGCACCTGATCGCTAGCAGTGCCAATGCTCGTTCTAAGAATACAATTTCCATTTAGCAAATGCCTCGTTCTCCCCTTTTGAGGGCCTTGGCTTCACTAGAAAAGAAAACAATCCCTGAGCTAATAGAGAGGCAGGATCCCCTCTGGGCTTGGCGGTTCCTTGATTTCCTCTCTGCAGACTGCTGCCAGCCAACTCCGTCTGCAAACTCCCTTATGTCCTGTGAAGCAACAAATCTCAGTGAATTAGTAAACACTATTACTCTGTTCTAGCGTGATCAGCACCTGGTATAGAAATGGAATGACACAGGCCAGTTTGTCCTGTTGTCTCTTGTCCTGCTTTCTGCCCTGGTGAACCCCAATCCACTTCTTCAGGTGTCCAGTCCTGTTCTTACTGTAGGGAGGAGGAAGAGGAGAAAAGGAAGCTCTAATGGAAGAAAAGTGGAAAGGGAATGGAAAAAAGTGGAAATGGAAGAAAAGGGAAAAATGAGCTGTATTTTTCCTTGTCTGGAAAGACCAATTTAATTAAACTCAGTGCAAAACCTTCTCTGGGGTGGCAGAAAGTAAGCACCAGTTTGCAGTGAAAGTTTCAGTGAACATCAAACATCTTCAGGTTTGAAAGAGCCTTCTTCTCCTGGCTGTTCCTCATGTTTGTCAGTGTAGCTGTCAGCCTACACTGGCTAATGTGTAGCCTGAGACTGAGGCTTCACTTTTCCATCTGAAGGTCTGTTTAGATTTTAAGTCCCTGTGCTGTGATTTCACACACTGCATGGCACAATGGAGCCTCAACTTCATCTGGAGGCAGGAGGTGATGTGGAAGAAATAAGAAATAATGGTTATATAACAAACATAATATGAACACCAATAATATCAAGACCATTTACTTTCCAAGCTTGCCCCAAAACCCGCCACTGTGCAGCAGGATAGCTATGACTTAGTTGCTGTCACAGAAACATGGGGGGATGGCTCTCATGACTGGAGTGCTGCAATGGATGGTTATAAGCTCTTCAGAAGGGATAGGCAAGGAAGGAGAGGTGGTGGGGTGGCTTTTTATGTCAGGGAGTGTTTTGATTTTATAGAGCTCAACGATTGTGATAAGGTCAACTGCATATGGGTAGGGATGAGGGGGAAGGTCAACAAGGCAGAAATCCTGCTGGGGGTCTGTTATAGACCACCCAACCAGGATGAAGAGGAAGATGAAGCATTCTACAGGTGGCTGGCAAAAGTCTCACAACTGGTAACCCTTGTACTCATGGGGGACATCAACTTACTGGACATCTCCTGGAAATACAACACAGCAGAGAGGAAATAGTCTAGGAGGTTCCTGAAATGTGTGGGAGATAACTTCCTGACGCAGCTGGTAAATGTGCCTACCAGGGGAGGTGCCTCTTCATCCTGGTTGGGTGGTCTATAACAGACCCCTGAGCTGGAAGCAAGGATGGATCGCAGAATAAATACCCTGTAATCCAGTATGAGGTGGTTTATGATCTGTTGCTCTACCTGGACACTCACAAGTCTACAGGCCAGATGGGATCCACCTGAGGGTACTGAGGGAGCTGGCGGAGGAGCTCGCCAAGCCACTCTCCGTCATTTATCAGCAGCCCTGGTTAACAGGGGAGGTCCCAGATGACTGGAGGCTTGCTGATGTGACGCCTGTCTACAACATGGGCTGGAAGGAAGATCTGGGGAAGTACAGGACTGTCAGCCTGACCTCGGTACTGGGGAAGGTTATGGAGCGGTTCATCTTGAGTGAGCTCACCAGGCAAGTGCAGGACAACCAGGGGATCAGGCCCAGCCAGCATGGCTTCATGAAAGGCAGGTCCTGCCCAACCAACCTGAGCTCCTTCTATGACAGGGTGACCTGCCTAGTGGGTGAGGGAAAGGCTGTGGATGTTGTCTGCCTGGAATTCAGCAATAATTAGCAGTTGCAGAAACAGCCCCATGCTTTCAAGGACATACCTGTTTTGTCATTGCTTCCAGCAAGGATTTACAAAAGATTTTTGGGGGATTTTGCTGATGCTGTACAAGGAGGACTATGATATAGTAGGCATGATAGGGATCATGCCAGTAATCCCACGAAATATTGAATAATCCACTGCCTCTCATATAAATAAACTACTCCAGTTGGCTCTCAGTACTTCTAGAAATGGATTTATTTCACCCTTTTTCTAGAGGTGAATGTTACCTCATTGGCATGCAAGGAAGGAATCACTACCATTCTTTTTTTTAATTTTTTGACTTTGTGTAACTGAAAAGTCCAGACAAATATTCCCATGCCATGCTTAGCAGCACAGAGTAGCTTGGAGGATGGAGTTGCCCAGTATGTCAGTATGCCCAGTCCTGTGTCTCATCTCTATTGGCCTTTAAAACCTCTTGATCCGTGTTCAGAGGTAACACCTTATAAAACCGAATTGTACAGTTTGTTCTCAGCTTGATTCTCCCACATTAAAAGCGTGATAGGGCAAGTAATACCTCCAGTAGTCAGGATGAAATGTGGATATGATTTTCTAGGACTTGGATGTCCTTGGGGGCCTGAGAAGTGCTTTGCCAGAAACATTGTGGATGGACCAGCAAGGAAGGAAACAAAATACCTGAGGCTCATGAAGATCTAAGAGTTATACCTCTTCTTGCAGTACGTCTTTTAGTCAAACTCCTATCCTACTAAAGAAGATTCAGTTAAAAAGGTTTAATTTCATTTAGAAAGAGTACACCAAGTCTGTGTTTATATATTTACCAATGGATGGGTTGGTTTGTTGTTATTATTATGAAATACAGTGGCACATAAATGGAATCTGTTCTTTTTCCATGTTGTTCAGGTTACCAGCTTCTAGGGGTGGTTCCAGGCTCTGGAGCATATGGACTTTAGGTTTCCTGGTTATGAGAAAAAGTAGGTTAGAATGTTTACAGTTATACTCCATTTAGCCTAACAGAAACTAGTTAAGCTGATAAATATCTAGATTATAGCTTAGACACTGAAAATTTGGTCATGTTACTTTGTTCTGTTTTTACCATTCACATTTTCAAGTTGAGAGATTCATTTTCTCATTTTCATTCTTTCAGGGAACACATTTTTATTATGAAAAAATAGACTCTAGTGAAGGAAACCGAAATGAGATAAGCTTTTCTTTTCTTTTTTTTTTTTTTACTGCAGCTTCTGAGTTTAGGACTATAAAAGTTTGGCAAAAAATAGCATCTGCTATTTACTTCAGACAAACCATGAGGTTAATCTGTGGTTAGTCTTGAACATAAACAAGCACACTTACACATATCTGTGCATTTATGCTTCTCCCAATGGGCCAGTTAACATCTGCTTCTGCCAAGCACTGATGAATTCTACAAAAAGAGAAGGATCCTCTCCTCTTTCTGGCTCTAATGGAAGTTGAGGGCACTAAAACCCACTATCAGCATCTGGCCTTAGAGATTAATGGCACTATGCAAAGAGTATTACTAAACAATATACAGCACAGAAGGCATTTTTGGAACACTGCAAAAATAGAGTCCCATTTTAAGACTCTCATTACTGTCATATAAAACAGATGGGAAAGATATGAAAGTTTAACATTATAGTAAAAAAAATTTCCTGTGCCAAATGGAACTTCTGAGAAAGTTTGTAATAGATTGACAGAAACTAGATTTAAAAAAAAGAAGAAAAAAATTTGGCAAGCATTGCAAAAGAGAAGACTGTATCGAAAGAGATAGCCAGAATAATGATCTAAGAAACAGCACACTCTGGAAATGTCAGAAAAATGGAAAAATATGTTTTACTGCTGCTTTCATAGAAAATTGAAGGGAAGGATTATAACTTAAATGCATAATAAGGATCAGAGACAGAAGACAAACATTTGCGATTCGTAAAATTTGTCCACTGCAGAACTGGTGTCTCTGAGGCCTTAAATTAAAAATTCCTGTCATCGTGCGTATTGACTTTTTTACAGTATTGGGGTCCAGAAAGTGGAAAGACATAGAAAAGGTAGCCCTTACGTAAATGGTGTCATATGGAAATTTGGTTGTATGATATTAAGCTTTCTGTCTCCATTCATTGTCTGCGTGAGTGCACAGGGATAATGATAAGATAGGAACTAATTTTCAAATGTCTGTGCATAAGATTGTGTGACTAAGTCTTTTAACATGAATACTTTTAATACACATCTTTTGTCACTCACCTCAGAAGATAAACTAATGTTAATTACCTATGTTCAGATAGGCAGGTTTAAAATGTGTGCCTTTATTTGCCATTTTAATTAATGAACCCAAGTTCTGAATTGCAAGAATTCTCCTTTCTTGACAGATCTTGTAAAAGTGACAAGCCTATTTTGGTGTTTAAGTACCAGCATCTGGTACATCAGTGTCTGCTTATGCATCTTTCATTCTCCTGAGGACAGGTGATTTGGGTTTGTAATTAAAGCTTTGGAGAACTTCTACATGAAAACTGATGAAAACTGATAATGCAGAAAAATTCACCTAAACTGTGTGGAAGGCTGAGTCCAGTTTTGCAACTTGAGTGGCACAGAAAATGAAAGCCTTTGAGCATTATAAAGCCATTAAAACAAATTCAGCTCCTAGAGGTGCTGGAAGATGCCAACCTCCTTCCCCAGAACGCTGTCCCTGAGGAGCTATGCTTACTCTTTTCTTTGACCTTTAATGTTGACAGCAGTAGAGGCAAATGACAGCAGATGATACCAGAGTCAGCAGCAGTCAAATCAGTTTGTCAAACATTCTTCCTTTCATAGCTCTTAATGCCGATTTAATGGTTTTACCAGAGCAGATGGAAAGAGGAGTGGAAGAGGAATAGATGGGAGAGCAGGCTAAGGGTCACCACTCTCCGAGAAGAAAGGTTTGGGAGGGAGGAATGTAATGGTTATAAGCAGTGGGTTGCACAAGGAAGGAGAAAGCCTAACTCAAAAGCAGTTGTCCTCTTAGTAACGCTGACTATGATGCTTGTTTTTTCCCCCCTACTCTCACTTGTTACACAGTGGGAACGTCTGGAAGAGCTCCAAAACTCACCCTTTCCTATACGGAATTTAGCAAGCAAAAATGCGTCTGGAGAGGTAAAAAGTGCCAAGATGTGTGAATGAGAAGATTATTGTACATTTTGGACAAAGCTTATCAGAAATGCTGGAGAATCTTGAAAAAAGAAATTAAACCTGCACAAGCAAATGGCTCTCTGTAAATTCAGGCCTGAAAAATATAGATAGTTTTTGTTTGGGAAAAACCTCTTGCAAGGAGCAGGGTGAGTGGGGGGGTTTCAGTGTGCGTGCTCAGATGGAGGGAAATTAAGAGAGAACGTCATAAATTTACAGGTTATAAGCTATACAGGTTTTTCATTTTAGAGCTAGTATCCAAATTGTTTTATAATTCTATCATGTTATTGATGTTTTTGGCATTATAATTATAGCAATCAGTGTTAGTAAGTGCTTTATAAGCTCTAAATTAGTCATGTTAGAATTTTCGATTTTCAGTTAGCTCATAGGTTATATTCAGACATCGCCGTATCTCAAGAAGGCCTTAGCAATCCCAAAAATCAGCTTTAGTGGTTTGCCATTCCAGTGGTGAGATCTGTGCCCTCTGTTGAAAGACATCTCATGCATTTCAGCAGTGATTTGGTTAAAGTACCATTTAACATGATAATCCAGAGGAGTGTGAGTGAGTTGCTACTGTCATCATATTAAATAGAATTAGTGAGTCCCCTTTGTGGCTTAGAAAGTCAATTTGCCTGGCACGTTTTCCTTCTGAGGTCAAATCCAGCTAAGTCTATAGCTCAGTTGGCACATTTGCAAGGATTTAGTCTGTAACTAAGCAAAATGTAGGTCCCTCTTTATGCAGTTATTTAATGTCAGAGCATAGGATACAGGGGAATACATAGCAGTGATCATGTTTGCAGCCCTACGAAGGTATATGTTCTGTGAAAACTGGTGAAAAATGAACACATGGAAGGGCTGTGTGTCCTTTGATTGGGAATACCTGCTGAGCTGAATGGCATTTTCAGCTGTGACACAGTCTCACCACAGCAAGTGCTATGGAAATTGTGAAGGAGTGCAAACTCTGATATTTAGAATCATTCTGAGACTGAAGAATTGACTTCCGAATTTGACTTCAAAACCTCGTGTTTTTTTGATTTTTGATCATAAATCCTTGTTTGAAGCACATTGTCTTTTTCCCCATTCATCAAGTGTTGTCAAAAGGAGCTGGCCCTTCGGAGTACTGCCACTGGCTTCCCTGGAAGCCCGGCTTGCAGCTGGGAGCAAGATTTATAAGCTTCAAATTATCCCTCTTTGCTGCTACGTGTCAAACGAAAAGAAAGCAGAACAAACATCCACTTCCGAGCCACAAACATTTGCCTTGTCACTTTGGTGTCAAAGGTGTCCTTGCTTCCTTTTGCTTGTTTAGATTTTATTTATTGAGGTGTTTCTAGTAAATTCTGCCTGCTAGAGCATTTTTGTAACTTCTTTTATCCAATTTCTCTATTTTAATTTAAATGTTAACCTTTCTGATTCTTAAGTATCTTCATTTTTTTCTGGTGGCAATCTGTTTCTTTTCGTTTCATGGGGTGTGCTGGCTTTTCCCATTATCTATTGCCTGTCCTTAAACCAATGAATAGGCTGTAAAAATGGTGTCAGTGACACCTCCTCTCCAGAAGTGATCAGACAAAAGGGCCCTCTGTGCTTCTGGTACCTTGATTATGAAGGGACAATGGCAGCTCTCTGCTGGCACTGCGCACCAAGCATCGCTCCTCTACCGCTCATAGCAAGTCCAAAACTGCTAACAGAATAGATACTGATGGTATTGCTTCTGGACAATCACAAACATTGTGTGGAAAAATATACTGGATTCTCTACCATGGGTAGTGTTTTCAGTATTTTTAGATATTGTTTTTTCTTCTTGATTCTCCTGTGTTTTGGAACGACATTGCAATCAGCTAGTACTTCCCCAGAAATTAGAATAAACTGCAGAATTTGGCATTAGTGTTTTATGGAAATTAGGAGGCATTGTTACGTGGCATTTTAGTCCAGCACAATGCCTGGATGCCTGTGTATAAATGCTAGCTGCATCATTTCTGGCTATACTGCAGAAAGTGATGGCCCTCACAGCTTCCAAATATGTTCAGTTAGCTTCCCAGTAACTCAACAAGGGATGTTTTTGTGACAGACAAACGGTTAATTGCTGAGCCAAAAATTAGTAGTTGCCTTGGTAGCAATAATCATGGTCTGGCTATATTTATACAAACAGAACGTAACATCAACTAATAATTATTTTTAATGCATTATTTTGCAAAGATTAAAATAACTCCTGGCATGTCTGTGAAAAGGCAACCTCATTGAAATTGGAAGTTTTAGCATAACCTGAGTGTCCTCAAAATCATGTTTCAGAAAATATGGTGAAAAAGGTTTCCATTACAAAAAAAAAACCCACCAAATCTCAAAAACCAATGAACCAAACAGACAAAACAGACTAAAGGGGAACATAGAGCAGCAGTAAAACAGAATTAATACAGAAAGTGTGGAATAAAAGACAAGCAATGTGTAGAAGGAACAAAACTATTGTTAAAGCTAGCTAAAGAGCAATGCAACGTCTGCGACTTCTGGTATTAGGAGCAGTGAGAGGCAAAATGTGTAGAGGTGGATGCCCATTTTACACCCTGGAAACTGCAACAAGGGAAAATCCTAGTTTGGATAATCAGATATGAGCCTCAGAGAAGGACTCAAATAAAGCTGTACGTAATTTTTCCAAAACGCTGTCTGAGTGCAGTACACTGACTAGAAAATGTGGTGTGACTCTTGGGTGAAGAAAAAAATTAGCAAGCAACAGAAATGTGGTCTAACATTTTATGTAACACTAATAAAATACTTGCTAGAATTTTGTCTAAGTCCCTATTTTAAGACAGATGTGGAAGCAGTGGAAAGCATGAAAAAGAAGATGAAAAAATAATCCTTCCCAAATCAGGCTAAAGGACCTCAATCTGTTCCACACACTGAAAGGGTGGAGGTGATTTGATTACTGGGCTTGGATTCCCACGTCAAGAGAAAATATGAAGGGTTTTCCAGCTCACTGGGAAAGATTTCGAATTACCCAATGAGCTGAAAGCAGAAATCAGATAAGACAGCACCACTTAGCAGTGAGGGTAAATATTAGAGCACCTTACCAATCCTTAAAATGAGATTAGATAAACTTCTTTAAAGATCTGCCTTAAATCTGGTTTCTGGGGGACATCCTGTGCCCTGCTCTTGCAGGGGTCTGGCTGCCTCGTTCCTTCTGACCTTGCTGTCAGTGAAAATACGTGTTCCATTTACCCATTTTAGGGGTTGTAGCCAGAACAGCACTGCTTTCAACACAGCCCTAATGCTTCCCAGTCAATGTTAAAGTAATGATTGTCATCACTGCCGTAAAGACTTGCAGTCAATAGCTATAATTAAGTCTTCATATATATATATGTATATACACACAGATACATATATATAGAGAGAGAGATATAATACTGAATGGTCTAGAAAAGACAGAAATGGATCAGCCTTTTGGGTTTTTTTTCACATTACAAAATTTAATATGTACCTTATGAAAACATTAAGAACCAGAGTTAAAATAAAAAATCTGTGCTTTCTGACAGAGTGCATAATTATACTGCAAAAATATATAATTATAAATATTATGCATTTACGGAGGATAAATCTATCGATGGATATTAAACACAATGGTGTGAATACTGTATCTAATTCAAGAAAATATTAATTGCTGAAAACTGGGACAGTTTTCCAAAAAGAAAGACCATATTACATTGTTTGCAAAATCCTTGCCCAATGGTCATTAATAGCTACTGTCAGAACCAGAAGGGAAGATTAGATGGCTCTGTGATCCAGGACGGTGCCTGTTCTGCCCTTAAACCTCATATCTTAAGAATATGCAGTTGATCACAGGTTCAGGAAGGATTATTTTCCTCCATGATCCAAGCTGAATATGTATGCTCAGAAATGAATAATTTTTTTCCCTTCCCTTAAAGCATGAATGTTGGATGCAGTTGGAGAAGACACACCAGACTGAGTAGGCCAGCGCTTTGAGGGGGTATTGAGAATCCTCTGCTTTAAATGCTTGGCTGGTACATCTTAGCCAGCTGGTGAGGATTAAATTTATCATGAGTCTTGGGGACAGGGATGAATTTTCCACAAGTCAGATTAGAAGGAACCTTGGGATTTTTTTCAGTTTTTGTTATAGCTTGGAGCATGGATCATTTCTCACCTAATCAATTCCCTGTTATTGCTGAAGCCCTAGGTAACACCGTGTTCTTTTCTATTCCCTGCCTATGGCACTTAATAATTTAGTTTTTCATGGGCTGAAATGATGTAGTTTAGCTCAAATTACTGGGCTCAGTACAAGGTAAATGGAGGAAAATTAATGTCTTGTGTTACAGAGCTCAGTCTGAGTCGTCTAATCATTCCTTCTGGTATTAAACATAAAACTTTGCCTTGGCAAATTAATTTGGCCTGAAAAGTCAAAAGTGGAAGGAATTTCAAAAAGGTTGTGGGGAGTTTTCCTGCAAACTTTGAAAACAAAACATAATTTTTTTTTGTTTCTATTGTGTGACTAACTCAGTTTGAAATAAAAACTTTTGTCTAACATCTCCTGTATATTTTTCTTTCAAAGTTTCCATGTAGTTAAAGGAACTTGAAGCTGTAGGTTCAGAATATATAATGCAACAATAACAACAATGTAGTTAGAATTTGGAGTTCCTTTTAGATGAGGGATAATTTGGGGCCAGCCCTGCTAACAATGCTAACAGAGATTGAAGGAGAATTGCCAATCTATTCCTGGGGCAGTTAGTGCCAGTTTGACCACTGCATATAGTGGGACCAGAATAAGTTTTCTCATTGCTGTCTTTCTCTGCCATGACAGTATATAGTTATCATTATTTTGGTAGGGAAGTCCTTGGATAGCATGATATTAACCATACTGACTATGCCTACGCCATGAAGAAAACCTTCCCAGATGGGATCCTTTGTTGCCAGGCTCGGTGATACATAGTGCCTGACTCCCCAAGAGCAGGTGTGTCATACCCATGCTGCACACCCAGATGTCTTCCAGACCTGGTGTCTCTTCCCTGGTGACCTAAAACAACTTCACCCTTTTTTATAGGTTATGGTACTGTCGTGGTTTAGCCCCACCCAGCAGCCAAGCACCACCCAGCTGCTCGCTCGCTCCCCCCGCAGTGGGATGGGGGAGAGAATCAGAAGAGTAAAAGTGAGAAAACGCCTGGGCTGAGATAAAGACACTTTAATAGGGAGAGGAAAAGCCGCACACATAAGCAAAGCATAATAAGGGATTTGCTCACTCCTTCCCACGGGCAGGCAGGTGCTCAGCCATCCCCAGGAGAGCAGGGCTGCATCACACGTAACGGTGACTTGGGAAGACAAATGCCATCACTCCGAATGTCCCCCCCTTCCTTCTTCTTCCCCCAGCTTTCTATGCTGAGCATGACGTCATATGGTGTGGGGACATCCCTTGGGTCAGTTTGGGTCAGCTGTCCCAGCTGTGCCCCCTCCCAGCTTCTTGTGCACCCGGCAGAGCACGGGGAGCTGAAAAAGTCCTTGACCAGTGTGAGCGCTACTAAGCAACAGCCAAAACATCTCCACATTATCAACACTGCTTTTAGCATGAATCCAAAACATAGCCCCATGCTAGCTACTGTGTAGAAACCTAGCTCTATCCCAGCTGAAACCAGTACTGATACAAAACGCCAGAGCACACAATATTACAGTCCAGCAGTTTGGTACTTCAGCAGAAATCTAAGACTGTGTGTGGTGTGCTCTGGCACATGGGATGAGCTTGAGAACACACCCTGCTATCATAATATTTGGGGCCTGGTCTAAGCTGTCCCCGGCCAGAACCCAAATTTCAGCTCAAGGAGAACAAACAATTTTTTTCAAAAAAAAAAAATTGCCATGAACCTTATAAAATCATGGCCTAGGACCAGGAAATGAGCAGATGAATTAATTTATTTGATAGTAGAGAAGCAGTGAGCGCTGTTTTCCCCACTGAGAAGCAGGTTTGAGTAGCTGGGGAAGGAGCAGCATTCAGACATTTCTCAGGTCATTTTCTGGCTTTTATTTTTCTTTCCCAGATAAGAATCTAAAAGTCACATGAGAAACTCCGTGGTTGGCAGGAGATCTTGGCCCTCACAAGGAGCAGTGACCATCTTTCAGTCTGTGAATACTTTCTCAATCCTGTGTCAAGGTGGACTACAGTCAAATGCCTTCACCCACCTTTGCTCCCATTCTCCACTAAGAAGGCAAGCCCAGTCAGCCCATTCTCTATCCATTGCTTGGTTGTTCCCTCAAGGAACAGCTGTTTGGGCTGGCTGGGTTTCTTGAGCAGGAAGAATTAGATGGTAGAGAGTCAGAGTTAGATGGTAGAAGTTACACCAGCCTGTCTTTTGCTGTTTGAGCTGGGCTATAGAAAATTCTGAGGAGAGAAACATATCTAAAGTTTCCCATTCCTACAAAATATAGGCTCTCCTCTCTGGTACTGAGCCATGGCCTCAGCTGCTTTGCTGGAGCTGGGCTTTACCCCAGCAGTCCTGGACACCAGAAGCAGACAACAAAAGCTGCAGCTCTTCTTTGTTTCACATCCATATTACTAAAGCATGCTCCGGAAGCCAGGAGATGTGCATTCCCTCTGTCAGGAGGGAAAAATAACTGGAGAAAGAGGCATTAAGCCTCATTCAGTACAACAAAGTTAATCTTTCTGAGTATATACCTGGGGAACCACAGACCAGTCAGTCTCACCTCTGGGCCTGGCAAGATCATGGAGCAGACCCTTGCCTCCTAGAAACTATGCTAAGGCACATGGTAAACAATGAAGTAATTGGTGAGAGCCAGAATGGCTTCACTAAGGGCAAATCATGCCTGACAAATTTGGTAGTCACCTAAGACTGGGTTACAGCATTGGTGGTTAACGGAAGAGAAACTGACATCATCTACCTGGACTTGTGCAAAATATTTGTCACTGTCCCTCATGAATTCCTTATCTCTAAATTGGAGAGACATGGATTTGATGGATGGACCACTCAGTGGATAAGGAATTGACTGGATGGTTGCACTCAAAGAGTTGTGGTCAATGGCTCAGTGTCCAAATGGAGACCAGTGATGAGTGGCATTCTTGAGGGGTCAATATTGGGACCAGCACTGTTTAACATCTTTGTTAGTGACATGGACAGTGTGATCAAGCACACCCTCAGCAAGTTTGCTGATGACACCATCAACAGTGCGGTTGACATGCTGGAAGAAAGGGACACCATCCAGAGGGACCTTGACAGATTCAGCAGGTGGGGCTGTGCAAACCTCCTGAAGTTCAACAAGGCCAAGTGCAAGGTCCTGTGCGTGGGTTGGGGCAATAAGAAGGACATGGACCTGCTGGATTGACTCCAGAAGAGGGCCACAAAGTTGATCAGAAGGATGGAGCACCTCTCCTATGATGACAGACTGAGGCACTTGGGGTTGTTGAGCGTGGAGAAGAGAAGGCTCTGGGGAGACCTTATAGCAGCCTCCTGGTATCTGAAGGAGGTCTACAAGAAAGCTGGAGAGAGACTTTTTACAAGGGCATGTAGTGACAGGACAAGGGGTAACTGCTTTAAACTGAAAGAGGGCAGACTGAGATTAGACAGAAGGAAGAAATTCTTCACTATGAGGGTGGTGAGGCACAGGAACAGGTTGCCCGGAGAAGTTGTGGATGCCCCCATCCCTGGAAGTGTTCAAGGCCAGGTTGGATCGGGCTTTGAGCAACCTGATGCAGTGGAAGGTGTCCCTGCTCATTGCAGCGGGGGTTAGAACTAGATGGTCTTTAAGGTCCCCTCCAACCCAACCCATTCTATGATTCTACGATTCTATGATATAGGTATATATGGGAGTATAACTCATGATCACTAACCTGTGTATTACTTTGACAAGTCACAGCAGTCGTTTTTCACCATCACCCCGTCGAGGACCGAAGATGAAACCAAGCTGGGATATTGAATGAAGGCACCTTGTCTCCATAGGCTCATGCACCCGATGTCTTGTCAAACTGACAACACCTGAAGGAATTGCTCAGAGAAGTACAGGTGTCTCTCTAAGGCAGGGTGGCAGTATGAAATAAGTAGGTAGGTTTAGTGCAGCATCTAGTGGACAAATGCCCACATCGCAAAAAGCCTTGTGTTTCTGGCTGACTGCTGCAGGAAGAATTAGTAAAGGACCAAGGGACCATGGAGAAGTGCAAAATCGACTTTAGCTCTGAGAGGCATCACTCTTGCTAATGAGACACACTGGCAAATGGAGGAAACTCATCCTAATATTTCCCATTTTACAAATGTGAAATAGATAAATAGGGAACCTGAGGCAACATAGATTGATTTAAATCAAAGTTAATTAAATCACTGGTTATAATAATGAATTAAATCAGAGGCAGGAAATCTTCAGTTAAACTGTGATCTTTTTTTTTATTTCGCTTGCATTTTATGTCCTAAGGAATCTTTCTCATTGACTGGTGCAATGAATTAAACGTGGTGATGTGCAGACAGATATGGTTTTTACACAAAACTAGATTCTCCTTATTTCCTAGTGGGAAGGATCCATTGAGAAGGGTGCACAATACCTACATATTCATTGTACAAATATATTGTTTATGTTGTTTAGGGATTTTCACTGTCCTAATTCTTTTTATTTTTACATTGAATTTGAGCTTAACTAATTGCTCAGTTAATTAGAGAGATGGTGGATTGAAAATCTGGTGTGTTGGTGTCTAACAGAGCAAATAGGTAATCAGTGGGATTTTCAAAACCAATAAGCAGCCAGGCATTTTATTCTCAATAACATAAATGTATCTGAAATAAATCAGAATCAAGTGCCTACTCTTGGTAGATACTTTTCAGAGTCTCACATTTTTAGGTACTTTGAAAATCTGGCCATGTATTCTTTAAATTTTAGTTATTGTAGATCTCGTATTGTCCTATCTGGCTTTTATTTATAAATTGGAAGAGCAGAACAGCATGTCTGCTGATTAATTTCTGAATAATTTTCTCAGATTTTAATGGATTAATTCACAGGAGGAAAATATTCCTGCTGCATCTGATAATAAATGGAAAGTAAAAGAAATAGAGGCAAATGCTTATTTACACAACAGCAGAAAGTACTGGTCTTTGGAAAATATGTAAATATTTACTTTCAGTCTTTTGTGAAAACTACAGTACATGGTAATGTGACATATTTATGAAGTTTGAGCTGTCATGAAAAATAACAATTTCTCAGTTTCAGCTATGTTACTATGGAAAAAGGTAGCGCTCCTTAACGCTTTAAAAACTGGAGCTGAATCTCTGGTGCAATACATTTTGTTATTTCTTTATCTGGTTTTAGTAATTTTAGTAAGTCTAGACTTAGCATAGGTTGTAATGAGTCTGAATTTTGATGCTTTTATTTTTCAAAAGAAAATATATTCAATTTAAAATCTCAACAAATCTGATTTTTAAAAGTGGGGTTTAGTTTTTTAGTTTTAAAGAGCTTAACAGCCCTACTGACCACTGGGACATTTTGGACCAATGCATTCTTTGCCCTGTATCTTGTCTCTGGATGTGAAGTCTCTCCTCATCAGGGCCCTAGGCACCCATGGGACTTCCTCACCGACTTCTCCCTCCTTCAGCATACACATTAGCTGGAAGAATGAACACGACAGTGGAGACTCTAAGGAGGGTGAGGCCTGCTTGCTTTCCCTCATCCTCTCACCTGTGGGCAGAACAGCAGGGAGCGATGTCCACTGGCTCATTCGGTACCTCCAGGGAGCTGTTCAGGTTGCCCCTCTGATTCCCTACCAACATATTTTTGAATCTGTGGCACTTGTACTGTTCCTCTTTTCTCACTTGTGCCTTCACTTTGTCCAATCGGTTGTTTTGCTCATTTTTCTTTTCTCCTTTCATCCTTTCTCTCCCTGGGAGGGCTTTATGGTGCAGTAACAGCAGGAGAATTTAAGGAGAGTGTTTCACCATGGCTGCTTTCTATGATCTTTCTGATCTTTGCAAAATTCATAGAATCATAGCCATAGTCAGTCCAGCAGGTCCATGTCCTTCTTATGTTGGGGGCTCCAGAGCTGGACACACTACTCCAGGAGGGGTCTCAAGTGAGCAGAGGAGAATGGCAGAAGCAGCTCCCTCAACCTGCTGGCCACTCATCTTTTGATGCAGCCCAAGATACGGTTGGCTTCATCCTAGATTCCATTTGCTTCTTAATCCAGCTTCTTTTACATCATTAAAACTATTGTTAAAATGCAGTGGTGTCCATAGGATCATTTTTGTTACATCAGAAATGGCCATGATTGCCATAAATCTATAATAAATTGAATAGACATGTGAGTGAGGGGTACCCATGGACTTCATTTAGTTCAACGCTAGCAAGACTTTTGACATGCCTCCACTTGTGTCCAGGTTGGGATGTTATTGTTCAGATGGCTGGACAACAAACTGGTTGAATGATGAGACTTAGAGGGTAGTAGTTAGTGGGTCACTCTTCACCTCAAGACTGGTGACAAGTGGAGTACCCCAGGAGTCTTTCCTGGGACCTGCCCTCTTTATCAATTAGGCTTTATCAATGACTTGGAGGTGAGGAGCACATGCTCATCAAGTCAGTAGACACCATGCTGTGGGGAGAAGTTGACAAGCTCAAGGATAGGGCTGCCATCCATAGGGACCTGGAAGGTCTGGAGGATGAGGCCAACAGAAATGTCATGAACAAGAGTAGAGCCAGGATATCCACAGAAGTGATTATCTCCCTCTTCTTAAAATGTGTTAGACCCATGCACCTTCTAGCACAAGGAAGATGTTGATAAATTGAAGCCAGTTTAGCAGACATCCACCAAGATGGTCAGAGCTGGAGTACTTTCCCTTTGAGGAGAGACTGAAAGACTCACGCTTGTTCAGCCTTTGAAGGGGTGGCTTCAAGGGAGACCTAGCTGCACACCCCAGTGGTTACAAGTTGGTCGTCAAGGAGATGGAGCCAGGCTCTTCACAGTGGCACATGGTGGAAGGGCAAGAGGTAATGGGCATATATTGAAATGAGAGAGGTTCAGAACAGGCATAAGGAGAAACTTTTACTGCTGTAACAGGCAAGCAGTGGGCCAGGTTGTCCAGAAAGGCTGTGCAGTCTCCATCCTTGGGAGTTTTCAAGACTTAGCTGGATATCCCCTGAGTAACCTTGCCTGACTTCGTAGTTGACCCTGCTTTGAGCAGGAGTTTGGACCAGAGACTGCCCAAGGTCCTTTCCAACATGAATTATCCTGTGATTCTGAGCTCTAAATTTCTTCACATTAAATAATGCATGGCATAGAACATTCCTTGCTCCTAGTAAAAACACCCTGGTCTTCTGTCTTCCTTCCTGTAAAAAAGGAAACATTTTTTAGAACTGTCAGATTTTCTCATCGCATGAGAAATGTGTCTGCACTGAAAACTGGCAATATATTCCATTGTGCAAGATAGCTGTAAGAAACTTCTACAGAAACATCTAATAACAGGAAGGGTCAGTTTGTAAGAACTGTTTCTTTGTCTTGAGATATTTTTCTGTTTGTCTTTCTTTAGAACAGAGTAGTGGAAGATAAAATTAACCCTTCTTTGGTTGGAGGATGTTTCTATCTTACAAAATTGCAGAGAAATGCTTTAAACTATGACCCACATGCACCCTGATGTTGTCAAGATGTTCAGCTTAAACTCCTCCATAGGGTCAAGTCTCAACTGGTTGATATCACTGCATCAAAGTCTGCTCAAGAGTGGTTGGTAGGAGACTCCAGATGGGCGTTTCTGGCTGCGATATTCATAATTGATCAGCAACCATCATAGTAGATATAATTCGCCCACAGCTACCGAATCCTGTTCAGCTTCTCCTCTTTGTGTTCTGGTGCCAAGATGTGATACAAGCTTCATGATATTCTGGCAGAGATGGGACGTACCAGCAGGGAGGGAAGAGCAGACTGCCTGGGGTGTGGAGGGAAGGGTACAGGTGGCAGGAGAGAACAGTTGACACAGCCTGAGGATGTCAGCCTACATTCACGTGGCTGCAATGTCCCCTGCAGTTACAGCAGCCCTGCAAATTGTTCTCTTAATTTAAAGGCAGATGAGGTTTACAGGCATAAAGACCTCCCAGACTGCTACTTAAATACGGGACATGAAGTGGTGGGGAATCTTAGGGGTAATTGATTCATCCTAGGAAAGTCTTTTTCACCAGTAGCCAGAAATCCCGTGTGGATGTCAGAGGGAGGCTCAGCTGTGGCTTTGCATTTCTGCCCTTCGTTGTAAGGCAGTTTCCCACCTTCTGACACTTGTCTGCTTACCAGCACGTGCCTGGCTCAGCCAGACTACTCCAGTTTACAGAATAGCACCCTATAAAGCTAGGCAGTACTTAATTTCAGTCTAGCACTGATACATGGAATATTAACACTGGCAATTCCCCTTAAAACCAAGAGTAGCTATGTTTGTCCTTGGTATATTGATGGAGCATTTGACCGTGTGAACATCCTTAACCTCTGAGGGGCTGCAAACATGCTTTTTGTTGACACTTATTCTCATTGTTCAAATTGTTTAAATCTGATGTAACACATAAAGATGCAGTGATGGGAGTAAAACTGAAACCATACATTGGTTTTATCACTAGCAAAATTCTTCAAAGAATATAAAAGCATCTTCTTGTGAGGTACATATGCAAGCATATAAACTGTGTACCAACAGTGCAACATTTTCTTTATTAATTCTCTGCTACAAGTATAAAATAACTTCTATATCACATTGACACCAGAAACAAGCATAATTTCCAGGTAAACAGCTGTCTAAGTACTCCTCCAGGAAATTTATGTAACTTTAGCTCCTTCCTATGGCTGAAAATGCAATAGTCTAAACCAGACACCACCGTTACATATCCTTAGTAAAAGAGGTATAATTATTGGTTGTGGTTGGCAGTTTATCCTATTCAGAAAAGTGGTTTCATATTAAAAGAACAGAATTTCAGCATTTCTGTTAACCACACAGAGTAAAAGAAGCTGGTATATCTATTAACAGCTGAATGAATCTGTTTCTTTAAACACTGTGATTTTCAATACAGATGAGCTATTTAATTTTTATGATATCGATAGAGATAAATATAGATAGAGATAGACATAGATATTTTTCACCCCTCCAGAACAATTTTCATAAGAATTTTCACTGGTCTAATTTTGATTGCTAGGCCTTTGGGGAGGTGTTCTCATCTCTTATACTATATAGTACAAAACACATTTGTAGCAACCACTAAATAACAGACAGAAATAGTGTGTTTGAGAGTAAAACATAGGCTGGATGTACATTGACATTCACCTCTGAGAAATATAGGAAAATTCACACTTTGGGCAGTGGCAGAAATGACATAAGAGAGTTATTTATTAGAGGACAAAGAACTTTAAAACAATAATGTTGAAAGAGAAGCAGAGGTAATAATATCAAACGCTAAAGACCACAGTCGTGCAAATTCACCTACATGTATGTAAGGATTTGAACTCATGGTCAAATTAGCACAGATTAACATGACACCACATGTCTGTTGAGCATATGATTGACTGTGCCTGTGCTCTTTTCCTCTAGTAAATATGAGGTAATGCAATTTAACTTCATTTCCAGTAAAAGAGGAGTTTGCCATAGATTAAATGTAAACGTAGGGACTGTTACCACAATTCATTTGCAGCAAAATCAATTGTTAAATTAAGGTAATTTGGCAATCGATCTGAACATGGAGCATTTGCAGACTGAAAATGTTAAAGCAGTAACAACAGAGTACTCTTTGGCAACCCACAGACGAATGGTCAGCAGTGATGCCAAAGATAGTGCTCAGTGTTTCAGTGTCCCAGAACAAGACTAGAACTATGTCCTTTTGAGCAAAGGATTAGTGAGAAGCACCATTCTCCAAATCTGGACATCCTGGGTGCCACCTCTCAGCTGGCTCCCTAGGACATGAATATGATTCCTGCTTAGTATGAGGACCCATTTTGATAAAAATCTACCATTATTCTCCCTGTGCACATCTTCAGCATCCCAGCTCATTCCAGGGTCCTGGTCCTCTGGCTCTACATATTGCATAAATATTAATTCACTCTTTGACTGGCTTTTGAAGCCAACCAAACATGCTGGGGCAGGTCCCTGATGGGACACCACCCTAGAAGTGGTAGGGAAGAAGGTGCACAGCCTGGAAACTACACAGTCCTCCAACACAGTCCCAGAACATTTGGTATCCTTGGGCACAGACGCCACAGGACTGCAACAGAGATCTCCAGTGTAATGAAAAACCCAAGATCAAGTGCTGTGTGGTGTGGATGTGGCCTGTCTGAGTTGTAGGGACAGAGCCCTGAACCGTTTCAGTCTGAGGTATGCTGCATTTCTTAGCCTGAAGTGGTTGTAGTTCAGTAGATATTTTTTCAGAAGGATCGAGAGTATGTCTAGGAATCATAAACTTAACCAAAATGTCTTTCCATTGTCCAGACACCAAGTCTCACCTTGATTTAATTATTTATAATTCATTCTGGCTTCTTTACTTTCTTCCTTGAACCAGTGTCTAGGTCAATACCTGGTAACAGCAATGTGGCAACCATCACACCTACAATACACAAATATCTTAAGAACCTTCTGGGTGACCACAAGTTCATCAGTTCTGTTGGTGAATCTTTTCTGAATTGTAGAGTGTTTCATTTACAGTCATTCACTAAATGACTTTCATAGTTACTTATTCCATAACAATACATTAGAAAGAAGAGGACGTAAAATTCTTTCAATATTCCCATACAGGAATAATTTACTTAACTGAAAAAAAAAATGGAGTTGAGACTTTAAGTAGTGCTGTTCTTTGGAATCAGTCGTAATCTCCACCATGGAGTGATAGATGGGTGCTAAAGGCTAAGTAGATTATCCTAGGAAAGTCTCCTTGAAAGTCATTTAACAGCTAATCATATATTAAGGTCAAACATTACCAGTTTCTCATGGGAGAAACTGATTTTCCAATTGTGACCAATTTTAGGAATATGTCCAGATTCCAGGATTCTGCAAACATCCCCTGAGAAACATCACTTCTCTGACACTTTTCCTGATTTTGAATTTATCTCAAATTGGTTTGGCCAATATCTATCCCCAGGGCAACAGAGGCCTCACGTATTTGGGAGGAACAGGATCCATTGGTTTCTTTTCATTTCACCCACAGTAAAGCCTGGCTACGGCACCTCCACTGCCCCAAAACAATTTTGCAATATAGTTAAGGAGGAAAGGGTATAAAGCTCTGGGACATCGGGGCACACAAGTGGACTCTGTTCAGTCTCTAGTTCAGGCCATCTTCATTTCTTCAGTCTCCTTAAGCTCTATACTAAAGATCATCTGACAATGCTTATCTATTGCACTCAAGCATGAAGACAATCCAGGATAACTCTCCTGTGAACTTTAAGCAGCTCTGTGAATAAAGTCTACAGTTAGGTGAAATGATTTGGGCATTCCTGGAGGCATAGCTGGCACAACCTGTTTTCCATCTAAACTCACTTTTCCACACTCTAAGCTACAGTCATGCCTCAAAGGAATCGAATTTCATAACAAGGAGCTGAACACTATAAAAGGATGTGATTGTATCATGATACTGCTTGAAACCTATTTTTTCTTGTTGTGAATGAAAGCGCTTTCCTTCCGGAGTGGAAAGGAACATATGAATGTAGGCAAGATGATGACTCACAGCTGTAAAATTGCTCACATGCATAACATTCATGAGCATGAAGGTCTGACTGCAGTGAGTGTGTGGCTTGTAGACATGTACAAACCAGCCAGGGCACTGATAGTGCTTTTGCTGAGGCAGCCCAGAGATGAGCATAGGCTGCGAAACCCACTCAGACTGAATTTGGCAAGGATTTGGGTGCCCAGCCCTCACTGGATGATGGCTCCTATGTCTATGTTGCTTTCTGTACTTGGGTTTAGCTAGCTTCTCTCTCCAACTGGCACAGTTTTCTTTGCACTGTAGTCCTGACTCTGTGACTCTGACTGATACAGCTATGTTTTCTAAGGTTTTGTTAAAAGACACATTTGAGAAGTATTTTGGTCCAGACAATATGCAGGTAAGAAGCAAATGAGAGATTGTGGCTTTGCAGAGCTGTGAAGTGAGATAGATGGGCAAGGGAGGAAAGGAATGGGAGAAGAAGGATACAACTTCATCCCTTTTAACAGAAAATGACAAAATTTGTCACCCATTTTCCAGATGAAGGAGGAAATACACAGTTTTCATTTTATAGGAAGCTTTTAAAATGACATATTTAATAAACAAAAGTGACTTTAGAAATCCAGAAAGGAAGAGTGGCATTCCCTGTTTTGCTGAGATGGAGGAAGGAGCTGGAAGAACCTGCCAGGGTTAATGAAGATCAAACAAGCCACTCCAGCCAGCAAGACTGTTGTGTAGAAACCACATTAAACCACACAGACGTTTCTGTCACGCAGTGAGCTGGTCGAGGCGACAATGCTTGCTTATTTGTTTATTTATTCAATTTATAAGAGGCTCTGGTCAGCACACTCCCTTAGGGCATGTATAATAAAAACAGTACATCAATTAAATAGCTATGTTTACAGCATTGACAGAGTGCCTAACGAAGGACTTTGAATTACTTCAGGGCTCTCCCTTTGGAGAATACTCAGCTTGGAGCTCTCACACATCTGGAAGTTTTGGAGGAGAAAAAGGCTGCACGAATACATGGATGTACCTTGAAGCACCGTTTGAAGGACAACAGGAGCTTCAGCTGTTTTCTTATAGCTGTAAGGGAAGTGAATTCTCTAGTTTGGAGCCCTACATGAGATAAACCTGAGATTTTAAAAGCTATTTATGTACCTACAATCACAAGTAGGCACTAGTGGGCGTTCTTACTTGCCCTGTTTTTTAATTTTAATTCCAAACTTGTTAAGCCTACAAGTGAAAATCCTGCGAGGTACCAGCCTGCATCTATCTAACTTTAAAATTCTGGGCCTTGGTAGGCTACTGCTACAGCATTAGCAAGTCCAGAGGGAGGCAGCTTCTGAGGTCTCTTTTATAGCTATTTGGTCAAGCACACTTAGAGGTAAAAGTGTTACATTTATTAAGGGTCTGCCATATTAAAAAAAAAAAAATGCCCTGAGGGTAATAAAGAGTAAACTAAGCAACCTCACATACTGCTCTGTTAACATCAGCTCCCAGCATAGCATGCCCCACATGTGTCCTGTGTCCCCGTTTCCTGCCCGTGTTGCGTATTTTCTCCACTTTGTAAGGCCGTGCAGGGTTAGAGTGGTCAGTGGCCATGAAAGGATAAATGCCACTCTGAGGACAACTGTCCTATTTCCCCAGTGGCAGGTTTTGTAGTGTGGTGGTGGATCCAACCAGCGTGTCCCATCTTGTAGTCCTTCAGTTCATGCAGACTAAGTGGTCCCAGGACAAGAGAAGTTTTATTTTCCTTCTCAAACCCTAGTTCTCTGCCAACAAGTCCACAGGAATCTGTGGGGAGGCCACAGGGAAGGGGCCTGTCTAGATGCATAAAGAGGAAGCAGAGAGACAAAACCTAATTAAATCTGACAATAGACTTTTCTCCTTAGACATCTTTAGACACAAAAGCCAGCATTATCTGAAAGGCTGAGTGATTTGGGGTGTTTCCTTTTTGGGATTTCCAACTTGAAACACCCCTGGGGTTGGCTTTTAAAAACAGCCATGCACTCATAGTTACGAGCAGCATTACAGACGCTCTGCGTTGTCACTCGGACCTATTGATGTCCTGTACCTACAAAATCAGACCAAAAACCTTTTGGCTCAGGCACTCTAAAGTTGTGGGCTACTTCTGAGCAAGGCTACATTAACCCAGCATGGTTTCTGCACCTGTAAAACTGGGTGGATGATGTTTAACTGTCTAGCTCAAAGGTGTTTTGTGAAGATCAATTAACTAATGCCTGTAAAGTGCTCTGCACATATCCGGCGCAGCTGCTATCGTGGCATAGCACTACCCTTCCTCGCCATGCTCAGTAGGAGCACTGTTGCTTTAAAAAGGGAGCTTGTCCAAGCTCTCCTCCTCCACTGGATCTAAGATGGATGCTCCTGCTGCAGCACAGCCTGTAAGCAGACTTTGCCCAGCCTGCTTTTTTTGTTTTTCCTGGAAGCTTGCTCCAGACAAGTCAGCTGCACTGCAGACTGAGCAGAAGCAGGAGGGCAGCTCTCCCCAGGTAAGAGACCACTGCCACAAAGCTGCTCATTCCCACACCTGGACAGGGCAGCACCAAGGATGCTGCCATCCTGAGAATTATGGTCCTCTCCATCCGTGCCTCTAGCTGACTCACAACAGCTCTCAGCCAGGCAAGAATCAAACAACATTGGGCCTCTGATCTCTTACACTTCTTTCCTGGCTGACTGGTGTTAATTTAGTTACCAGGAGGACAGGGAGATGTCTGTTTCCACACCCAAAGCCGATCTCCTGCACATTCCTTTTCATTAGCATCACCTCCATGAGGCACTCCTGAATTGTCATTGGCATTTTGGTCCTGAGGCGAAGCTGGGGCAAACTTTTCACCCTGTGGTCAGAAGGTGGTCTTCAGTCGCCAGAGAGAGCCAAGGGATTAGCTGAGACGGGTTCTGCAGGCTCTCATAGGCCTGCTGCCACCGGGAGCAGTTTAAGCTGCATTGGCTCCTTTCCCTCAGAAATACATTGATTTTCCACTAAGCTCCTCTTCTTTGAGGCACTAAAAATGTCATTGTTAGAGGACTGCAAACTAGGTACTCCAATAACTCTCCAAAGTTTAGCTTTATTTCATATTATTATTCACACGGATGCTTTGGAGGACACAGTCCCTCTGTATAACGTTCATTTTACAAAGGTCTTTTCTTTCCACTCCCCAGGATGGTGGAGCATTGAAGGTAGGAGATGTTCCTGACCGACACAAAGCTGGAGGCAATGTGCTTTCCCTTAATTGCTTCGATTTACAGGACTGTTTCACCTCTGCCAACAGTAACAGACCCTGATAGCATTCCCACAACCCCAGGGACAGACAGCACTTGTGCAGTGCCAGCAGGGTGGAAAATCCCTGCCTTGACTTTTAAAGGCATTTTAGGAAGAGAAAGGTGCTGTAAAGGGCCAGTGGTCCGTGCTCACTGGGAAGGAGCAGAACAGGACCGTTGTAATCAGCCCTGTGCCTCTCCCTGAACACGCTGCATGGAGGGTCGAGCAAGGACTGCGAGCATCAAGGGAGCACCTGTGCCATGAAAGTGCCCCGTCCAGAAGCTCCCGTGAATGAGGGGATGGATAGGGTTCCCAGGCAACCCAAGATTAAACTCTCTTCTCCATCTGTTTTTTGTGACCCACAAGGCTTTGCAGTCTTGCTTTTAAAGCCAATGGGCATCAGCCCATGGAGGCAGAGAGAAGCTGTTGTTTGTGCCACAATATTAACAACACCTTCCCAGCTTTCACTGGGTAACCTTTTCTTTTCCCACTGCAAAAAACTGATCAGGCTACCGAGCAAGACACAGGAACAGTTGAGAGGAGAGGAGAGAAAGCCTTTCTGGGGCATTTTCCTTCAATGGCCCCTTGCCATTATTAGCGGCCCAGCTGGTTGGCACCTCTGTGTGGTTTGGAGTCAAGGGCAGCCCCCTCTCCAAAAATAAAAAGTAGGCATTGATGGTTTTCCCTTGATGACAATGGTTGTCAACAGATGTGGGGTGGATGCATTTAACAGAGGGATCTGCAATCTCTGTTCCCCAAATTACACAGTCAGGGTCACGTAAAGAGATTGTGTGTGCCTCCTGTGTCCAGGGCCAACATCCATGGCTCATCCTGAGCATGCTGGGGTTAGAAAAGCCAGCAAACAGAGAGCCAAAGCAGATGTTGTCTTATGGCTGTTTCTGCTGGCGTTTTGTTGGAAAACTTGCTGTAGAATTTAGCTGTGATCACAATTGCATCTCTTATTTACTTTCCACTGACATTGGAATGAATGAAGTTTAGGGTTTGGGTTTTTCTTGGTTTGTTTGCTCTTTTTTTTATAGAATAAGAATTTCACAGCGGAAAAGCCATTAAATGCTGAAAGCTGTGAGAATGGTGGCATTTGCCAGAAATGAACGCAGAACTTCCTGTTAAGAAAATCTGAGGAAAATCAGTAAAATCTTCCTGACTGCTGAGAACGGTTGGAAAGCGCTCACTTTTAATGGGAACTGGGAAAAATGGATATATTTGTATATAGACAAACTGTAAAAAAATGAAAATCAAACATCTGGTTAATCAGGACTTCCTTCTCCATATATCAGGGAGAATTTCTGAGCAAAATAAAATCCTCACAGAGGAAACAGAAGGTGTTCTCCCGCTTCTAGCATAGGTGGCTGCAGCCTGGGCTCATCTCTGACATGAAATGTGTGTTTGATTAGCACACAGGTAGGGTGCCTTCACCCGTAGTAAGCCTTAACCTCAAATATGTGCAGCAAGCAATGTAAGACTACAAAATAGGATTTAGTTTTAGGCTTGGTCCATTTATTTATGTATTTATTTTTGTCTGCCTGAAATTATAGCTTTAGTTAATGACATTTTGAGTCAAGACATCAGACTTCCTTGCAAAAAGCTAGTAATGTTGAGAAAAATTCATTCCTCCAAAGTGCCAAAAAGCCCGACCTTCTCATGAATTGTGATGCATCATCGGTTTTATTTTTACTTCTGCTTTCAAGTACTTTTCTTTAGGCTTATCATTTCTCTCTAAATAGTAGTACCATATGACACGAGAAACGAAGGCTGGTTTCCGGTGGTTCCTCTCAGGAGCTGCCAGCAGCAGTCTGAATGCCTCAGTACTAGAGATGGTAGTACAGGCACTGGCTTTCCAATACACACAAATTGTGGGAACCGCATTTGAAAATTAATGCCAAGCCCTTACAAAACACTTTCAGGAAATGGTCAAGGTAATAATAATGATTTTTACTTGCTTTTTTATTTGCTTTTGATTTTGTGATTTCTTCCATCTCTTATCTTTTATTTAGATCATAACAGCATTTCACACATGACTCCTTAGTTTCCTTCAGCCAGGTATAGTCCCTATTGACTTCCCACCTATATGGTCCATTAACGATCACCAAAATTTGAATTCCATATGACCTAAAGCAATGGGGTCTAAGCAGTGTATGTATCTTCTCGGTAACCAGAGACAAATTTCTTGAAAGTAGACTTCCCCTTTGAAACTCTTTTGGGGAATGTAACACTCTGTGTTCCATCTAGTCTAAATCCAAGGAAGAATTGCTTCCAAGTACTTTTATTGAAGTCCATATCCTGATCATCCTGGACTTTGTTGGAGGAATGGCATGTGTGAAGTTCAACATAAATGAATGGCCAGAAACAGTAGTGTGAAATAGAAATGTGAAGTGTTGTAGGCAGGAAGGGATATCCAATTGCAGGAATACCAAATGTGTATTGATTAGACAGGCAGCAGAGAAGGATGGGATTGGGTAGAAATGAGTCCCAGAGTGAGTCTCAGTGAAAAATGCAAGGCTATTGCAAAGCTAATCTAAAAAAGTTGGGCTATATTTAGAGAATTACTGTAAGCGAGAGGTGGAAGGAATTATTCTGCTGGGCAATGTCATGGTTTGATGCACGCTTTGACAGGGATGGAGAGATTTTACAGGAAAAGACCAAGGACATTAAGGGTTTTATAGTGCTATAGATATGGTGAAGTTTGAAAGAATTAAGCAGAACAAGTTGGGATAAACAATGACCATCTTCAAATATGTAAAAGCTGTTGTTATAACAAGAACTGAGATCTATCAGGCTATGACTTTTCATTATGGAAAAAAGAGCAGTTAGAGAGGATACAGCACTGGTTTATAAATGAGTGACATGGAGAGGATGAATAGAAGACTGTTCCTTGTTTCTTCCACTGCAACATTTTGAGACTGCCGATAAAGATATCAGGAGCAAGATTCAAAATAAACAAAAAAAGAGAAATTGTCATAGGAGAAGTGGAACTTTTCACCAACGGAAGTAGAAGTTTACACGGATTCAAGGGAAGATTGGAAAATTACTACTAACTCTTGTGCCTCCTACTGGAGGAGTCTCACTTGCCCACAGCAGGAAGGACGTGCGTGCAGAGCTGGTGCCCATGTGTAGGACTGTGGCCAGGCTTACACCTCTACCTAGTGCATATAGTAAATATGTGTATTGTGCAATAACTTCCGTGTATATTAACACACTGAGCTAGGTAGTCTAGTGCTAGCAACAGTGTAGTAACATAAAATTCAGTGTTGGCTAATCCTTCTTCTGCCCCAGCAGCCTGGGTAAATACTGAAGTCTTTGGTGAGCTTTAGCATGGGGTGGCTACCCTGACCATTTCAAGCTCATTTAGGTACATGTGTAATCACTTGAAGAAATCAGTGGGTCTACATAATGACATTAAAGTGGGGCATATATATTCTGAATGTGTTGTGTGCATATTTTCACCCTGTGCTGACAGGACTAGGCCTTTATTTCTGTTTAATTTTGTTACAGAAAATCTTCAAAATTCTAACACAAGATATAAATAGGAATCTTCAGAAAAGCAGAGCTGTTTTGTAGCTATTGAGGACTGCAGTAATATGCTTGTTTTTTCCTTCAAGCTGAATTTTAATTTGATTAGTTTTTCTCCCCTCTCCCATTTTTCTTTTAAATTTACTTTAAAGAATTATATGCAATTGCTGACTTTGTAAATGATTTAACAGATCAAAATTGTTTTCAGAAATAACTCAGACAGTTTTCCGCTAGTTAGAAATGTAAAACTATACTGGTAGTGTGGCACTTTAAAATGTGTAAACACTTACGAACATGAGTACTTTTTGTAAGAGTATTCCCATTAAATTAAAAATCACTGTTTATATGACTGGTACTTAGAGATATGGGCATTTAATTGGAAGGCATTATCTCCATCTTCAGGTGGAGAGACTGAGTCATACAACACTTTCCAAGCTGCCTGCCGCATCTGAATTCTTGATGCATAGGTGTTTTTCAGAGCATCTGAGCTGTCCTCTGCCTATCTATCTGCCTCCATGCTGTCATCTCAAGGTGCTAGAGAAGAACTTTCTGTCTCTGTGAGTTGTCAATGCCGTTGTCAGCATTAGGTGAAGCTAAGCAACTCTCCACCAGCAGGGTCTGCTGTTGGCAGGAGCCAACCGACAACTCATCCCTGTCTATCTACAGAGATTTGGGGAGCCAAGCCAGCTGCCACAAGCCACTGTGTGAGATGCAGCAGCTGCTGTTCATGACAGTGGAAGAGGTGGGTCCCAACAGTCACAACGGCACCTCACAGAAGTAGCAAACCTGTCTCTACCTGAATAACCCCAGGGCTCTGTCCCACCTCCACCCCGTGGCCCTATTCATCTTCTTCTTATGGCAGCACTGGCTCAGATCTAGTCTAGGCCTTGAGTCTTTGGACACACAAAAAAGTCACCTTATCCCCTTTTCTAAGAACAGGGGTGAAAATTCAACCTCATATTACTGCTTAGTGCAGTTCAAACATAACTTTGCATGAAATATAGACGGCTCACAAAATAGCAGCTCCTCCACTGATTTTAGCTGCTCTTGAACTGACATCCAGTGACTGTACGGTCTTTCCCAGAGGGGCTTCGATGATGTGCGCTCACAGCCCAGAACGCCAACCATACCCTAGGCTGCATCCCCAGCAGCGCGGGCAGCAGGGCCAGGGAGGGGGTGCTGCCCCCCTGCCCCACTCTGTGAGACCCCCCTGCAGCGCCGCCTCCAGCTCGGGGCTCCTCAGCACGGGACAGACACGGGGCTGTTGGAGCGGGGCCAGAGGGGGCACAGAAATGCTCCGAGGGCTGGAGCCCCTCTGCTGTGAGGCCGGGCTGGGAGAGCTGGGGTTGTTCAGCCTGGGGAAGAGAAGGCTGTGGTGAAGAGAAGGCCTTTCAGTACTGATGGGTACAAACTTTTTAGCAGGCCCTGTAGTGATAGGACAAGGGGTAATGGTTTTAAACTAAAAGAAAGTAGATTTTGACTAGATATAAGGAAGAAATTTTTTACAATGAGTGTGGTGAAATACTGGCCCAGGTTGCCCAGAGAGGTGGTCGATGCTCCATCCCTGTACAAACTCAAGGTCAGGTTGGATGAGTTCTGAGCAACCTGATCTAGTTGAAGATGTCCCTGTTCATTGGAGGGGGGTTGGACTAGATGACCTCTAAAGGTGCCTTCCAACCCAAACTATTCTATGAGTCTATGATTCTATGATAATTGTTCAAAGGCAGGTGGATTTTCAGGCAAACTAAGCCCAGGCGTCTGATATTAACCAGCAGATAAATATCAGCAAATTCCATTCTATTCCCCAAACTGACGAGCTTACATAAAGTGTAGGCTTTATGGCTGAGGTCCTTGAAATGTCCTAAGTAGAGGCCCTGCAAATGACAGGACACCTGTGAAAGCTTTGTTTCAGACTGGAGGTTTGAGACTGTTTTGTTCTTAAGAAACAAGTGACACAGTTGTGTGTAGTCATTTCTATTCTGATGGGGGATCTTTCAAGTTTGTTTTATATGCATATTCTTTGGTTCCTTTTGTATGTTCTGCCTGTGGTATAACAAGCCTTTTCCCTTTTACTTTCATTTAATATGATTCTTTGGGAAGACAACTTCTCTTTAATCACTGTCAGAGACAGATTTAGTTTTCAGAAGGCTTGATTAGTGTACAGGAAATTCAGAAAAGAGCAACAAAGAAGGTGATTTTGAATTCTAACAAAAACTTAGAAGAAAGTTACCAATGCATATAGCTTGGCCAAGGGTCTTTAGATCATCTTGATCTTCTGGTATCTAACAGATGTGGTAAGGGGTTAGAGGAATTTGTAACGTTGGAGTAATGGAACCAAAAGCTGAGTGATGAAAATAGGGAAGGGGAAATACACAAATCTATAATACCAGACCTTAAGCAATTTCCTCAACAGAAACAGCAGAGAATTAAAAAAAAAATAAATATCCTAATAGATTAAAGGGTGAATATCTAAAATTTTTTTGTGATTCTCCAGATCTTTACTTCTATTTTTACCTGTATTCTTCTTCTTGATTCTCACATGATATGTCAGGTGCAGGGCTAAGTATTGCTATTTGAACTAGCTCCAGTGCAGGAGGAGGTATATACACATTAGGTGAGGAAATACCACGCAAACAAGACCGTAATCCTTCCAGAAACGTTGCTCTGTTGTTCCAATTCATTTATTTCCACATAATGGGCCACTGAGAAAGGCAGAGGTTGTTGGAGAACCTAGAAAGTTTGGGTGTAGTCAACGGCTGGAGAGACTGGTAGAGCAGGAGAAATTTTACCAGCTGAACAGATGAAATGGAAATGGTAAATGGAGCAATAGTTCATGTTCCTCCCAAATCCAGCAGGTGAGGGGGAGAGTAACTTTTGCAAAAACTGAGCTCAGACAAGTACTAGGTGACCCTTATTCACTGGCGGGGTGATTTTACTTGAAACTTCTGGGAATTTTCTGGGAGTCTTCCCTTTTGCTAACAGCAAAAGAGGCACACTTCATTGTGGTAGCACAGTGGTTGTGAGCAAGTAGGCTTGAGTGCACTCAAGTCCAAAGTAAAACAGAGGGCTCACAAAACTCAGCAGATCAGTGGGCTCTCTTTTTCACAGAGTAACACCCACAATGTATGTGCTTCTGCATACACCATTAGACAGAGCAAGAATGTGGACATAGATTTTCCAAGAACCCTTGCTCCTGCGGTATGACTGTGATTTAAATGCCTTACCTGGCAATTAGCAATTTACTTCTGTGTCTGTGATGAGTCCTATCGGGAAAAAAACAAAATAGAGAAGGATCTTTGAGCAAGTGTTTTCTTACGGCAGTTTTCTATATGTGGTTGTTGCTTAATTGAAATAAAAGTCTTGGCCAATTGTGATATGATTTATTATTCCAATCTGTCATTGGAATGAATCTTTCTTTTCTGATCTTTTCCCAAATTACTGTGCGTCAGGTAACTGTTTTTCACTTGAAAGCAACAATTAGTTTAAGTGTGAAGGGATGTTATTTCGTGCCTTGTGCAATACTCAGGTGATTGGTGCTTGATGCATCTTAACACTGAAATGAAATCACAGGTGAAACCTGTTCAGGTTGAAAATCTGCAATAGTGTCAGGGACTGGGGAAGAAATGGGAATTTTAATGAACAGATATGTCCTCCCTTTTGAGAGCACAAGCCATCAGAATGCAGTCAGATCCAAAAGATCCAAGAGTCTAACCAGCTGATTTTCCTTCCCTTCTTTGAAAGCTGAATTTGGAAATAAATGCAGGTGATTTTAATTTGGCCCTGTGACCACTAATTGGAAATCACATTTGTGATTTGTGAGTCTGGTTTTAAATCAGGACATTGTGTTTAAAACATTGAAAAGTGCAGATGTGAACTGTTCTTATATTAGAAATGCTAATGATTAGGACAGATTGAGAGTGTTACTGATCACTTAAATGTCTAAGATGGGTGGATGTCAGAACTGCTAAAACAGTTAAATAGCACAGTTTTCTGGCATTTTGTAGTAGTGTCTCCTAAAAACATTGCCATGCCACCCCCACCCCAGATTAGCGCTTCTAAGGCCAGTGATGTAGTGTGCTCACACCTTAAGGTAGCACTGTGATTCATGTTTTAATGATAGTGGCTGCTGGCTGTAACTATGGAATGTATTGTCATGGAAACTACACTTTTCTATATTTACACCAGTGCTGGTTATGCGAGAGACAGTACTTGAAAGAAAATCTGTATAATATATAGCTTAATAACGAGACAGGCAAGCTAGGAATAAGCAGATCAAAGATTCAGCAACGTTACGGCTGCTGTTTGTCACCATAGGACGTTTCTGAACAGGCTCAGTCACTGTTTCAGATGATCGCTAGCACAGCAAGCCAGAAAGAAGTGCTGCTGCGATGTCACTGTGGACTAACAGGTCAGACAAACTTAGATTATTGATAACTGATTGATTGGCATCCGCATAGTGAACTCCCATGACATGTAACGCTCATGTCCAGGCTGTTCGGAAAAAAAGAATGAGCTGAGTGAATGGAGGACACCGGGCTGTAAGGGCCTGTTATTTGCAAGAAATAAATCTTCAGAAATGGAACTGGGTTGTAACTCTAACTGTGGAACAGTTCTATCTGTCACTTCAGTCTAGAAACTACTGTCATTTTACTGAGCTTGGGCTCTTGCAAGCTCTGAGTTCAAAAATATAGAGTGAGAAACAATAATCAGAAAATATTATAGCACATTGAAATTTAGCTACACACAAAAATTGCATAAAAATAAAGTTATCGTATGGTGCAAAAGAAAGAATAGGATCAGAGCTGTTTAAGAAAATGGTTCTTTTATGTTTCTGAACTTTGCAAAGCAAGGGTAGGTGATTCTGAAGATATTCTACTTAAAATTTAGATGTATATATGCATGCACTACACATGCATATATATATATTTACAGAAATATAAAATCTTAGTAGAAGACGTCTCCTACATTAGGGTCTGCGGTCTCAAGCAGATATTTTTAAACATTCTGCACCATTCACCCTCTATACCGCTTGACCTGGCTGCATTCAGAGACCTCCATTTGCCATTCTCTCCGTCTGTTGTATAACAAATTTCTAGTTTGGGTTTATTACAGAAAATTGTTTCAGTTGTGCCTTAAGACCTCGCTCGCGATTGCCAGGGAGACAAGCTGCTCTCATTTCTTTAGAAAGAGTTTCTAATTTGATGGGCAGAGCTTAGTGAATCACAAAAAAGCAGGGTCAAGTCACTGTGAAACAACTGCTGGGTTTACCTTGCTATCAGCTGTGAAAGCATCGCTTCATTTTCTGTATCGTAGCCTTTTCATTTTATATTTGTGTGCCTGCCATGACCGAACCTAAAACTGGAGGATATATTCATCCAACTTTTGATATAAATAATCCTCTTAAAAAGCACAGCTAGTGGTTTGCTCATCCAAATGCTTTATTATGCATTTTCAGCTGGTGTTGCTTTAAATGAAGGAACAGCGACAGCTGTAACTGAATCCATACCAGCGTTATGCTCCCAAACTTCTTGAATTATTTCATTTCTGGAATACAGCAAGCTGTTTGCAGGTTATAGGATAACAGTACTAGCAGGAGTCAGCAGTTACACTGCCTCAAAAGCAGAGTTTAAAGAGGGTTGCGTTTTAAGCTTCATGCTGGTGCATTTGCCGTGCAACTTCATATCTTTATTCAGTGTCTCCTGCAATCCTTCAACCTGTCTATTTGTAAATTTGTGCCTGGAGAAAGCTCCCATGTGGCAAGCCAGGATTGGATAAATGTTACTTGTATTTCTCTGATTGCAAACTCCCAGCATCTGGGATTTTCAGCTTTGAGTACAGTTTGTATCCTGCTGAGATTCATCTTTTTGGGGAAAGCAAAGGTCATCGCTTCTCCGGAGTTGCGACTGATTTGATTCTTTTTCTCGGGGAGGCGCTGGGAAGGGAATCCTTATTGGAATGCATATTGATAAAGGCTGAGGATTCTGGCTTCTTAGATAAGTAATTTTTTTCTCTCTTCTCTCCCCACAATGACTATGTATTGCAGCAACTCACTGGCTTTTTACCAAATCAGGAGCTGCAGTATTTTTCTTCCGATGGAATAATTTCAGCCCACTTCAGCTAGCATGACAATCTTATGTGATTGTTATGAGTAGGCGTTTACATCCTTTTACATGCTAATACTGCCACACCTGCTAGTCCCCCTCATTTCCATTTCTCTTTTTTTTCTTTTTTTTTTTTTTTTTCAATGTAAAAACTAATTTCCCAGAGGAAGGGAAATCCTGAGATTCGTGATCAATGCTGCATCGTTGATTCATCAACAAAGAAGGGGATGGCTGAATGGGACACAGGTAGAGATTCAAGCAGGCTGCTTCTGACCAGCAAGAGAAAAGCTAGCTGTTGAGCAGCATATGTTGCCACTCCATGTGCTGTATTAGCTACTTGTTTTTAGCCTTCAGTAGGCTGCCACTACTGCAGCACTAAAGGAATGTGCCCTATTGTTAGAAATCCTGACTGCTTTACACCAATGATTTGCCACTGCAAAGTTGCATGCACCAACAACACTTTATCGTTGATGTTTGGATGCAAGGTAGGATGTGGTTAATGTATTTAAATGCATGCTGTAACTCCTTTGAATATCTGTGCTATTTAATTTCATGTCTGACTAGAGATTTCGATGCAAATTGCGATACATTGGCTATAAATTAGGGCTTACAGCCGATATGTTTTAAATGTTAGGAAAAAAATCAGAAGTAGAGCTTTCTTATTTCCCATGGTTATATGAGTATAGATTTACATAGGATAATCTAATGGATTATGAAGCATTTGTTTTAGAGTTGATTGTATACTTAGCTAACAGTGCTAAGATTACTAAATCACTACTCTGCCATTTGCCCAGCTTTATTGATTTTGATGTGTATACTGTTATTATAAAAACACAAACCAGCAAGAATGAATATATTTTTCCATTTATATTGCTGACATGGCTTTTAACCATAAGTGCAATACTAAAGTATACAGCCCTGCACTTCTCTGTAAGAAATAAATAAAGTAAGCTCCTGAACCAATTTGTAAGTCTACAGGAATATCTTTAAATAAGTGTTTTCTTCTGGGCACTGGACAATCATTTAATTTCCCTTTTAAATTTAAATCAAAAGGTGGCGCAGTTAACCAAAGAAGTTTCTTTCCTGGCTGTGTAATGCAATCCCACCCCAATTTTTTTAACAAAGGTGTTGGGTTGGACTATATTTTTCTCCATATACATCCTGACTTGACATTAAGGTATAACCAGTGTTGTTATTTTACTGAAATGAAAATTCAAAAGTGATGACATGTTTTTAAAATTTATTATCCTTGGGTAAACAAGTTTGGTTCTTGGATCACTGGATCAATCATGATGATTTTACAGGGGGTTACCGATTTTGTCCCATTCCTTTTCCTTGCTATCCTTAAATACTGGATGATATTAAAACCATTCCTCTATGTTTAAATAGAGTAGGAAATGGGCAGCTATATAAAAAATGGTAGTGATAGTGATTACTTTTAAATCATCTGCGTAACTTTTTTAATCCTCAAAAATGGCTAAGCTACAAACAACAAATTTTAGTTGTACAGTCCACAACCTAGGGAACACAGTATAATTTTTGAGTTCCTATGTGACAGAGTAGCCTAAATAAAATGAAGTGACTTTATGAAATAGGTTATATATGACCCAATGCTCCCTAAACATAAATCAGCTATAAGTTAATGACAGATCATCTACTGCTTCGTATAACATGCTTAAATTAGGTTACAGTCAAACATTTACAATTTACTTGTCTACCTTCTCTTTTTCCTCAAACTAAGGCCTGCCTATATCTCTGGTTACTTGAGACTTTCCTGGACTGAAGTTTTTCCTTTCTTCACTTCCTTTTTAAATAGGCAAAAATATGTTCTATTAGCGAAAGGGTTATAATTTAATTGCTGTGTCATGATGCCACTAGTGATATAAATAGCATTAAGAGTTTCACAGTTTAAAAGCTTTTTTAATTTGCATATTTTTCATAAGAACAATTTGTATTTCTTTTTTATTTTAACTTTAAAAACTTAAGCCCTCTTGTTTTCAAGTGTTTAGTTCTAATTAATGAAGGTGAATTGTTAGTCAGGGGGAATGAAAATCAAGCCACCCTTCTACAAAGGTAGGCCAGCGGCCTAGGGACTGGTATCCAATTTGTATTCCTGCCTGTAAGCATGATTTTCAAAGGATACTCTTTGATGCACTTAAGTTCTTTCATTGTTTTCAGATCCTGTTAGGAAGAAGCAAGAGAATAAATATCATAAACTTAAAACTTTTTTTCCTCCTCTTTCTTTAGTGCTTCAGGGTCATTAAGTTAGTCACAGCCAATGTTTTACCGTCTTGCGGTGGTGTATGAACTACTTCTCTAATGAAAAGTGGATGTGTGGGATAGTGATCATTTTCAGAAAGATGAGAAGCACGAGTGAACTGAGTTATCTTCAGTTGGTTCAACACATGTCAGATTAGTACCCTTTGATACCACCATCAAGAAAACATCAGATATTCCCTATACATACCAGTATATCACCTCACTTCAAATATCTTTTTCTCATTTCCTTATGTTTTGCAGCCTATATCTAAATACATAACTTTTTGCTTTGGACACATAGGGTTATATTTCTAGATTTGTGGGTGCAGATCTGCTGTTAAGAAGCAAAGATATTTCTTTTTAGGAAATCCTTTAGTTACATGGCATGAAATCATGGATCTAAGCATGCTCATAGTATGACTTCTACAATCACGTGGTTCTAGAACGCGGGAAGGAGAGTAATATGCTGGAATAACACTATGTTCTGGTGGTAGAGGAGAAAATAGGTCCCCAGAATAGGAGAATTTTAAAATATAGATAGTGGAATAGACAACAAAGGATTCAAAGTTCCGGCAAATATCTCCAAGTTATTTTATAATAGCCAGGTCAGGTTAATGACTAGCTCCTTTTGGAAGGACAGTGCAAGTTGCAGGAATGAAATATTGCTCACTCTCTTGATTTACAGTTTTTACTTTTAATTTTATGTCAGATACAGTCACCTTTTCCTATGGGCACAGGAGCGAGAGAAATGCGCCACATCAGAACCATCGCACCCGTTTTCATCTGTTCCCAATGCAATAATTTTACAGTCTGCTCACTCCTAACAGGTGGTGCCAGGGAGTTAATTTGGGAGGGCAGGAAGAGGGTGTGCATGTCTTACTACACCATATGTTGCAAAGAAGGCAGTGGAGGAGTCTTAACTGTGCCTGCAGGAAGCATTCCTTTTCAGCTTGTTTTCCCAGATTTGACAGTTGACCTTGTCCTGGACTTTTGCTTTCAGTTACACCCAGTTTTATGATCCTTGGCCTTGAACTTGCAAAGAACTCAGAGCAGTTTAATTTGAAAGGCAGGGTAGTGTCTACCTGAAGTGCCACTCTTGCAACCTCCTTTAACTTATTTAAACACTTCTCCCATTTCTGGTAGGGAAGCACCAGTGTTTCCACCACAGCGGTACAGAGCCAAAGCAGCAAGGGGATAAGCGGGTTTTCAGATATGGCCTTCAGTTCCAGGAGGTGTTTTGCAGAACTTTCTTGTTCATAACCTTGCATGGGTGGGACATGAATGTGTATTCTCTGAGTCTTAGGCTTGGTGCACAGCTACTGGACAGATTTGTGACTGTGGATTAAAGGACAGCCCGTGTGTTATATAGACCTGTGTTCACAGATCTCCATCGAGAGGAGTGCCAAGGCATATATCAGATTCTTACTGAAGATGGTGAGACTCAAATACAAGTTTAAATGTCAGTATGTGCTTACTCACTTTGCCGAATTGGGCCCTGTAATAATTCATTTAGTATTGCAGAAGAGAGCTCTTCTGACTCCTAATACCCTATTCATTTTGCTCTTATTAAAAGTGCCAGGAAGGGATTTCAGATTGACTGAGACGTTTCTTAAACTACATTTCAGCCAAAATTTTGACACTCACACGGAAGTGTTTTTCTGTCTTATCTCCTTTACCTCTATATATTTAAAATAGATATTAAGATTACTCCATTGAAAGATGAGTGACTTTCCACTTTGTTGACCTTTAACAGGTATTTTGATGAATCCTACTTTCCTTTTGATTTAGGTTTGTTTTTATATCTGTCCTAGCATAATTCAAAAGTTTTTTTTTTAAAAGGGATAAGATATACCTTCCTTTCTTCCCTGTCTCCTTTCTTTCCTCCTAGCACATTCGTCACAAATAGTCCTCCAGCACAATAGCTGATTTTGTTTTTTTTTTCCCTACTATTTCTCTGTTTTAGCTGAAATAGCCAAATAGTGACCTATACCACTATCCAAGATGAGCATGAAAGTAAAACCACTTGTTTCTTCAGCTGCCAAAACTTCTTTGTTTTGCAAAACTCTTGTAATACAGGTTTTGTTATTAAAAATAATAATAGGGAATATTACTGAAAGTCTTGATATTCATATTTATTATTTTTAACATTATCAAACTACTGGTTTTCTGTACTGGCATTATTATTAGTCTCTTGAACAAACTCTGGTATGTCACTTAGTTCTTAATTTAGAATAGTCTCTATATTGTCACAGTCTAGACCCGGTCATTGTAAGAAATAGTAATCTGAGATGTCGGGAAAATACTTTTCCAACTAGGTATGACACACAGTAGATTGTGCTCAAAGCCTTGCATGCTTTATCTACTTGATGCATCTCCGGGAGCTCAAAGGAGATTTTACATTTCATGGGACAGTCTGAGGCGGTTTCTGGATGCAACCAGATGAACATTTTCATTCAAATTATAAATTATGTTTTGAAATTAATCTCCCAGCCCTACCCATGTGTCCTTTGTTTTGCATTGCAGAGTAGGTTTAGAGTGCGCAAACAGGATGCCTTTTTGATGAAACTAAGCAGAAAGATGTATCCCAGGAACACACATGGAGTATTCTGCAAAATCTTATGGGTATTCAGTTTATAATAACAGATTAGCACTGTTTCAAAGCACAAAGCAAGATATATGTGTAATGTGGTTGAGTCCTTCTTACCAGCTCTTAATTTTGTGGATCCATTCCTACTGCTTACTGATGTGGACCTAACCTCTGACTCCATTGACATATTTCAGTTCTGAGTTTTTGGGGGCCAGAACTGGGCAGACGTAAAAATACAATGTATTCATGTTCATTCTTACTTCTGCGGTCCACCTATAGAGACTGATGTATTGTATAAGGTTCCGGAACTCTCAGAAAGCATTTACTGACTATTCATAGATAATCAGCAGGATAAATCAGCTGGAACATTACTGCCACTTGCTATGCATGGCATTTGACAGTGGCACTGAGAAACTTACTTCCACATACTATTCTTGTTAGGCCACTGTGGTGTTAAAATAAAAATGTTCAGCAATAGAGGAGCTGCAGAAGTGATGCAGGATTGCCACTGGCAAGAGACTCTGAGTATGATCAGTTGTGTCACAGAGGATTTGTACATTAGTGTACAGCTCTCAAGGCAGGGAACGTTTTCTTCTCTGGCACAGCATTTATGCAAGCAAGACATGGGGTGTAAGCTCAAGCGATTTCAGCTGGCCATATCTTTTATTTTCTGTTAGGCATTGCCTAACACCCTATACTTCAACACTCTTGGCTTAAGAACAAGTACAAGTCCTCCCCAGTGGTTTCCACCCATCATCAATGTGTGTGGGAAAAGATGAACTAGATATTGTACTCTAAGGCCACAAGACGGAACTTTTCTGAGGCCAAAGTAGCAAGTTATAAGGCTGTGGGACACTGCCAGGAACTCTTCCCAGTACTAAAAGGTTTTTAAAGTGGATCCTACTCTTCAGAACTTCTTGTTCCCAATGGTTGAGGAGCACTGCACTGGTGAAGTACTCTGATATCAGGGGTGAGCAGACTGCAACTTTGTAAATTATCCTGAGTTTGTGATCTTGAACTCAGTGTGGGTGCTGCAGAAATCAGTTTACAGGAGGCACAAGATTGACAGAAGCCTAAGGAGAGGTAGGAGGCAGCAGCAGGAAGAGCCAGGTGGGGCAAGTGGAGGAAAGGCATGAGGAAGGATGATGCAGAGACAGCAGGTCGGGGGTAGGATGAGAAGGCAGTGCCCTGAGCAAGGGTTCTGAGGAGGCAAGCAGAAGAGGAAGCCATGCCGGCGAGGTCTGGCTAGATTGAAAATGGAAAAAATTTGTTAGATCATGAATCCTCTGAAACGATGGGCCCATCCCCTCAATCACGTAGGAGTTAAGCCACTGGTTAGGGAATGCAAACAAGCGTTACCATTTCAGTCTTGTTTGGAGTGAGCTCACTCGCTAGCTGTCACTCACTGGCACTGGGCAACGTCTGGGCGGGTGATGCCCAGGCATTTTTCTAAAAGCATCAAGATCAGATGTTAAAAATATTTCTGCTTGTGTGAGAATACCACATCTCATTTTTTTGCCACTGTCCTGCCCACGAGCTCCCTGTATGCTGTGAAGGAGATGGGTGGCTGGTAGGAGATTTCCTGAGGAACCACTCCATAACAAATGTGCAGATAGTTTAAATTAAGAAAACAACACTAAAAGTGGCTTTTTTAATAAAGTTTGGGGTTTTTTTAAAGTGTATACACTGAAAGAAACTTCTCTTGTAGGTGGGAAGTTCAATCCCTACATCACTTTGAATCACTGGCCTTTTTACCACATTTTGCTAGAATATCTGCTTCTAGCTGCCATCGGGGCTTGGACTCTGGACTGGATGGCCCACGGTGCTCACTGTGCATGCTTCTGTCATCACAACAGGAATATTTACTGGTAGAACGGCAACATAGTCTGATTTTCATCACTCTGGATTACTTAAAATTCACCTGAAGATAAAGGATGCTATGAATACCCTCTGTATTGTACCTTTGAACATATAGCCATGGTGGGAAATGTGTTTCTTTTTAAGCTAGTAATAAAGCAGAGTTGATTGTCATGGTTCACATGTACTGTATTAGAAATATAACAATAACGTTACCTATGGAAAAAGTAGGGCAGGAGGCACATAGCTAAGCGTTACTGAATATTTTGAAGGGGAAGTTCAGAGCTTGATCAAACACTCGATTTTTTAAATATCTTTTTTTGCTTTAAATTATATGTAATAATTACATAAAATGAGGTACTTTCAAATAGAAATATATAAATACTGGAATGACTTGATGCACAGTTACATGAGCTGCTTGATTTTGCAAACTAATTATTGACTAAGAGCGGGCTATATATAGACATTCATCTTAACTGTAAAAGATGTCAGGGAAGAGAATGGTGATAAAGAAGTGTTATATAAATATATTTAAGTGATAATAGCAATAAAACTGAAAACTGTCACTGAACAGTTCTCCTGATCTTTGAAAAGTAGCTTTTATATTTCCACTGTAGCTGTCAGAAATATTCCCGTTATTAGAATATACGTATTTATTACTTTCACTTTTCTGATTATATTTCCTTCAACTTTAAGCATTTGATATAAGATTAATAATCACTAGGGACAGGATTTTTCAAGAGGGCCTGCTTGGGGTTTGTGCTGAAAGCAGTGGAAAGCTAAATGGGAAAAAAGATTACTGATGGGGACTCCTGTGACTCTCTGTAGACGTTAATGATCTATAATCCCATAAGAGATGGCACAGAATGATCTGATGAAGTATTCAGGCAGTTTGGGATATTCTTTTGAGTCACTTGGCTATTGAGTGTATTGAGAGTATCATTATAAATCTATAAGGTAAAAATCATAGATTCACAGAATCATAGAATCATTAAGGTTGGAAAAGACCCTTAAGATCATCAAGTCCAACCGCGAACCTATCACTGCCAAGTCCACCACTAAACCATATCCTCAAGCACCACGTCTACCCTTCTTTTAAATACCTCCAGGGATGGAGACTCCACCACCTCTCTGGGCAGCCTCTTCCAATACTTGACAACCCTTTCAGTGAAGAATTTTTTCCTAATATCCAACCTAAACTTCCCCTGGTGCAGCTTGAGGCCATTTCCTCTCGTCCTATCGCTTGTTACCTGGGAGAAGAGACCAAACCCCGCCTTGCTACAACCTCCTTTCAGGTAGTTGTAGAGAGCGATAAGGTCTCCCCTCAGCCTCTTCTCCATACTAAACAACCCCAGCATCCTCAGCTGCTCCTCATAATACTTTTTCTCTACACCCTTTACCAGCTTTGTTGCCCTTCTCTGGACACGTTCCAGCACCTCGATGTCCTTCCTGTAGTGAAGGGCCCAAAACTGAACACAGTACTAGAGGTGTGGCTCCCTTCATCCAGTTTCAGTGAGGAATTGCACCCATTAGCTCAAATGATCCCCACCAAGTTGTACCTGGCCAGAAATCAGGCTTTCTGGGAAAACGTCTGACTCTCAGTGAAATTGAAAATTTTTTTTTTTCAATTTTCCCTCAAACTGACATTTCAGAAACCTTGATCTATGAGAATCCTGACACATCATTTTGGGGAGATTTCCTTTAGGGGATGCTCACAGCTGTTTGGTGTAATTAAGATGGAATATGCCAAATATGAATTTTCAGAAAGATGTAAGCTGGTGCCAGCACCAAAGTCCACATAATGAATCACCTGGAGGCTCTGTAGCTATGGCAAGTGCGGTATAGAGCCTATGTTGAGATAGCTACCTGCAGAAGGCAATGTAGACACATACAAGGTTGCTATTGTTGCAAGATGTGAGTTCATCCACTATGGAAACACACCTGTAACTATGACCTTGGGCCAGCTGCAAAATTTTTAGCATATACCTATATAGCTAGGTAAATCAGGGCTAATGAGTATACTCAAGTACTTGACTCCATATTGCAAAATTCTTAGTTTTGTTCCTCAGATGTATTCTGAGGTGCTCCCAAGATATTTCAAGGCAATTCATAGGCTTGTCTTGAAGGACTGTTCACTCCAGGGAATCTTTCCAAGAGGGAGCCTGGATGAGACTGCATCAGAGAAGATTACTTCCAGCCTACAGCCTACCCTCTGGGCTATATTTTCAAGCACACCCCACCCCTGCTCCTTGCCTTTGCATGATGTTTCAAAGCCTGCACTATAGAATCATAGAATTATTAAGTTAGGAAGACACCTCTCGGATCATCAAGTCCAACTGTCAAAACAACATTATCATGTCTACTAACCGTGCCCTGAAGTGCCACAGCTAGACATTTTTTTGAACACCCCCAGGGATGGTGACTCCACCATCTCTCCTGGCAGCCTGTTCCAAAGCCTGACCACATTTCAGTAAAGAAATTTTGCCTAATAGCCAATCTAAACCTCCCCTGATGCAGCTTTGAGGCCATTTCCTCTTGTCCTATTGCTAGTAACTTGGGAGAAGAGACCAGCCCCCACCTCACTACAACCTCCCTTCAGGTAGTTGTAGAGAGCGATAAGGTCTCCCCTCAGCCTCCTCTTCTTCAGGCTAAACAACCCCAGTTCCCTCAGCCACTCCTCATAAGACCTGCTCTCCAGACCCTTCTGCAGCTTCATTGACCTTTTCTGGACACGCTCCAGCATCAGGATGTCTTTCTTGTCCTGAGGGGCCCAAACCTGAGCCCAGCATTCGGGGTGCGGCCTCACCAGTGCTGAGTACAGGGGCCCCATCCCTGCCCTGCTCCTGCTGGCCACACTAGTGCTGCCACAAGCCCGGGTGCTGGTGGCCTCCTTGGCCACCTGGGCACTGCTGGCTCATGCTCAGATGGCTGTCAGCCAGCACCCCCAGGGCCTTCTCCGCCAGGCAGCTTTCCAGCCACTGTAGCGTTGCATAGGGTTGTTGTGACCCAAGTGCAGGACCCGGCACTTGGCCTTGTTAAACTTCATAGAATTGGCCTTGGCCCATCAATCCAGCCTGTCCAGGTCCCTCTGCAGAGCCTTCCTACCCTCGAGCACATCAACACTCCCACCCAACTTGGTGTCATCTGCAAAATTACTGAGTGCACAGTCGACCCCCTCATCCAGATCATTGATAAAGATGTTAAACATGACTGGCCCTAACACTGAGCCCTGGGGAACCCCACTCGTGACCAGCCGCCAACTGGATTTAGCTCTGTTCACCACCACTCTCTGGGCTCGGCCATCCAGTCAGTTTTTTACCCAGCAAAGAGTACACCCATCCAAGCCATGAGCTGCCAGCTTCTCTAGGAGGAGGCTGTGGGAGACAGTGTCAAAGGCTTTGCTGAAGTGCAGGCAGACAAAATCCACAGCCTTTCCCTCATCCACTAGGTAGGTCACCCTGTCACAGAAGGAGCTCAGGTTGGTCAGGCAGGACCTGCCTTTCATGAAGCCATGCTGGCTGGGCCTGATCCCCTGGTTGTCCTGCACTTGCCTTTAGTATCAACACGAACATGAACCTTTCTGAACCCTTGTCCTGGGAACGAGGGATCATGCTGAGAAACAGATGTATTTAGCATAGTACATGTAGTATAAGAATCTCAGGCATGATTCCAGATCTGGGAGCTTGGAAAATCTAACAAATAGGGCAGAGACCATAACAGCTCTGTCAGGCTTGGTTCTTCTGGACCTACCACCACCATACCTGTGACAGTCCACCTGGTATATTGTATTATAGCTCCAAGCCCAAATTTATTAAGAAACATGCCTTGGACTCAACAAAAGGCAAGTGACACTGTGTCCATCACATAGGGTTACTCCACCCTCGAATACATCCCACCAGCTTAGCTGTATCCACTTACAGTTTGTTAACCACAGATCCTGCAAGTAAGAGAGAAGTTTAAACTCAGTGAATTAAGAGGGTACATACCTGTGAAGGCATTTAAATTAGTAATGCACACTTGTCTACCACCTTGTAAGACTGGTACATAGCTTATAATGTCCTCCTGTTAAAGTATGTTAGTCCTGGCACTTACACTCTTTCTGAGAGGTATTGTCAGCTGGCAGTGAGATGCCTTGAAATTCCTATATATCCCAGGGATATCCCAGTCTGTATTAAACATAGTTCCATAATGGGATAATCACCTTCATAAAACATTTAGAAAACAGTCGCAGCCAGAAAGGGGTCTGTGGCCTCTATTTAGGACAGGGAACAGGAATTCCTTATTTCTCTTTCTGGCTCTCACGTAGAGTTCCTGTTGCGGCCTGGGGCAAATTGTGCCTTGCGCCTCTTTCTAGAAAATCAAGTTGGTAATACCTGCCTCAGAGGAGTACTGAGAATTAATAATTATTTCATGTACACAGCACTGAAATGAAATGAGCAGTGTAAGTACAATGCACCATTGGTTTTAAGGACAATATAAAGCCATGGCAAGGCTAAGGTAGGGGAGGTTATAAGTGAAAATGGAGCTATAATTGTGAAAATCAAACAATTTCCTCCTCCTTTTTTGCTGTCCAGCTCTCTCCCCACAGTATTTATTTCAGGTATATCTTGAAATACTATTGTTTGTTTTTTTTTTTTAAAGTTCTCCCTCCAGGTCTGAGCTTTCACATCCCAATTTTTGCCCACAGCAAATTGTTATGGTTGAATTTCAAGTCTCTGGAAAAGGGAAGGGGGCTTGAAATGAGAGTACTGACAGGCTCTTATCTGCACCTGTCCAAGTAGTGCTTCTATCATCTAATTTATAAAGTTGCTGTAGGAGAGAAGCACTTTCTAGAGCTCTGGTTATTTGAGCTTTTACTTTGAAAAGAATGTTTAAAAATAGTTATAGGATAATACATGAGGCAGGAAGCAGACAAGCAGATGAACATAAACCTGTTGCAAGGAGGCAAATCAGTAACAGCATCACACAAATTTTGTGACTTTTCAGGAATTCTGGTTAGGCTGATTGCTAGGAGGAACACTCAGCCCATTTCAGAGGGCCATATGGCTCTCTCAAACTACACATTAAATCCCAGATTCTGCAGCCTACAATAAATTAAGCGAAGTGCTATAGAGTTCCATGAAGTCCAGGATGCAACAACCTGCAGTCCTGTGACTGAAGGTCTTTTCAGTACTGTTAGTAACAGTGTTTTGCACTGTGCCTATAAAATAAATTAAATCTATACATTTCCTACTCATTACATTCCCTTGCCTGTGTTAGTATTTGCACTTGGATTTCTGGTCCTTAGCTTAAGTAAGGTAATAAATTAGCTGGGTAGGAAGTCAACACTTGACAGCGTAAGAAAGCATAGTATGTTTTTGCAATGGCAATGTTAACTGAGGACTGATATTCCATACACAGTAGTTCGGGCTATAAGATAACCATGACAATACATTTTCATAAGAAAGTTTGCGGATATATTTTGAAACATGTATTCCTAGCCAGAACAATTAAGAAAACTCAGGGGAGGAGAGGGAGAGAAGAGGAGGGAGAAGAAGATGACCTAGAAAATGCTCTTGAGGATCTAATTTTGTGTGTATGTACGTATTACAAACGAGCCTGTTGCACCTCCTCCCATAAAGCCCTGGTATTTTGCACTCTTTACTATATGCATCAACCCCCATGTGAGTTCCAGTCATGCAGCTCTTTAATTTTACAGCATTAAGGGCATGTCTTTCCAGTGTCTTGAAGTTCGTAGCCTTTAAGAAGTTGGAAGCTAGCAGAGATAGAGGGAAGTGTGACTTTGTGAGGCAAATCTTTAGAGGATTGCAAGATCTGGTTATGAAGAAGAAGCTTTTGTATTAAAAGTGTTATTTTTGCAGGGCCCCTGAGCTTGACGCTTACTTCTTCAGGCCAGGTACAGCTGCAGGGACAGAGGAACATCATCTCTCTCACAGAGCTGGCAGTTGAACCTCAGTCTGTTGCATCTTGTGCTGGAGCTGGCTTCCGAAAACAAAGGTTTAACTTGCTGTCTACTGTTGCTTAATCTGTACAGATCTGATATATAAATCTCTCACTGGTGCTTGATTGCGGCACCTTTTCACAGAGCATTAGCAACTACTGCTTTCCAGTGTAATTGGAATAAAAATGTTCACTGTGCTGTGCCAGAGAAACAGAGCTGCTCTCAAACTAATCCCCATTCTGTGTGCAAACACCAGCTATTTATTGACTATTGTTATTCACCAGGAGGGACAGCTTAGGGCTCCATGAGTTAATAAAGTTTCTGTTATTGAATAAGAATTAGTTGTTCTGTAGTCTGATGATTTTTATTCCGGTGTCTTCAGTTTATTCATTAAAGAAAGAAGCCTAGATAGGAAAGGGTCAGCTCACATTATCAGAATGTGTACAAAGTAATCACAGAATCATAGAAATGTTGATTGGAAAGGACCTCTATAAATCACCTCATCCAAATTTCATTGAAAGATGGAGAAATGAGAGGTGATTTAGCATCAGCCATACACCTCACTTTGCAGAAGAAATGGTTTGGTTTTTAAGCAGTGCCAGATGAAATATATCTTCAGCTAAAACAGGAGGAAATTTGGGGAGCATAATACAGTGTTTAAAACAAGGGAAAGGAGGTTAAATGTTCTGGGCGCTGCTCCTTGTCCTTTTACTGATTCTATAGAAGAAGTAGAGAAGCAATTTAAACCCCTTTTGATAAAATTGGGAGTATTGCCAGGGGCTTGGATGGTAGGGACTGAAGTTACAGGGACTAGGGTTTCACCTTTTGTGCTTTAGTTTCTCTATTAGTAAAAATGTTCAGGTAGAGTTTGTGAGACTCTCAGGTTGAGATTCTCCAGACACTTGGGTACCAGCCCCCTTGGCTTTTCATGGCAATTAAGCACCTTCTAAGGATCTGACCAATCAGTACATCTCTTCCTCCAGTGCTTCCTTTATTCTGCCCATGTCTTATCTCTTACTTTGCTTTGCTTTACCTCTTAAATATGCATATGTCCTTCCTTTGCTGTTGCTGGCTCTCACTTAAAATTCACAGCTAGACCCCAGGTCAGTGGATGTGGTTGAGAAGAAGAATGAAGATAACAGGGCATTTCTAGACTAAATGACAGACAGGAACAGGGAAATGTGTCCATACGCGCTCACATATATGTGCATACACACCAACAGGTCACTAAACTCTGCACTTACCTGGTATGCTAGCAATACTCCCACTCTTAAATTCTGAAAATTTGGTGACTGTAGGCCTTGGATGAGGTGGTGGGTGGGTGGGAGAAGTGGAATATCTGTTTAAGGCTGTAAAGCTGCATTTAAAAGTGTCAGAAATATTTGTGATATGGAGGTCTATTTGCCTTATATAAAAAATGCACATTGACACGTCCCTGAAATTTGTTATGCAAGAGTGAGAAGTCAAACAGGACTTTGAATGCTGCAGTAAATAATAGCAAGATTTGTTGTTAAAACTCTAATAAGTTAAATCCTGCCAACGTATTTGAAATATTTCTTTCTTAAGAAGGTTTTAACGCCTTGAATTAAGGGCAACTAAAATTAAAATAAACCAAGAAAGGGCAAGGGAACACATTCCATGTTGTATTTCCTACATAATTTATTTCCCTAGCTATATTGTGAGACGCTGATGCAGAGACCAAAGTAAAACTGATAAAGCATATCATAGCAAAATACCTCCGTATTAGTAATTCCAGATTTAGCTAAACCACATAAATGTTCTATGTAAAGACCAAGGCATGACACTTAATGAGACGTCTATGCTTTGGGGAGTTGAATTTCAGAAATTAAGGTTAGGGTTTCTTACTGAGATGCTTAAGTGCAAAATTTCCTCAGACCTCAGTCAGAATTGGTACCAAAAGTAATTTTGTTATTTGGTCTCAAAATATTGCTGTCATTTTAAAGGCTGTAAGCCCCCCGAAGAATGTCTTCTCTTGCTTTTCCTGTTATGCTTAGATTAGCTTGACAAAAGCTCCACAGAGCATCACATGAGTATGAAGTACAACACTATGTGTGGTCCAGTGGTATCTGTTGGATTTTAGTTGGACTTAGGGCCAACAAGTTTTGGCACAAAATTTACCAAAGGGGACTAATGTGGTCATGCCTTAGATGGCTTTTTCAAGTGCAAGACAAGGCATGCAAAAGTGATAAATAACAACTAAACACAGTATTTCTTTGGTGTTCCGTAGCCATTACGTTGTTATTTTCTGCATGTGAATAAAAGTTCTGATAATCTTCATTCGTTAACTACAAGCCAAAAATTCATTTTCCTGGTGTGATTAATACAGAACAGTTTCTTTTCATCCAAAAAGACTAGCATGTACTGCAAAGAATAAGAAAATAATGAAGCTGCAGCAGGACAAAAGAGAAGGTGCTGAAAACCAGAAAGAGCTGAATAGTTTTTGAAGTCATTACTCTGCAAATTATATTTTCTGTGTGTGAAGCTTTGAAAATGAAGTTAATTTCTCCCTTTTATAATAATATTCTTGAGCCTACAGTGTGTGAGCAAAACAATTCTATGTCTGACACTTGCTGATATAATGATATTAAGGCGCTAGTCCCAAAAGAGAAAGACCTTGTAGGCATCTATCGTATGTACCAGTTAGGAGGTGAGAGTCCAAAAGAAGAGAAAAACACTTTATTTTTATGATTTTCAATGTGTTATCAGTAAACATTAAATGCCATAAATATGAGCAGAGACACCTGCGGATTTGGTAGCTTTGTGGCTGGAAATGACCGGTCTTCAGGTGATGGTGGCCTTCTGGCTGTGTTTGCTACCAACTACAGCTGTTTACATCACTTCTTTGGCTGTAAATAACCTACTGGCCTTGCCTGCAGAGTTGATACAACCAACCGTTTAGCAGCTTGCCGCTGAGCTCCCGCTTGATGGAGTCAAAGAAGAGTGCAGACCGCTTAGAGACACATTGACTTGCTGCTATTCCCCACTCCCAAATGCACCGTTGTGCTCAGCTGCTGCCTGCAAAGATCAGTTTCATGTGCGATCCCACAACAGAAAACACAGTTTAGAACAAATGCACCATGAAAAACTAGCAAGTGAATAAGGCTCTGGTTTTTTTTAAGGAGCTCTGTAATTGTTGCTCTATTTTGGGGGTTCTGAATATCCGCCTTTTAAAAAATCCTTTAAGTGTATTGAGAACATTCAGTCGCTAGCCTGAGTGCAAAATTCCATTGAGCTGCTTGATATTTGTGCTGGGAATGCCTCTGGAAAAGGGCTGTGAATCTCTCTGTCACATACATGGTGTTGGTCGAAGTAAGGGAAGACAGAAAAGCATTTCCTATGGGTCTTGGTGACCATTCCTTGCTGCTTCTAGCCTCTTGCGTCAGTGCAGGCAAGCATTAATGAGACAGCTCTGTTTAGGCCACCCAGCTCTTTCAATCCACAATTCCTGATCTGAGTCTTCAGAAAGAAAGTAAAAAAGTAGGTTTTTTCCCTTCAGTTGCCAAGATAGTCTTTGACTTACCTAGAAACAAGATATCTGTACTGTTCTGAAACTCCTCATATGAGTAGATTAGGTAGGGATGACTTCAGTGGGCATTGCAGGGAGGGAGAAATATGAAATTGGGGAAATATTTCTAGTTTGGTTTAACCTTCTCTTGATTTCAATTGAAATTTTTGTTGGATTCCAAAGTTTGATACAAAATTGTCAATGAGGAGCTTAAGGCCTGTGTTTTCCTCCTGGAATTTCCTCTATGGGATGTTTCTATTTTTGTATTTGAAAAGACAGCATGGATAACAGTAATGAAATTAGAAAATAGCTGGTGTCGATCTTTTATGTGGGTGCTTTGTTTGGCTTTTTTTTCCTGGCTTGAGGAACTGTACGTATCTTCTTTTATCTTAAAAAAAAAAAAGAAAAAAACCCGTATAAATTGACAACAGCTTTGATTCGTGCTCTGCTGTTCCACTTTCTAGTGATGCAGTGTACCGCTTTCAAAATAAACAGGTTCTCTTGTCTAGAAAGCTCAATGTATTTGAAAATCCAAGGTCAGCGACATTCTTCTACCTTTATCTTTTGATGGAGTAGTAACCTATCATCCTACAGCCACTTGATTTTTCAAGGGGTTCAATTGGATACTCAAAAGGTGTAGAGCCATTGATTGTCATTTGACTTACTGTGAGTAAAATCATATTTGTTTTTATTGTATCCTTCAAACTGGCTGAACTAAGCAGTGATGTGTGGATGTTTACTCTTTTCTGTATAAAATGTTAACCCTTGCCTCAAGGAGAGATTAAAGCTCTAATTTCTTCTATTCCTGGCCTGCCACAGACTTTTTTTTTTTTTTTTTTTTGTGGCTTCAGTGCAAGACCTGTTACTATATATACATGCCAAGTATTGTATTCTTTAATGCTACTATCTAGTCCTATTTTCAGCACCAGGATTGATGGTTGCAGGCGATTCAGTTTTATGCTGATTTCACCAAAAGCAGTAGCAGTGTTGCCATTGTGTGGGCACCCAGCTGGGGTTGCTTTAAGCAGGCAATCTACTGCAAAAATATACTTACAGTCCAGTCAGTGACAGAGGTAGGAATAAAGCAAACACAGAGCTAAATGAGGAAGTCCAAAAAGCATCTTTTTTTTCCCCAAGTTCGTAGGCTTATGCATCCCCACTACTAAAAATATTACTGATTATCCCTTTAAGGGAAAAATTTTAATATACAACATCTAATTACCTCTGTCTAAGCTGGTACGCCTACAGCACCTTTTACATAACCCAAACAGTTGAGTTCAATTATACAATTATATTTTAACATGTATTAAGTGCTATTCCTTTAGGGAGGAGACTTATACTGAATATTTTAACTAAACTTCTTCCTCCATACAGATCTGTATGGTAGGGTCTCATCTCACTACAGTGCCAAAGACATGTTTTTTCTCAGTTCCTTTCCCCTTAAATACACCAGCTGGCTCTTCAGAAAGCACATTTTCCACGTCTGCAGCACTGACAGCTCTACATGTATATCAGCTGCAGGCTGGGAAGCTAATGTTCTCGGGGTCAGTAGCAGCACTGTTACTGCAATTAGATCGATAAACTTTGCACAGTGCGAGTATCCTCTGTTTTGTTTATGACAGAACCTATGGCAAGGTCTGAGCCTCTGTAGGAAGCAATATGTTTAAACACGAAGGAAAGAGTGCTACTTTTTTAAATAGTATGCCTTGTTCTGGAGACCAATAGCACAAAAGACTGGGTTTTCCTTTACTGAAAAGACAGATGACTCCAATGACCGTTATCCTTTTCTGGTACCTTCATGCAATCTCTGTAAGACAGAAAAGCCCTCATCTGGAAGGAAGACCTGTTGAGGAAGGATATTTGCAGCATACCTTCAATCATTAACATCAATGAGGTTTGTAGGTCACCTCTTCTAAAAACCCAGAGCCTAAGTTTAGAGTGTGGAGCCTGAGCGTATTCCTACACTCAGAGCTAACTCAAGTTTTAAGAACATCCACGCAAAGTTGGGCCTTGGCCTAAAGAGTATAGGAGAAGATAAGGGATGAACCAAGAAAGAGTGAGTGGAGGGCAACCCTGGAGAGCAAGGCTGAGGATTGTTGGTGCTCCTCACGGAGGATTAAACGTGTGTCGGGCAAGGTCTGCTGGCAGAAGGGAGGTATCAGGTCCCAGAAGTGTTCTGATTCTTCCCACCTCTCAGCGTCAGCCTATGCCAAAAGCTGGCACAGCCTACAGTGCAATCGCACAGCCTGTACTAAGTTCATTGCTGCCATGGAAGTTACCTTAGCAGCAGCTGAACCACCTGGTTTAACACTGACGCAGCTATTTCTGTGCTATAACGTAGTCGTTCCTGCACAGTGACTTCAGTTTAAAATACCCCCTGCTTAGAAAACCAAGTTTTGGAAATATTGAATAAAGTTATTGCACTGGGCTGTACCTATCAGATAAACTGAGTTCCTGCCTAAAGAAAATATGAATACAATTAATTACAAGGTAAAATGAAATTATTGAAACATTAGACTTGTGTTATTTAAATTACACAAAACAAAAAAATCTGGAGGTAAAGTTCCCATGGCAACCTTAGCTCTGACTCCTGTGTGCAGTGGATGTGTGTGTATGTTTCTGTAAAATAGGATCATTCATTATCACGGTCAGAATGATTTAGGACTTGCTGATCAGGAAGATGTTAATCAGACCAGAAATCTCATCTTTAAAAGTGATTAATTTTTGCTATTTCTCTAGCCAAGGGTTGCAATGTAGAGGAGATCTTGAATTTCTGTCCAGTCTGATAATTATTCATACCAAAACATAGTGCCTGAACAATCCATATCTTGTCACAGATCTGGTCTATCATTTTTCAAATTTAGCTACGATTGTGACAGACACCCTGCAGGCATGAATCTCAAAAGCTTGTAAGATGAAATTGGGACCCATTTTCTTCTCGTGAGCTCATTAGCATCAAACATTTGATTACACATTGCACTTTGATGCTAGCACTTAATACTACAGCGCTAATTTCACCCATAAAGATTTTTTAAAAGGGTTAGGCATCATTTGCCTATCCATCAAGGATTATGGAGGATGCAGTGGTCTGGCGACATAGCAGAATTGTCTCCAGTCTTCCCGTATCACCTGAAGGAACCGTGTTTCCAGCAGGCGTTCCCATGAGACTTTCCCTTAATATCTTTGTCTCCATTCCCCGCCTCGCCCATGTGCAGTTTTTCCAAAATGTACACATCAGCCATGAGAAAGTGTCGCATAAGTGAAGGTCTTAGCAGAGCAAGGGGACTGATGATCAGGGTGAGGGAGGTGTTAAGTGCTGATATTGGGAGAGACTGACAGCTGTAAGAATTTTAAACCATTTTGTGCAGGCAGTGAATAACAGTGTGTTGTGAAAAAAACCCCAGATATTCTACTCTTGTGAAATGTGTCTAGATGGTGAAGGCATTAAAGGGTACTATTCATTTTACTACTGTCATGAGATTCAGTGAATGGCATGTTCATGGTAGTGAGCTTTACAAGTATTATGTAAAGTACTTTTCCAAACTACAGCTTTTTTTTTTTTTTTTTTTCTCCTGTGGTTGCCCTATATCTCCATTCTCAGTGACATAATTCTTCTGGGTAGTGGCTCAGAAAGAGGATTAATACTTTAGAGGAAGAACTGAGGGTGTATAATTTTCCTATACAAATAAATATATATCCTTTAGTGTACTGAATATGGCCGTATTCTTGCTGAGCTGTTGTATAAAGTCAGAAGAGATAACATTATATATACATAACTTAAACATAATGTATATATAAATATATTCTGAGCAGACTCACAGAATAATCCCAAAGATACAAACCTAAAGACAGAAGAAGAGTTCACTGTAGTTAAGAGCTGTGAGTATATAAAGCAGATGTAAGTATTAACTTACTAAGAATTCATCTAAAGAGAATTGATAAATATTAAGAAAAACTTCATAAAAATTCTGTTCTGTTTCATTGATGGGATTAAATGTTAGACCAATTAAATTTGGGAATGTCTTTAAACAGTGTCTCTCCTTTAAATGTAGGAAAGCTGGACCTACTGAGGTAGAGTTATTATTGCTGTTCTTCAAATACACTTTTTTTTCCTGTGAGTCATGAGGTCAATGTCTAATACTTAGCATCCTGCTAAAATTGCACAGCATAAAATTTTCCTGCCAATATATTTCTGACTCGGTATATTTTATTTATTTGGATATAGCACAAAAGCTAAAATGTATATTTATATCCCTAAAGGCACTCAGAAATACAGCATAGTTATATTCCCCAAATGTCTTTCATCATAATTGTTTTCTTTTGTTTGTAGTAACATTTGCTGCATTTTGTTAGAAAGACAGGTTGAAATTAAACTTTAAAATCAAGTAAGATATATTTGAAACAAGTCTCATGACAGACCTTTTAGGTTAGTTGTCTCTGAGATAACCGTGAATGCCTCTGTTTTAATGGCAATAAGACACAGTCTCTGGGTCCTGGGAGGTGACATCAGATTTCTTTGGTTATTCCCACCTAGCTGAAACCAGATGTAATCTAAAGGACACCTCTTGCAAGTGCTGTCAGAACTAAGGGATTCCTGAGCATGATTGGTAAAAGGAGTTAAAAGGAACAGAGAAAATACACAAAGGAAGAGCATGAAACACTTCAAAGCCACCCTCACCAGGGCTGAAATTCTCCATGAAGGTGGAGGACAATGAAAACACCACCACTCTAGTTTTGCAAGCAGTGAATACCAGCAAAGGGCAGCTTCTTATCTTACAATCACTGATTTGAAATTCAATATATGTTTGACAGTTTTAGTTGGTTCGGGCAAAAAGCCTATAAAACTGAAGTAAGGACATGTGAGAAATGCTCTGTACCCATAAGCATGAGATTTCAGTAGTGGTTTTAGCCAGAGACACAAAAGGTTGAGGTAACTCTGAGTGAGGAGCCATTTGGCATTGCTGGGGGGTTGAGTGTCTGACGAGAGATCACATCAGCATTGAGACATAAGCGTAGTCACCTGTGCACCCCACGCTGCCAATCCTCACTGTGAACCACGAACACGTGCTGACTCTATATTCTGTATTACACCCTGTGTTTGTTTTCTCCCAGTCATTCAGCTGGAGCTCTTCCAAGAGCACATCAAGCCTGCTTAGCTGTCCTGTAGCAGAAAACAGTGGAGGAGGGATTGAGCATGCCCAAGTCACACCCCAACACAGCTCTCATGATTGGAAGGGTAAACAAAACTCAGGAATGTCACTAAGAGTCCTAAAAAGAAAGATGTAAGGATTTGACAAAAAAACCCAAAAGCAGTAACCAAGTCCAGACTCAGGGTAATGGGTGGACAATTATATCCTGATTGAGAACCTCGCCACTGTAAGAGAAAAGAGCTAAGTATATGGCATCACAACTCTGACTGCAGCAAAAAGCATGAGGAGCTCCAGAAGCAGAGTTACTTAACAGAAGCCAACCCTCTGGGTGTCACAAAAGGAAAGATGTGAGAAGGAGGATGGATTATTGCTTTGCAAAAGTTGGCAAGAGGCAACAGCATGTTTTGCTTAGATGAATCCTCAAAGGAGCAATGAGCAGCAGTTCATTAGGAGATAAATACACTATTAAACTGGAAGTAAATGGGACATTTATGAGGTTGGACATGGCATACTCACCATTAGGTTGCCAGAAACAGTTGTTTTCCTTAGAAAAGTACAGGTTTGGATACTGGATAGTAAATTTACCATTGATACTAAAAGAGTTAAGTGCTGCACCTATTGCCATTAAAGAAGCATAGCCACATCAGTGTGCAAAAGCTAAACAGGGAGAGACGTCTCTGAAGAGCAGCGTTTACTTTGGAGACCCCACATTAAAGAAGTATTGAACTAACTGGATGGATCGGAAGACACTCATCTTGTAATGGTACTAAGGAAAGCATATTTCTTTTACTAGAGGAGAATATGGGAGCTCCTTTTCCTCATCAGGAAGCTGCATTCCTAACACTGAAGGAAGCAGAGTAAAGATTGGAAAAATGTTCTCCAGGAGTAATAAACCTGCCAAAACACAGGCATTTAGCGGCATTTTAAATGTCATTAGGCATGTGAGACATCATCCAATGTGTCTGTGGTAGATATGGCACCACACTCATAGGAAAGCTATGCCTTTTTTCCAGTGGCAGCTGAAGGCCAGACAGGTCTTTCTGGTACTAAAATGGCATAAACACCTTCATCTCAGCAGATGAGCATGATAACAGTCTCCAAAGGTATCAGAAGAGATGATGAAGACCAACTAATCTGCAATTCATGCATTTGGGTAAATGTCCCGTACACTAAGGATTGACAAATCAAGCACTGTTATCGGCTTTGGTAAGAAAGAAAAGAGGGAAAGATGATTTGGAGAAAATTTATGCCAGGTGTTATGAGCCTGATGTATCAGCAATACCTTAGATACATTTATGCTTTTTCCATCCCTGGAGGATACTCTTCCCTTATATAGCCATTTGTGCTGGACAACTGCAACGTTTCTCTGGGAAGCACGTCTGCAATACTCTCACAAGCAGTATCATCTAGAAAGGTTAGAAAGCCATGACCAGAAGCTCTCTGAAAAGAAGTGCACCGCTGGGTCAAAGCTGAACTAAGTCCTGCTATATATGATACTATTTTCTTTTTGGGGGTACTGGTAGATCATAATATTGATCCATGTTGACACCTGTAGCCTCAACACAGAGTTTCTTTGCGGGGAGAGAAAGACAGGGAAACTAATGGTTTAGTCTTACTATAGAGTTTGAGAAGTGAAAGAATTAAAGGATCTTATTTCATTTACAATCTTTGTAACTGAAATACTAAGTTTATTTCAATCCTCTTATTCCACTCTAATAAGCCTGGAAATAGATTTGGCATCACAGGTGATATAGACTGAACAGTTTGCTGTAATACAGAAGATTTTAGATTGGGGGTACAAATATCTCATGCCTCTGTTCATAGGAAACTAATCTAAATTAACATTGACCACAAAGCAATTGCCAAAAGGGCTTAGGAAATCACCACTTTTCCACATATAAAGAACTTCCTTTTTGTTACAATGTGTAGTTCATGAACTGAATATAAAATTGTAAGAGAGCTACTGGTTGTAGACAAAGTCTCTCATGCATTTGACAAAGGTTTAGTAGAAAAAATTGTCCTGAGCCTAAAATTGTTTCCTAATAATCGGATTTTAATAACCAGACTGGTCTCAGAGGAGATGTGCACAGAAGCTCCCAGAGCTGATTCAAGGTAAGACACTGGAAAATTACTACATTTGGCAGTGGCATGTATTTAACCAATTTTGGGAAGAACTTTTGGAGCAGATAAGAGTTGGGCATCAGAAAGATGATCTCTAGAATGTTGTGGGAAAAAAATTATTAAAATGAAGGTTATTTGTAGTGAACAACCCACGAGAGAAGGTGCAAAGTATATTGAATTGCCTTCAGCTGAAGAGCAGTATTGCTTATTGCTGAAGTCCTGCAGGATATGCAAGCCTATATTATACAAAAGAGGCTCGTGCTGGTTGTTAGAAAAAAAATGGCTCCCTGGAAAAAAAACCAAAACCTTTATTTGTTTACATTTTCAAGGAGGAAAAAAAACCCTACAGTCCTATGTCTTTGTGCTTGATGATTAGCCTTCCTTCATCAGAAGATGCTCCTGTGAGAGAGGCACTCATGCATATCAACTCCATTTTTGCTGTAGATAGTACAGTTGGCTAAGGAATATCTGAGAACAGACCACAGTTTACTGAACATGTGTTTAAGTACTTTTCAATAAAGGTTAGGTTTAATGATGTAATCTCTTATCCCCATAATTCCCTGCCTAAGTGCTGGTGACAATAACGTAAAAACCCTCAAAAGAACCATTGAAAAATCAGTCAGATTGTGATTCATATTCAGCACTTTCAAATTCCAGATTCCAGTGAAGTGAAGTTTTCATCACTGACAACTCTGATTAATAGAAACCTGAAAACAAGTATATTTGCATTGCTAGAAGCCACCCCTAAAGACACTGGATTCTTGCAAATGGGAAAAGAAAAGATGTGGCAAAATAATCTATGCAGTTTGAGGTCCTGGGTACTCTTCTTTCAGATAATGGTATTGCGCACCTCCGATAGAAGAGATTGGCTGTCTGTAGACTGCTGAGCAGAAGGTCTGTTTGCACTATCTGGCTCATGTCCGCACTACTAAAGTCTGGCCCCTTCCAGAGCAGTTCTGGGCTCAAAGGACCTAGCTGGAGTGACCCAAAACAGACCCAGGGCTTCAACTAACAGGGATGATAGTGAGGATTCAGGCTTAACCCTGTTACTCAGCCCCCTTTTTTTTTTGGCGATATGGCCATTTCCAGGGGTAATGGTGTTATAGTATTGCAGCAGGTTGAACTAAGCAGCGCAGGCAGCAGCTTGAAGAGGGAGCAACAAAAACAAGTGGGTTTGCATCCATTTGACAGCAGTAGTAAGGATATTTCAGTTGTGATACATTGGACAGAAGCAGCAGCTCTGGAAATCTCCAAATTAGTTATACTCCTCTGGTAAGGTTATTTATTAGATTGACCAAAAGTATGTAAGCTTTTACAGCTGGTGCTTTTTAACCATTAATTTTGGGATGGGAAAGTAAGTCATGCATTGGAGACTGTTGTTTTAACGGCTGAGTTTCCCAGACAACAGAATAATCTGTTGCTTTTAAACCTCACAGTAAGTACCGGATAAGGGATGAGAAAGATCTCTTGGAAGACCCCTGGGCACCAAGTGATCACTGAATGCCACACAAGCATCAGCAGTCTGAATTAATTTTATCCATTTCATGAATGGAATATAGTAATAGGATTAAAAGGATGTGTTTCTGCAATAGGTATATCAATATTTTTATGAAGATAATTAATTGGAAATAGAAGTGTTTTATGGGATGACAGTTTAGAAAACATGATTTTCTAGGGTAGCAGTAAAAAGTAATAGGCTAGCAATAGACCAATCATATACTTGGTAACACGCATGCAGGTCTGCCATCTCTGGTCTTTTCTGGTACAGTTCTTTTGGTTGGTTCCTCACCTTTCTTTTCTTTCGCTTGTTACTCCCATTCCCTCCAGCTTATCCAAGACAGCATGAAGCAGATACTGATACATACCAACTAACCGGAATCATCCTTGATGCATCTATGCAGGCAGATACACATATTAAGCATAAGTCTGCACTGAATTAAAGAGTCTTCTTTGGACCCGGCGATGCTCTTTTCCAGAGTTCCTCACAAACCCCTTGTATTTACAGAAGCAATTGGCTTGACAAAGGTTAAAGGAATTATTTTTTTCTGGGCTTCAATCCCTACGTAGACTTCTTTTCTCTGTCAGTTGCACTCATTCTTTTAAACCCTGCTTTGTCTGTGCCTCTGTGCATTACTGTATCACTTTACAAGTTCCAGTTTTACTGCATGTCACAAATATCTGTGTCAGTCAAATATAATGATACACGGTAACAAGTGCAGAAGCTTGAACTTAGTCATAGCTGCCACTTGACAAAGCCATTTTTTTGTGGATTAGGAGGTGAAGCCTGAACAGCTTTAAGTACTAACAGAAAAGTTGCTGCCTGCATTCCTGGGCCTTTGGGACTTTACTTTTACTTCAAACCAATAGGGCACGAGATATGGAGGCACTCAGATCCTAACTGCAGATATCCTACATGCAGCACACCATCCCAATTCCCACATCCAGATCAAGAATTAGAAAGGGATGCAATTCGTAACGTGGTTATTATGTAAAACATATGTACAAACCGAGGCATTGTGTGCACTAGCATAATTACCCACTGCTGACAATGAATATGCTGGTGCTGAATGTGATTAACCTGCAAGCAGAGCCAAGAGCTATTCTTGTTTCAGAAAGCCCATGTTAAACCTGCCTGCTTGTGAAACTGTGTTCAGCGCTGCTTTAATTGCACCCATTGCTGACACACATTGTCAATAACAAGCTTTTTTGCTGCTGTAGACAAGGGTAAAATGTAAGGATGCTGCAGTGAGCCAAAGCTTGAAAGGCCTCACTTAGCTTGTATGCTTAGGATTAAAACTACTGGGGAAACTTTATGTCTCTGGCTTTTTGTTATTACATACAACATGTTCTTGGAAACCACTCCACATTTAACAGCAGTTAAACCCATCTGCTGCTCCTGAATTTTCATTTCATTCACAAGCCTGCTATAAAAGTATTTTTGGACTTATCACCAGTGTGCCATCAACAGTTTATTATTCTGTTGTAAGTTGGTAAGAAGAATCACTCAAATTTTAAAAGGAGATTGTTGCCTCCTATATATTTTTGAGCGTTTCATTGAAACTTGCCTTTCCCTCATTGTCTGAGGTAATTGAAATTTTTAGTTTAAAAGCAATTATTTGCCACAAAAGTTCATCACCTCATGCTAAATGCTGATTTTAGTGACTTGTAATTGCATTATGTGTAAATTCTGCAGAATTCATTTAGTAATTACATCATTGGCATAAGGAACATGTCTGTACTTAGCAACGTGATCAAAGATACTGTTCAGTATATTGAAGCTCCTGTAAGTGCAACAACTTTTCATTGCTTTATTAAAAAAAAAAAATCACAATTTTCTTTATACGTCTCTTCTCCCTGTGTTCATGTTTTATTACTGTTACTTGCATAGCAGTACTTCAGTGCCCTCTACATAAGATTAACAGGAACCTTGTTGTTCCTTGAGATTTTCATGAGATCTTCTTCCCCTTATGAAGACATTTTTAAACAGGAAACTTTACTTTCCTCAGTTTTCTCTGTGGGGCTGACTCATTGTATGATGTTCTTGTACGAACACAATTTTTGTTGGACAAAGGGACTTCCCAGTAATTAATATGTGCAAATTTTTTTCCATGACACTAAATTGATCCTTCCTTAATCTGCAGATTAACAAGGCTTTTTAGACTATAGGTGTATGTAAACACTTCTAAAAGTGGAATACTTTGACAATGAAACTTGTTTGCCTCTAGGTCTTGTGTAAAACTTTGACTGGATTTTTAAAAGTGAGTTCTCCCAAGGCATCACAATTGTCATGGTAGTTCATAACATTTAATATAGCTTAAAACTTTTTTTTTTTTTAATTAAAGAGCAGGAGATTTAGATTTTCTATTCAATAAACCCCAAAACTTTACATTGAAACTATATATATGTACTCAACAAGAACTACTATCAAAGGCAATGTCTGTTAGCAAATAGAAGACCTCCTGAAAAAGAAAAAAGAAAAAAAGGATAGACTTTTTGGGGTGAGATTCAGTTGTTTAAGATAGGGACCTAGTGCTATTTTAGATGTCCTGCAAGGTCTGAGATGTGCATGTGGCTGTCAGAAATGACAGAAGGAAACCATACCCTTCTGACACAGCAACTGGAGAAAAGGTGATACCTTAGTGCATCCAATGACACAAGACAACTCTATTTGGGAAACTCAACTTCACCTTTAGGGTTGTCACATTTTTAACATACAATATGATGCCTATGAAGAATGCCATTTATAAATGCTACCTCACATTTGAGTAGTTTATTCAAGAGCCTATTTATACAAAGAGGATTACATTTCTACACTGTATATCCACTTAGTGCCATTTGTACAATCTTAATCTGAAAGCAAAAGTACATATATATTTTTTTTAATTAGCAGAGAGGAATGTATCTTTTGCTGTTAGCTGGCTATTAATCATCTGTTACCCAATTAAATTGTTGAAATAAACAGGGAATAAACTTCCCATGGATAAAAGTTGTGGAGTCATACTATGAAGGTCTGGAAAAGATTTGTTTCAATGTTTCAGCACCTAAGCAGTTAGAGGCTTTTTTCACAGCAGCAACTTTTATAAGTTGTTTTCTCTGGATTCTGTGCTCGGTGGAGACAACTGATCAGTAACCCCATGTAATATACTTTTTTCAGCCTTCCCTAGATTGTGATTTCTGAATCCCTCATCACTCTTTTTCCTCTCCCTTAGAGTTCCTTTGGCTTTTCCAGCACCTATCTTAAAACACAGTTCCCCCAAAATGATACAGTTCTGCTGGTGTCTCATCATCAGTGATCACAGCAAAATAGTTATAACCCATATCCTTATACACAGCAATCATTCATATTTTGAAGGAAGGCCATTTTGAAACAGAACCTCACTCTTGGGTCCTCCTTAATTAATGATCTCCACACAGATGTTCCTTACTCTGTATTTTTGCATATGATCTGCTCTGCGAGCATTTCTTCTGTGTTTATGAAACCACACATTTCTTTTCAAAAGTCTCCAGAACCAAATCCATAAACTAAATTACATATACTCAGAAGCTTCCTGTGGTCAAAATGCATCAGCCCTGGGGAACTCGTCCTTTTAATGCCTCCCAGTCACTCCTTGTAGGCTTGGTCCTGATGTGTGAGAATCCACGGCCACATATTACACAGTAAAAGAAGTTGCTCTAGATTTTGTCATGTTAAAATTTGTGCCTGTATCGAGTTGATTGAGTATTCATACCTCAATCATCCCACTTCACTGAGGTGGGAATGCATCCCATTAAGAGTGACTCAATGCATTTAAGCCCTGAAACATTCTCAGGAGTTACCCATGTCTCAAAGAACTCTGCTCCTAGTGGACACAACTGAATGCCTGAAGCCTGACAGCGTCAATATAAGCCTCAGTTCTTATGAATACTGTTATATGATGGCAGTAATCCTTTTAAGCGGAGCTAGAAGTCCCTTTTCCTCGATTATACATAACATTAAAAAAATGTCATACCTGAGTTATTTTACAATTAGTAGCCATTCTTTATACTAACACTGTTTCAAAACTTCCCTGTATGACTTGTTAACGTACTGACTATATGCTCTCTGTTAAAATCATAGAGTCATAATGGTTGGAAAACACTTCTAAGATTATCTAAGATCATCAGGTCCAACTATCAACCCACACCACCATGCCTTCTAAACCATGCCCTGAAATGCCATATCTAAACATTTTTTTGAACACCCCCAGGGGTTCAGTGGTGACTCCAGCACCTCTCTGGGCAGACTCTTCCAATGCCTGACCCCTCTTTCAGTAAAGAAATTCTTCCTAATATCCAATCTAACACCCCACCCCCCCCCCCCCCCCCGCCCCCCGATGCAGCTTGAGGCCAGTTCAAGTCCTAGCAGTAGTAACTTGTGAGAAGAGACCAACCCCCATATTGCTACAACCTCTTTTCAGGCAGTTGCAGAAAGCGATAAGGTCTCTCCTCAGCCTCCTTCTCCAGGCTAAACAAACCCACTTCCCTCAGCTGCTCCTCATAAGACCTGCTCTTAAGACGCTTCACCAGCTTTGTTGCCCTTCTCTGGACGTGCTCCAGCAACTCAATGTCCTTCTTACACTGAGGAGCACAAAACTGAACACAGTACTCAAGGTGGGGCCTCCCCAGTGCCGAGCACAGGGGCCCCATCCCTGCCCTGCTCCTGTTGGCCACACTAGTGCTGGCACAAGCCCGGGTGCTGGTGGCCTCCTTGGCCACCTGGGCACTGCTGGCTCATGCCCAGCCAGCTGTCAGCCAGCACCCCCAGGGCCTTCTCCTCTAGGCAGCTCTCCAGCCACTCCTTGGGTTGTTGTGACCCAAGTGCAGGACCCGGCACTTGGCCTGTTAAACCTCATGCAATTGGCCTCGGCCCATTGATCCAGCCTGTCCAGGTCCATCTGCAGAGCCTTCCTACCCTCGAGCACATCAACACTCCCACCCAACTTGGTGTCATCTGCAAACTTACTGAGTGCACAGTCGACCCCCTCACCCAGGTCATTGATAAAAAAAGACATTAAACAAGACTGGCCCCAACACTGAGCTCTGGGGAACCCCACTCATGACCAACTGGATTTAGCTCCGTTCACCACCACTCTCTGGGCTCGGCCATCCAGTCAGTTTTTTACCCAGCAAAGAGCACACCCATCCAGGCCATGAGCTGCCAGCTTCTCTAGGAGGATGCTGTGGGAGACAGTGTCAAAGGCTTTGCTGAAGTGCAGGCAGACAAAATCCACAGCCTTTTCCTCATCCACTAGGTAGGTCACCCTGTCACAGAAGGAGCTCAGGTTGGTCAGGCAGGACCTGCTTTTCATGAAGCCATGCTGGCTGGGCCTGATCCCCTGGTTGTCCTGCACTTGCCTGGTGAGCTCACTCAAGTTGAACCGCTCCATAACCTTCCCTGGTACCAAGGTCAATCTGACAGGCCTGTAGTTCCCCAGATCCTCCTTCCAGCTTGTCTTGTAGATGGGTGTCACATTGGAAGCCTCCAGTCATCTGGGACCTCCCCTGTTAACCAGGACTGCTGATAAATGATGGAGAGTGGCTTGGCATCTCCTCCATCAGCTCCCTCAGTACTCTCAGGTGGATCCCATCTGGCCCATAGACTTGTGAGTGTCCAGGTGGGGCAGCAGGTTGTAAGATGCTTCCTCCTGGATTAAGGTGAATTTATTCTGCAAACTATCCCTGCCTTCCAGCTCAGGGGGCTGAGTACCCTGGGGATAACTCGTCTGTCTGTTAAAGACTGAGGCAAAGAAGGCATTAAGTACTTCAGCCTTTTCCTCAGCCTTGGTGGCAGTGTTCCCCTCCACATCTAATAGAGGATGGAATTTCTCCTTGGTTCCCTTTTTGTTGTCAGTGTCTTCATAAAAACATTTTTTTGTTATCTCAGAAATATATTTACCTTCTATTTATTTATATAAATAATATAAAATATATTTATTAATATAATTAAATCATGTGTTATTAAAAAATACTTAGTATTGCGGGTGATAGTGGAAAAGCGTTATTTTTCTGTCCTTTTATGTTTTTAAAAAGTTGTATTCTTTAGTAATACAGAAACAAAAATTCTCTAAAGTAATATACAACAAGGTGAGGGCTAGCATTACCTATGCATCTTAATGAATATGGGCATTATAAAAATGCTTTTCAGTGTTTTAGGTATTAAATATTCTGAAAAAAAAAAAAAAGGTATTGGATGCATAGCTACCAACATGGTAGTTTTGATGTTAACAAAATCTGCGACTCTTGCAACATAAACCTCCCTTTTACTGACAGGGCTCTTCCACATTGTCATTGTTTTTTAAGAGCTCATATGTTTTCTACAATGGCATTGACTCACGCCTAAATGGGAGCCTGAATTCACTGTAGATTTTCCATTTCACAAAAAATGAAGCCTGATGTTCATTAAAAGCAAATGTATATTACCCTACTGTTAAAACTTCACGATTTCATAGTGATAATTAGAGTGGGTTTTAAAATTTAGAAGCAACAGGGCTATTTCTAATTTTAGCTAGAAAGAGGTGGACTGTCAAGAGAACGCTTATTTATTCCTTATAGAGTTTTTGCTTGATTTGCTAATAATTACTTGAGATTGGTAGGTGTTGCATACTAAAAATAAGCTGAAATATAGTAGTACAGTGTTAATTCTTGTAAAATATGTACCCCTTGCTTGTTCTCCTTTGAAGGATAAATAGCTATTCCATAGATATTTATAAACAGTAATGTGCATTCACCTTTTGAATATTATATTATATATTATAATGCTGTTTCTTGTTTTTTAAAAAAGCCTCTGGGCAATCCAGCATGTATTAACACCAATTTATAGCTTGAAGGGAATAAGTGGCATGCCAGATTATTTCCCAAAGTGGTTATAGAAAAATAAGCCCCCAGCCCCCAAAAAACAACCTGGGAAGTAAAAACACACAACTAAGCACCATATGCAAGCACGATAAAAAATCTGAGTTTGGAACGTGTCCTGAGTAGATGTCTCTATGTACTTCCAGAAAGGCCAAGAGGAAGAAAATCCCACAGGTAGAGGCCTTCAGCTGGGACCTTTTCCTGAAATGGAATGGACTAATGCACAGGTGAGAGTAGTGAATTTAGCTGTGAGAAATAAGTGAGGAAAGGAAATAGTTTCTGGATTGCTGCTTCATAGTGTTGCCAATTTTTCTCACCAATGCTCCGCTAGACTCAAAAGCACCTGTTTTCAGTTAAAAAAAAACATTTTTTTGTGTATGTTTCAATAATTGCCAAGGTGCTGTAGGAAATAAGAAGCCTCAGCTACATACCGATCAAACTGAAAACAGTTTGGGCTATTAGGAAAACAATTTGGCCTCACATGACTTTTGACATCTGAACAACTCCACAATATTGCCATAGTAGTCAATGGAGAGACTCCTCCTGAACGCAGCTCTTCTACCCTGCTTTGGATGTCTCGTCTACATGGAAATAGATCGTGCCCTGAGAATGATTGTCTTTCTCCATTGTCTAGACATTTTTTATGACCAAGTAATTTAGAGATAAATGTCTAGACTTTAGATAACTCGTGTGGTCAGGAAAATTTCACCTTTATCTTTTTTATATTTCTTTTTATTGTCTGTTGGTCTTGCAGAGACACAATCAGTCTCTGAGGTGTAACAGGCAGAACCAACCTGGGATATAGGACAGGAAGACTAAGTATATTTGTGCTGAATAGTGCTGCTATCATAGACCTGAAGAGCCTGACAGATGAGCATTGTTGAAGTTTGGGGTGTTTTTTTTTCCTATCAAAGAGCTTTTTCAAAAGAGGAGTTATCACTGAAACTAGTAGTGCAAAAAACCTCCAGAACGAACAAAAATGCCAGTGACTATTGCACCAAGATACTAACCTCCGTACATTTCTGTTATCAAAATATTCAGTTTAGTTTATGTTGCATTTGTGTTCTCAGTTTTCAGTGTATGACCTTCTGCCATTATGATAATAGATGTGTGAGAAACTTGATATTTTGGTTGTTTGCCAGCTGGGTCCTTTGCAATCTCAGGAGGAAGAGAAGGCAGTTTAAGATATCAGGATAATGCACACTAATGGGATATTTCTGGTAAAAGTAGTCTAACGTGATATATTGTTGATGTCCAAATTGCTATCCTTTGATTTCAGAATTAACAAGACGCTGGGATAAATAGGGCAGATGACAATTCTGACTGACCCTTGCACAGCTCTCTGCCAGCCAGACATCAATTTATAATATCTTAGTATGTCTAGGTAATTTTCCTAAATATAAGGGCCAAAAATACATGGTGCTTAAGGTGGCAACCCAGGATAAATTCAGTGGCAAGTATAATGGATAAGAACTCTTGCAGTACATATCTGGACACTTGACTTCTGCCTCCTAAGATTCTGAGAAAAGTTTAATGAAGCTTATTTCTGGTTTATTTTGGATGCACATAACTAATGTTTGCTGCTTTTTTGTAACACCAAAAAGAAGAAGAAATGAAGCTTGTCAATCACTGTTTAATTAATCATGTCATTTATTCATGCAAAGATGAACAAAAACTCTGATACCTCTTCAATAGTGAGTGGCACACAGTAGGAGGGAAGTGCTGTTTGCTCCTTAACAAGCCCATATGGTGGTAGGAGATCCAGTGTCCCTACTATGCAAACAGCACTGAATCTTTAAAAGCATGTTAAACAACATCTGCCAGTGATAAAATAAGTAAATCAGAAGGCTCACTGCTTGATAACTTTCACCTAAGAGCCTTAAAAAAGGAGGCTGAAGAGGTCTGCTGGAATATTTTTTAAAATCTAGAGGTGGAGTGTGGGTACCATGCTATCATTTTTAACTTTTTTTTCAAATAATGCTGCAGAGCAGGTTAGCTATATGTCAACCCTGGAAAAAATATTGGAAAGATTAAGGAGGATTTAGGTAAGAAAGCAAACATAAGAATAAAGTAATGGTACAAATAAATTAATGGTAGCATAATTTTAAAGCAAAGTTATTATGTTAGGTAAACTCCATTTTAGAATGTGAATTTACTTGATGAATGGTCGTAGGTGTTGTTTAGTCTTTTGTAAGGAATTTGATTTAATTTTACATTGTATCTGGTATAAATAAATAACAGTATACTTTATCAAAATAATATTCCTTAAGGATTGATAAGCTGACATCTCAAAGTACTCGTCAATAAGAAATGGCCCTTACACAGAAATTTTGAGGGGTAGTCTTTCATGATTTAGACCTGGATATGGACAACATATTTCAATTTTTCATAAATCATTTAGAAGGTGGTATGAATTCTTGGATGGCAAAATTTGCAGATGATGCAAAGATTGGAAAAGTAGGAAGAAAAAAAGAGGACACAACAGTCAGACAGAGCAATCCAGTTACAGTCTAGCCTGGTAAACAGAGGCTACTCAAACAAAATTATTATTCCCTAGAAGAGAAGTATTACATATCTGGAAGGAAGCAATGCCAGCATTATATACCCAGAGGGGACCCCTACAGTGGAAATAAAAGACACTAAGAAGGTTCTAGAGGAAAGAATAGACAACTCAGCAGGGCTTGTACTATGAACTTTGAATGTCAAAAAAAAAAAAAAGACTAAAAATTAAGAATAAGGAATGGTTTTATTTGTATGTGCAACAACAGTCAGGTTACAGAATTATTGTGCCAAGTTTTGGAGTCTATACTTTTAAAAGATATTAAATACATACAAAGAGAGAGAACAGAGACTACAGTGGAGAGAAAATCTTCCAGAGACAGAGAGATGGCTTAATGACAGTGTATTCCTGTGGGGAGACTGAGAATAAGAGGATTCTTCAGAGCAGCAGAGAAAAGCAGAATAGGAACCTGGGTGAAAGCAAACAAAGGCTGGGCAGGTGTGTTTAGCAGTGAGAATATAGGACAAACTATCAAGGGAAGTGGTAGATCTCAATCTTGCTGTTTCCCAGATCAGATGCTTTTCTGAAATAGATACACACACTTTAGTTTGAGACAAGTTATTGTTGTCAGTGTTATGAGCTGCAGTACGTTAGGCTAAGCTCAATGACCTAGCGATCCTTTCTGCCTTAAACCCTGAATCTTTTAGGTGCCTGTTCTCTGCTCCAGCAGTCAGCCAAAATTTCTTCAACGCAGGAATGTGGGATTAGGTGATGTAGCTGAGGCAGATCCAACTCATATGACTAACAAAGTTTATCATCTTCTCCCCCAGCCACTGGTTCAAATGAAGAAATGTGGAGCTCTATTACTTGGTCTAATGAGAGCATTTACTTCCTTTTTACTTCCTTCCCATGGATGAATGGAGGATAGCACTGCTTTTCTAATTTTACATTTTCCTTGGCCCAACATATGCAGCTTGCATTTTAATGCAAGCATGAATCAATCAGGCTCTATGTAGAAGCTGGAAGGCACGCTATTCACAGCTACCTTTTGGAAGTTTGCTGTTGGCTGCTTTCCTGAACAGGCTTCTCACAAAAAAAGTGACACCTATATTCTTTGTCATCCACACTTCTGTTGTTAATGTCCCAGGAAAAAAAAAGTCACAATACATTATGAGGTCCTTAGGTTCACTTTATTGTGCTTTTCTTGGAGATATGTTTTTTTTTCTTTCTTTCTTTTTTTTTTTTTTTTTAACTCCATAATATGCCCCATCATAGAAAGAGCTCAGTACAGCCTGGCCTATAAGTGTAGAGGATGATGTTTGAATCCTCCCAGGATCACTGGTTTCTCAATTAATTTTCCTTCATTGTTTTGTAATCTCGAGTAGCTAAATTTTGATTAAAAGAGCAAGGTTTGGTTAAGAGGGTTTGGTGTTGTTTCAGTGCTGTGTGACTGTCTGCCATGTAAATCTCAGTGATATTTTTGTATAACTGGTTGAAAATCAGGTGGTCTTTAAAATGAGATTTTAGACTTAAGATAGGTTGCTTCCATTCCTGGCTTTGTGACCAGGCTCTTGAGTCATCTTGGGCATCTTGTTTCATTCTCTTTGCCTTTTTTTTCCTGTCTGGAAGAGAGATAGCGTCTTCCTTTCTTTTGGAAAGTGCTTTCAGAAGCATCATACTGCCTGAAGAGTTTTTAGACTTTTTTCTATCTGTTTTACATGTAACTAATTCATTATTGTATAACCATTACACATATTCTCAGAGCAGTGAATAATATGTGAATAATAACATTCTAGCACATTTAGCTGTAAGAAGAAACTGAGGCCCCCTAGTCTACAAGTCTATAAGTGCACCAATCAGCTCCTAGAGAAAGTATTATTAGCTTTGTTTTGTCCCCCCACTACACCCCATTATAGTATTTTTTTTCCAGGTCCCTGTTTTGACTTGCACTAAAATAAACTACTTTCGCTTACTCCCATCCTACTTACCCTGTATGAGTCACTGGGAGAAACTGGCTCTCATCTCCAGTTAGGCAAGGATGGAAGCGTCCATTGTTCAACTGTGAAGTTTTCAAAAAAAACATTTTCATGCTTTTTGTTCCATTCACTATCCAAATCTGTCTCAATGTCTAAACAAAATTCAGTGGCTAGGTAATGAGGGGCTTAAGTCTTTGGTCAAATCCTGTGCAGAACTGTTGAGCAATGGCTTATATCTGGTGTCTCTTGTTTCACACTCAGACTATAAACTCCATTTTTAATTTCTGGATTTGCTGAAAGACTTCAACAGTAGAATTCCAGTCCTTAACAGTGACACTGAGATGTGTACCAGTGGCTACAGGGCTAATTAGAAGTTAACATTCTTTGCATAATCTTAGCTTTTCAGCTGGGAAAAGGGAACTGAGCTCCTGTACTCTTTATTGTAATCTGAAAAAGGCAGTAGAGAACATAGGCAGAACTTGAGACTCAAAACCTGATTGTATTAAAGTGGAATTTCTCTGATGTACATATTCACTGCCTTTGTGTACTCAGGGACGTATTTGTTAACTAAGATAGCTATTTAGCTTTTTCCCCTGTTAAATTTTCAGAAATAAGGCTTTGCTCTTGCCTATATACCCCTACAGCATTATCAACTCACTCACGTCTCTGTGAGGAATTTTTGTGCTGAAAATATTGCATGGGTGTCAGGAGGTCTAATTTTGCCTGCAGTGCCTTTTCATTGTTTATGATTACTCATGAGTAGTAGAATAGTTGGAGGTGCACTTTATACATTTATTTTCCCTTTCCTTATGGTGTCAGTTGATGTTCCCTTGTGGTCTCTCTCATGGACTTTGTCAGATATTGCTCAGACAGTCCAGCTTACCACCGCTATGTAGCTGACCTTCTGACCTCACAGGCTGAGCAGAAGAAGATTCAAGCAAATAATAAAACTTCAAAAGACAAATGAGTCCAAGATATTGACCACCGTTTCTAGACAAACACTTGCAAAGGTGGACAATGTTTGAGAGGCTTTATTACCAAAGACCTTTTGGCTTGAATGCTACTGAGAAATTGTTTTTGTTGTTAAGAAACAGGAATTTATTTATATTAAAAAGGGACATTATTTGTGGGTAATTCTTTCAAAGTGAAAGTCTTTAAATTATTAAGTGGCTTCTAGTAACAGTCATCACTGATATTTCTTGTAATATTAGCAAAGTAATGAGGTAGACTGTCTGTAGTGGTCCCTGCAGACACATTTTATCTGAAGTGATTTATTTCTATATTCCACTTTCCAGCATAGAAGAGTGTTCACTAGAGCTTTCAGTTACCAAAACTGAACCCTAGAGTCTTAAACAATCTTACATCTCCTTTGCAATCAGCAGCAAAGGTAACTGCTGTTTTTATTCCTCAATTAAGTAATTCTCACATACTCTCCTGCAGAGGTCTAATATTAATATCCAGATAAAGTAAAAGAAAACAGAATATACAGGTAGTAGTTTTGCTCAACAAAGCTGAGGAAAATAATGGTAACATCAGTATTCTCTGTTGCTTGCCCATGTTACATGGGGTAAAGTGAGCGCTGGAGCTTGAAATGGGTTTTTAAGCTAGTTATTCTTCATTTTTTCACTCTTGTGATGTAATGCAACATGGGTTGTTTAATTTACAGCAACGAAATGATTTGGGGTTAAATGTTACAGAGGCAATGAAGAGGATGTTCTGCTTTTAATCGATGATGTGACCTATATTGTTCCCCAAGGCACCACAGACATTTTTCAGAAAAGCCTCCTGTTAATTATAATTGTACTCTGTGGTGCTGGGTTAGTTGTCATTTCCATTATATAAACTTTAAAAACTAAGGGGTTTTAGTTCAGTTATTTTAAATCACATTAGGTAAAGATTTCCCATTGAGGCTGGTAGCTCAGATATAACTGTTTTCTGAGGCGATGGTGGCGTCAGTCTCACAGTCACCGCTGTATGAAACTCTAAATTCTGAAGGCTCCAAGAGGTACCTGTGTAGCTGTGCAGTTGCCGAAGGCAGTTCCTGCATTCTTGAGAAATGAAGCCAAAAGTGCTGAATGTTTGTGTCAGTTTAAATTCCCATAGCCTCCTGTAGAGCAAATGTGTGGTCCTGATCATCTCCTAACCCTGGTTCCTGGAGTTAACCCTAACCTCACTGCACTGCTGAATGGACTCCAGATTTCCTCCCGGAGGAGACCTGTTACTGTGTCCTGCGGTCCCTATACCATCCGCCTCATGGAAACAGTGAGATGTATATCGGTAACTTGGGTGAAAGATGGCTTACATTAGTGTAAAGAAGTCAGCCCTTTTCAAGGAAGAGGAGATTTATTTCTCATCCCTAGCCAGTAAAACGTAAGAGTTGCTAGACTTTAATTACAGAGCATCTGCATTCCTTTTCTTTCACAGAGAATCTTATGTGGTCAGATTGTAATATCAGACTGTTCTTAGTTTCTTTGAGAGTTATTTTTCCCCTCATGACAGGCATAATATTTTTATTTATTTATTTATTTATTTGTTTAATTTCAGTTTACTCTGGATGCGGCTAAAACACACTCACCTCCATCGTAACTTTCTTACTTGAAACACCAGGGATTTCTTGATTACTTAGTTATAAAGGTAACTCAGGCTGGATAAGCAGCTGTCTGTTGTGAGAGCTACACGTGCTTACCAGCTCTGAAAGGCTGACCCAGAGCTTCCAAGACTAAAAAATCAAAAAGCAGCAATCTTTGTAATCTTGCAAGGTATTAGACAATCTTTAAATGATCGTGTGAATTCATCATTACACAGAGTAAGGACCTGAGAAACAGCTTCTGAAAACTTCAGGAGCCTGAAGTCATAATCTGAATTCACTGCCTTTTCAGATCTTTTCAAAATCTTGCAGCTAAGGGTAATTTTCCTTAAGAAACCTAAGTAAGTGCTTTTGTTTCTTTATGTTATATCTTAAGTGTTCTCATATGTGCCTTTACTTTACATTGATGCCTGCTGCCTCAGTAAAGTGTCCTACTTATTTTTTTAATTTATTCAGTCTCCAACTAAGGGATAGAAATTATTTTTCTCTTTGTTTCATACTTGCAAATCATCACCAATCCAGAAAAGGGCAAAGAAATTGTTAAATATAACTATATAAACAGTAGCTTTCATTTTATTAGTAATACATGCTCTTTCTGTAGATAGCTCAAAGCCTTTTGATTGTTTATATAAACTGTTTATAGGATGTTTACAGCTACAAGTGGAATTCTTTTCATGTTATTTGAAAAAATATTCCCCAGGGTAAAAACGATCATGATCAAATTGTATCTTTACAGTACAGAGCTGTGTTTCAAGGAAACTCTTATCAAGATGTACTTTTTTTCTTTCCTGGTGCAATAGAGAAATGTAGAAATTTCCATAATATCAAGTAACTACGTCTCTGAAAAGAAAATGTTTGGTTTAAATTTTTTCCTGATGTTGGAATCCAGTTAAAAACATATTTTTATTCAGACACTTCAGTCAGTGAAGTACTGAAAAAAGATATAGGAATTAGTGGATAATTCGGAGAATTTTAGAGAACAAAAAGGAACAGGTTAAAGTAAAGAGCAAAGTGATTAACTCACCTGGCCTCAACTGCTACCATGGGAGGTTTTTTTGTACAATGCATTTTGCACCAAACCCTCAATAACAAAAAAGCAGCACTTTTGTTTTGTTGGGAAAAAATGATTGTTGTTGCTTACGAAAAACATTGTTACTATTACACTGCAAATGAGGAATGACTGAGTTTAGTTTAATTTGTAGCTAAAGCCTGTAGAAATTTTAGACATCAAGTACAGACAATTAATATACGTTTCCATGTTCAGCATCCTAATGTGAGCCAAACACTCTTTATTCCAATTCTATTTCATAAAAATAAAAAGTTGCTCAATTGCCTAATTGAAACAGAGATAACCCAGAGAATTAAGAATATGATACTTTTGCTAGAGTTTGGTTTTCTACGAGGCAGAGTATATTGTTGAGAGCTGGAATATATATAGATTCTTTACTACCTAAGCCTTCAGTACTGCTGAAGGTTTTAATTATCATTGAATGAGTTGACTTAGATCTTCCCCCACACACACACATAATTGCAATGTAGTCTACTTATCTAAGAACAGTTATACCTCACTTTGGCCATAGGTATTTGAAAATTGCTGTTTTTATTTTGACAGATAAAACTTCTCACAGTTACATATTTGTAACCTTACAGATGCAAGCAAAATACAGCTCATTATTTCTGTCCTATATTCAAAGGGTTTCTGCCCCTTCCAGTGACCTCTGAAGGCCTCCATCCGTTCAGAAATATGCAATTCAGCTTACTGAACTAAATGCCCAATGACCATATTCTTCCATTTTGCTTAGAAGTTCTGTCAAAAGATTTTCCTCTTTTTAGTTTAAATTGTCCTTCAGCCTAAATTCCACAGAACTTCTGGATCCCAAATTTTCAAAGCTTCCTTTGAAGTTTTCTAAAATAATAAGGGCCTGAGCCATCTGCTTACACTTTGAAGTTAGTTCTACTTTGAGAAGAAGTTGAACTACATTACATCACTTCCAGCTCAAATTGTAATTCTGTAACTCTATGAATCTGTGACTTTCACTGATACTAATTAGGGATAGATTTTGAAGAGTGAAATTACTTTAGGACGCCTGGGGCTGTTGGGTTGATGGTTGGATTTGATGATCCTAGAGGTCTTTTCCAACCCTATATGATTCTATGATTTTATGATTCTATGATTCTATGATTATAGACTAAGAACTAAACATTGTAGGCATTCAAGTTTAAAAATCCAAGCCCTGTTTCCTAGCCACACGTCTATCACTCAGAATCACAGAATCACAGGTTGGAAGGGACCTCAGGAATCATCTAATCCAACCTTTCTAGGAAGAGCACAGTCTAGACAAGATGGCCCAGCACCCTGTCCAGCCGACTCTTAAAGGTGTCCAACGTGGCCAAGTCAACCTCTTCCCTAGGGAGATTATTCCAATGGTGACTCAGTGTGAAAAATTTCCCTCTGGTGTCCAGTCAGAATCTCCCCAAGAGCAAGTTGTGTCCATTCCCCCTTGTCCGCTCCATGTGACTTCTTGTAAAAAGGGAGTCTCCATCTTCTTTGTAGCTGCCCCTTAAGTGCTGGTACACGGTGATTAGATCCCCTCTAAGCCTCCTTTTCTCAAGGCTGAACAAACCCAGCTCTCCCAGCCTATGCTCGTACGGCAGCTTCCCAGTCCTCTGATCATCTTGGTGGCCCTTCTCTGGACCTCTTCCAGCCTGTCCACATCCTTTGTGTACAGCGGGGACCAGAACTGTACACAGTGCTCCAGGTGTGGCCTGACAAGTGCTGAGTAGAGCAGGATAATGACTTCTTTATCTCTGCTGGTGATGCCCTTGTTGATGCAACCCAGCATCCTGTTGGCCTTCTTGGCCGCAGCAGCCACTGTTGGCTCATGTTGAGCTTCCTGTCCACCAGGACCCCCAGGTCCCTTTCCACAGAGCTGCTCTCCAGCCAGGTGGATCCCAGTCTGTGCTGCACTCCTGGATTATGTTTTCCCAGGTACAAGACCTTACACTTGTCCTTGTTGAACTTCATAAGGTTCTTGTTGGCCCACTCCTCCAGCCTATCCAGATCTCCCTGCAGAGCAGCTCTCCCTTCTGGAGTGTCTACTTCCCCACTCAATTTGGTGTCATCAGCAAAATTCATCAGGCTACACTTGATCCCATTATCCAGATCACTTATGAAGATGTTGAATAACATCGGGCCCAATATTGATCCCTTGGGGACCTCACTAGTGACAGGTTGCCGCTTTGAGAAAGAACTATTTACCACCAGCCTTTCGGCGCAGGCTGTCAGCCAGTTCCCCACCCACTGCGCACTCTTTATGTTTAGTTCAGCTTTTCCTTTCCTCTGTTTCATTTTCACTCCTACGGTGCTAAGTTACTTTCTTCTGGCAACTTTGAGGCATTTGGCCATTTCACTTTGGTTCTGCCTTCTCTTCCATTGACCTTGACAAGTCCCTGCTGGAAAAACCACACTATAAACTTTTTATATCATAGTGATGTCACTGATGGTGCAAATTTCAGATACTATTCATGCAGTAAAACTCAAGAATTAGACTAAACTTCAGTGAGGTATCTTGTCTGATATAATCTGCATTTATAATTCAGGTAAATGCATCATTTTGTGAAATCTTAAAATCTAAGCCAGAACTTGTAAGAAAAAAAAAAAATTTTTCAAACAGTTAAGGAGCTTTTAATTAATCAATGCTAATAAAGTGTGCAAAATCAACTTCCCTCAGGGAGTTTTTTCCCTGCAATCTTTATAATTGTTGTGAAAACTGGGAACTAGAGTGTGAGGCAATAGTGCCATAGGAACACAGAATGAAAAGGCAGACCCTCTCCCAAATAGATTCTGAATTAAGTAGGTGAAAAAATAAAAATAGGTGAAGTAGGACAGAAAAGGTACAAAAACTCTTTAAGATCAACTACTCATACAGAAGTACCTCTCCCAGCAGCCAAAGAAGGCAAGTGCTGACATTCATAGAACAGCTTTTGGAATTTGCTCAGCAATTATCTAATTGTAATTATCCCAGAGGCACTACCACCATCGCTGATGGGCTTGGCCTTGGCCAGCAGCAGGTCTGTCTTGGAGCTGGCTGGCATTGGCTCTATCAGACATGGGGGAAGCTTCTGGCAGGTTCTCACGCAAACCACCCCTGTAGCAGCCCCCCCACCCCCCCGCTTCCAAAACTTTGCCATGCAAACCCAATGCAATAGGCAGGCAGGAATGCCCTGGAGTTGTGTATGTTGTGTAAATTGTCCTTCATGTAGATCCATCTTCATATGATGTAACTAATTTTTTCTTTGTTAATATTCTTAATATTCTTTGTTTGATGCTTTTTCAAATAATGAATTATTCAGGACAAAAAGTAGGCTTTATAAGTGGATGCTCAACAGGTTCATGACAAGTGTCTGTTTCTGAAAAATCAATATATGGGACATTTTTACTGGTCCTGCTGTTCTATGAATTTTCAGATCTCATAAAACAGATTGCTTACTAACTATAAACATGACCAGGCATCCCATATTCTGGTTAAATAACTCAAAGAATTCATTATCCAAGCAACTGTTGTTGGTTCTTCAGTAACAGTGGATTGAAGAACTCAAATCTGATCTAATTCCTATTTTTAAGAGTACATGAGAACTCATACCCCTGACATCAACGTTTTTCTTTTCAGTGGGACTGTTTTTGGTGCACAGGCTATGCCAATGTAAGGAAACAGGCTATTGCAGTATATTCTGCGATTGCTACAAATAAATATGTTTTAACTTTTAAACTCTAATTCTAGGACAGAATAGCACAAAGTCCTATCATTTAGCACTTGCTTTGTGAAGCAAATATTTAAAATAAAACACAGCTTTGGAATAGTGCTCTGTATTACACTGTCCTGCAGGCATTTGTATGAAGTTGAGAGGTGTCACGTAAATAACGCCAGAATTTCTTCCATTTGATGTGACTGAATGGGCAGGAATATTGCTTATTGAAAACAATGGGTTTACAGCTGTATACTATGTTCACAAGCCAGGTAAATTATTTGCTTAGAAGTATTTGATCAGCTGCTGCTTTTTTTTTTTCTTTTTTTTTTAAATTTTAAATACTGGTGCATGTGACTTTCTAAGTGCAAGTCAGGGCAAAGTTCTTACAAGTGGAGAGAAATATGTACCCTCACGGGCTTGCAGAGCATGGTTCAGGGACACTCCTGAGTTAGGCTGTCTCTTTCTATTGAGTACCTGGAGACTGGCTGTTTCTGTAAGACAAACCAGTGTATAACCTTATACTGGTAAAGGAGTTACTTAGTTCAGCATATTTACTCCGCTGGGAGAGGGCAAATTTGCGGTTTAGTCCTCTACTGTCTTTACTTGAGACAGTCATCTGATGAAAGGAGAAATAATGCAGAATAATCCAGAGCCTTCTACTGATGAACTTTGTGTTAAACGACAGCACAAAAGTGTCTGTTTTGAAAACTGTGACACCGTGACCCGAACTTTATCCAATAACCAATTTCGTGCATTTGAAACTGGCAAACTAAGTGATTAAAGGCTTGAACTTCTTAGAACCTAACTAATGTAAAACATCTAATCTGATGCCTGAAACATTTGTCTTGAGCTTGTCATACATCCTTATTCCAAGCTTATATTAAAGAAATTTTCTACCACTGCAAGCACTTCATTTACAGATCTGAGAATTTGAAATCAAATAAAGAGTTAAATGGAAATGGAGATGATGGGTGAAGATGTGACAGTCTAGATTACTTCAGCTGCCACTCTTAGGCTAAACAAAGCTCACATTCCACTTCCAGGTGGAAGAAAAAATGATCATTCACTTTCCTCGATGATGCTTGGCTAAATGCAGCTGTTGACCAACATCCCTAATCACAGTGAAATCTCTTCTTTCCAGGCTTTTTGTGAATTGCTGAGCACAAAATGACATTGCGAGAGCACAAACCAGTTGTTTCTTGTGACTGAGTACCATAAATATGCATGATGTTATATATACTAAACACGCCTAGGCGGTCTGTAGATCTAATGGCATTACCCAGTACCTAGTTCAGAGGAGGGAGACTAAGAAGTAAGTTGGCAAAAAAAATGGGCCAGCTTCATAAAGAAGACATGTACTCTCTATTTGCTCATCTTTGTGCTTTTATATTTCTTAGGTGTTTGGGGTCTTTTTAAGCAAGGGAATGCGGAAGCTTTTCCTACTACAAGTGAGAAATATGAAAAGATAGAGGGAGGCTTCTATTGTACTGTAATTTAAGCTTTTATGTGCCTACAGCCTCTGTGGATGTAGGGGTACTGGGCATGTCAAATCAGCTGTCTCTGGGGAATATAGGGTGACAATGACTCACTAAATATGAAAACCTGTTTGTAGGAGACACATTGTGAAGCCTGTGTCTCAATTCTCTTGTAGTTCATCATGATGAAAGGTAGAGAGTCTAAGGCTTTGGACAAGTGGTGTCTCATTCTCTTAAAAGGGAATTTAGCTTTAATCCAATGTAATTTTATGAACCTTTGGCTTTAAATCCAGACTTACCAGGTGACAAATGTATTTTTAGATGTAGGAGGGTCCCACAGATTAAAAGCAATATTTTTATGGGTCCTTGGGTATTTGATGTGAAAGAAGTATAAATAGCTTTATGGGGTAAGCACAAATTTTACGAGGTGCACTAAACTATGTTCAGTAGAGTGTTGCTGAATACTGCAGCTTGCTAGTTTAGCCATAAACTGTTCATTTAAAATTAGTCATTGCTGTCACAAAGCTTAAGATTTTCATACTGTACTATGTAACAAGAGATTAAGGCATTCCAATTGATGGCTAATTCTAGTCTGGTCGTTTGTTTTCATCTTGTATTAATATGCTGACATTGGTTGTTCCAAAAGGTCAGTAAGGAATTGCACTGACTTCAGTATTTACTTAGTGAATGCTGCACCTCTATTTCTGTACATGTTGCCTTATCAGAATTTACAAAGAATATTTTATTTGTCTTTAAAAAGAATATTCAGAAAATAATACAGCGTCAAATATCCCATTCCCAGCAGTCTCCTGGAGGGAACTGTGTGACTGTACGAGAGGGCAACGCCACGTACAGCACAGCTCTGTACTAGGTTTGCACTGCCACCAAGCTAACGGAGCCAGTTCCCCTCTCCCACCACTAACCAAGACATATTGATTCTCCACAGCTTTTCCTTGCCTGCTTATGTATCTCATTCCATCAGCTGGAGCACAACAGGATTCTGGTTATTTTGGCATTGCCAATGATGTTCAGCTTGGTAAACAAAATATATATTTCAGTCTGGTGAGGCAAACAAGCAAACCTTTGTGAAAGCATATTGTGAAAGGGAAGAGGTTAAAAAAATCAATGCTAATTCTGACATCAAATTATATACTGACGCAGAAAATGAATCAGAGTAAACCATTTCTAGCACTCAAAAGCATGCTGATATAGGGACTGCTAATGAAAATTGGTCTAATAATTTGAAATGCATGAATAGCAAATACACATATCCCATGCACTAAAATATTTTGAGTAAATGGAACTTCTGTTGGAAATTCTAATCAATGTCATATTAAACATGTTACATTTTCAGTCAAATGCACACTATTTAATCTGTTCCACTGCTCCACCAGTGGCCAACATCTGAGATTTTCATCTTCCTCATAAATTACACTTTAGATTTTCATGAAATTATCTTCCCAAATCAACTATTTTCATTGCCCATCTTGTTATTTGTCTTCAGAGCAAACTGTTTCTCATTTAATTGCATTTGGGTATTCGTGCATTTGCTTGGTCTTAAATACCATAACTGAAATAACAACGGCCATTGATTATGACAGACAACTAAAACTTGTGACAAAATCTTATTAATCCCTTTTCTGGTTACTTAGGCAATTGGTATCATTCTGCCTAAATCCCGATATTTACAAGCTTGTTGTCAGCTAAATAACACTTAATTTTTACATTGGTTGGAGCGGTACAGATGCCTGGCAGACTCAGTGTTCTTTTACGAGTATATTCTCATATTTGTATATTCTTTGACATCTCTGCATATCCTATAAAATACGGGGCAGAGGGGGATGGTGTTCAAATTTGTCACAGAATACACGTTAATACCCATTAAAATGTTCAAAGGGCAATATTCATTTTAGCCTCTATGTTGAGAAGATATCAAAGCAGCTCAGCAGTGGGAATTTCTTCTTGCTGTTTGTGCCATTCTGTCCTTTGAGATTTTGATCAACTACAAAATCTCACCCAGACTATTTCTTTTCAATCCTAAGAAGGAGCTCAGAATGCATCACTTAACTTCGTGAATACTGTGTGCTCATAGTGAGGAAGTTCATAAAAACCACAGACTAGCAATTCCCCAAAGGGCAAGTCAATTAAAATACGTCAAATTTACTGCTGTTGTACATATTGGGTGAACTGATGAAGAAAAATGATTTAATACACATAGTAGTGAGGATTCAAGATTAAATTAATAATACAGTTTCTCAGTCTGGTGGTTAGACCAATTTATATATATTATATCCAAAACTCCATATGGTTCCCTATTCCAAGACATGAGAATAAGGTTCTTACAGTTTTCAGATCATTTTCGTAAACGTGGAATTTTCTAACAGCAACCTCCACCAGCCTCCAGCTTCTCTAGGCCCCAGTTACCTCAGGATGCAATACGGGAGCCTCATTTCAGTGCCACTGGCAGAAAAACTGGGACTGCTCTTTTAACATTGGTATATCAGACACATAATACTGAGAAACAACTATGATAATTAATAGGACCAAACTCTCTAATATTTTAGCATAGTTTATATATAATTATTCCATGGGCCAAAAGAAATCAGAATATTGAGTCTGATACCCTGACAATATTTGTGGAATTGGACAAAATTTCTTTGTATTTGGTATGACCTCTTTATTTTTCAGGAGATACTAGTGAGTGGAACTTTCTTAATGTACTAGTCAGAGAGAAAGGACATGATGCTGCCAAAAGGAAATAAAATCTTGCAAGTAACTGAAAAAGTGGGGAATAGCATGGAAATTAGAACTAGCCTTAACTACAGAATTCTTCATTATACTAGCTATGATATATTATGTAAAGTTATAATTGGAAACTTGTATTCCTTCAGATTCTTGTTTGCTTTTGCTGATGTCAAACATTATCCAGATGGTAGAGTGCATTTTCTGTAATCACACCCTTTTTATCTCATGCTTTTACTGGTCAGTTTTCCTCAGAGTGGTTTTTTTCTTTCCCTTGTTTTTTAAAAAGAAGGTATTATAATGTTCCTTTCTTCTTGGCCCTATTACCATACTTCTCTCTCCATTGGAACCACTTCTTAGTTCATAGCTTAATTTGTTCTTTTTTCCTTAAACATGCTTTTTATCTCTGTTTGCTGGTTTCAGATTTAATGAGTAGAAGCAAATACTACTTGTAAAGAATATTGCCTGTTATTGGTATAATTTTCAGATCCTGTAACAGTAAGGATTGTATGCATAAGATATATATATTTCACACATATGAATTCTGAGGTTTGATGCTATGAACAAACATATTTTTTATACCAGTCAAAGAAGCATAAAATTATCAGCATGTAGTTTGAAGAAGCTATTTTTTTGAGAATCGGCGGAAAGAACAGCTCTTATTAATGAGACCTGGTAAGCTAGAATGGAAGAAACTGGTTCCTTTCCTCTTAGTGAGTGTCTTAGGCAGTCGGTGCAGGAAAGATGTGACTCCAGTAACACAGTGGGCAGGGCATCAGTGAGGGGAAAGGCTGTTGAGCTTTTCTACTGAAATGGTTTATCTTTGGAAGCATAGACTGGAGAGCCATGAACTCAGCATTTATTCTCAGTCTCCTGTCTTTGCAGACTTTCCTTTTCATTACCCACAAAATAAAGAAACTCTTTGTATGAAAGTCTCAGGACCCCCATTAGCCAATCTCTGCCATGAATGCACAACAGAAGAGAATCAACACTGAAAGACATGCAAGCACATGATTAATCTTATGCATTAACTTTTGTTGTCATTTCCATTTAAATTAACGATTTTAATATCCATGTGGAATTTAAATCACACCTTTTTTTTTGCCTATCTCCTAGCGTACAACAATATAATTTAAATCTCCCTCCGTCTCTGTGACTTAATGTGTGCTAACAGGTGATGCCATCAGCGTTAGAACTGAGAGAAACATGAATATATACAGAATACTTTTCCATGCACTGAAATGCATCTGATAACTGTCTGAGAAAGAATCAATCAGCTATTTAGACAGTGCATGTAACTCATAACAAGAAGTAAAAATAAGTGAAACTGCCAGGAAAATCAAGAGATGAAATTTAAATTTTAAATCAGTATTACCCAGGACATTGGGATTTAAACTCCGGACCTTTCAGAAAATGCTACTAACTTTTTTCCCCACAACCCTAGTATCCAGAATTATGTTGCTCTCCTTAATATCACATCAAGTACCAGTGTAGTACTGATGGGGTGGGAGGGAAGACTTCTACCTACTGAACTGTGATCACCACCTCCTGCATCTCCACGGCAGTTCTTGCAAATCTTCCTGGTCTGACAGTCTAACAAGTCTTCTCAGATGCAAACTCAGGGGTTTCCCTACTTGTCTTGTTCCAGGTGCTCCTTTGTGTTTGTGTAGATGATCACATAACCTAACATTTCCTGTATACCCATCTATATTCTTCATCACAGGCTTTCACTTTGCTTTTGTTCTCTTCACGATTTGGCACGTGCTGCTAAGGCACCAGTTTGCCAGAGAGCCTGTTTAAACGATTATGGAAAGAAATGTGTTCACATGTAAATTCAGGGATTTGGTGCCAGTAGATCTTGTCACAGAAGTGAAACACAGGCAGTACACATATATTTGCCTGATCTTTATTCTCCACTCATCAATCTGCAGGAGGTAAATCTTGGGGAGCTCAAGGCTAGGAGGGGCTATAAGAGCAGGCTGTTGGAAGAGCCATTAGATTTAGTCACATTTCATTAAGCCTTATCTTGCACTGGACTAGAGAACATTTGTATTTCAAAGTCGTATATCTCCTGCAAGGCCTTCAGTCTTGAAAGGTATCAAGTAACAGAAAAGCCATCACTTCCTTGGGCGGTTTGTTCTGATGGCTGCTTTACCCGCTATTAGCATGTGCCACGTAAAGCTGTCTGGCAACAGTTTACAGTGAGTGGTTCTTGTTATGGCTTTTTCTATTATATTAAACACTGCATTCCAATCACTTCTCAGACATCAGGTTGAAAGTTAAACAGCTTGAGCTTTTTAGTCTTTTACTGAAAGAAATTTTTCCCCAGCCATTGAATCATTTCTTTCTTCTATTTCATTAGGTCTTTTGTTTTACACTATCCTTATTAAAAGGTAGACACTTTAATTTTAAGCAGTATCCCTGCGTCAGACTTATGGTGCAATATACTGAAGTAAAATTGCTTCTGTACTGCCCTTTGCTACTTATTGGATCTATTGCTCTTCAAGTATATATCTGAGGATTAAGTTCAATGTTTTCCAAAATAAGCATGTAATCACAGAATGGTTTGGGTTGGAAGGGACCTTTAAAGGTCGTCTGGTCCAACCCCGCTCTTCCATGTGCAGGGACATCTTTCACTAGATCAGGTTGCTCAAATTCCCATCCAACCTGGACTTGAACGCTTCCAGGTTTGAGGGCATCCATAAGTTCTCTGGGCAACCTGTTCCAGTGCCTCACCACCCTCGTAGTGAAGAATTTCTTCCTTCAATCTAATCTAAATCTACCCTCTTTCAGTTTAAAGCTATTACTCCTTGTCCCATCACTTCATTCCCTTGTAAAAAGTCCCTCTCCAGCTTTCTTGTAGGACCCCTTCAGGTACTGGAAGGCTGGAATAAGGTCTCCCCAGAGCCTTCTCTCCTCCAGGCTGAACAGCCCCAACTCTCCCAGCCCGGCCTCGCAGCAGAGGGGCTCCAGCCCTCGGGTCATTTTTGTGGCCTCCTTTGGACCTGCTCCAACAGGTCCATGTCCTTTCCATGCTGAGGAGCCCAGAGCTGGATGCAACGCTGCAGGTGGGGTCTCAGCAGAGTATGAGTAGAGGGGCAGAATCCCCTCCCTCACCCTGCTGGCCACGCTGCTTTTGAGCTTTTGATGCAGCTCAGGATATGATTAGCTTTCTGGGATGCAAGCACACATTGCTGGCTCATGTTGAATTTGTCATGGTTTTCCTGTTTCATAAACATGGTAGGTGTTTCTTTGCATGTCCACTTGAAGCCCTCAATTCTTTCCAGGGTTCCAATATTCAACCCTCCTTTCTGTAGACTGTACCTGTTCTCTTTATTCCTACATATACAACTTATGTGTACTAAAAAAATATACTGAATAGGAGTAATTTCAACTAATTTCAAATACTTACAACATCATGAGTCACCCTATATTTTCTTTAGCATCAGTGGGAGAAACAGGCACTTTTAGGGTATCTAGACATCTAGAAGTGCCTATTTCTCTCCTTTGACTATAAAAAGTAGGTGGCTCTTACAGTGAGGTGACTAGCTCAGATATCCACAAAGTAGACAGTTTTATTTGGTCAGGTGAATCCCATCCCTTCTGGGGCAATGAATCGCTACAGCTCTGCCTTCAGTATTCTTAACCGCGCCAATCCTTATGTCATCCAAAATTTTCATCAGAAGCACTTTTATGTATTTCAGACCATTTAATGAAATGCTTCAGTAGTGCAGGACTTGCTGCTATAGCTACGAATCTACATTAGAGACATTTTCATTCAAATCATGTTACTCCATTGTTGACTATTTTTTATATTTATCATCTAGCAGATCTTTGTCTGTTAAAGCTATGTTTTGAGACTATTTAATAGTGCTAATTTTTTATGTGGTTCTCATGTAAAGGCCTTTCAGAAGTCTGAATATTTTACATTTGACAGTTATCTTTGTCAGCCAAAGTGGTATGCTCAACAGAGGATGAAATCAGGTTTAGCAAGACCTGTTTTCTATAAAATCTAGGGCAAGCACTTAGCAACATTTTTCTTTAATTTCTCTTGAATCTCTTGTTTCTGTCAATGCATCTTTTCTAAATTTCCAGAGAAATACAACATGTAACAATATTCTTCGTATGATCCTTTACATGGCTGCTCTGTAGTTTTTTTATATTCCACTATGAAATTCCTAATAGATCAGCCTGAACATCAGCTGCAGCCATAATACCATAGAATTTAAAATCAATAGGAGAATATTTTATTAATTGCTTAATATAAGAATAGATAAGAAACTTCCAGTTTAGCTGGAACATGGCATATATGGATTTTTTTAACGGCTATAATTATCCATATAAGTTTAATGGTATTAATGCAGGTTTAGAGGTCAGTCTGCTTTTTTGTTTTCTCATTTGAAAGGCTGACACAAAATAAACATCAGCCATAGTTCTCTATTAAAATCATGTACCAGTTCAGCTGTTCAGATCATCTTTTTGACCCAAAGGTGTACAAATTTTCTTTTGCTTACTTGAAGGTGTGATATTTGGAAAGAAAATACATATCTTAGTCATGACTGACAGGTCTTCGAGTAGAATGGATTACGGTGCTCAAAACATTGTGTGTGAACTACATTAAGATGTACAACTGCTGTTATAATTAATAGTGTTCTTACTCTCAGAGTTCTATGTAAAAGGTTTTGAGTGCCTGGTATATAAAAAATATAATTTATTCTTTTTCTGAGAACTGCCAGGGATAACGAGGCATCTTGACTTTTTCCACTGTAATAGTCCAGGGAACATTGGAGTCAAAGCAGCAACTAGTAATAACTGAATTAAGCCGTCCAGAATAGCCATCTCTCTGCTTGATTCATCCAGACTTCCGACCTACTCCATTATGTTTTGTGTTCTGAAAACACCAAACTCTAGTGATTCATTGGTTACCATGGCTTGTGAGCAATACCTTTTATTTTTCATTACATCAGTCTTTGTACTTCTGATATCCTCATATGATAATTTCATGCTGAGACAAAACTGGTGTTCCTTATTGCCAGCACAGGTACATCCTGTTGCCTGAAATAGCTGAGCCATGTGCCAGAGAGATATTACATACTATGTGAAAGATGTTTAAATATTCTTCCAAAGTTGCAGAAACAAGATTTTATGGATAATTTCATTTTGAATTTGTGAATAGGCTTTGAGTTGGAAAGCTATCCAGATCTAAATTCAGCTTTACTTTGTTTCTTTAAAAAATAAAATGCATATTTAATCACTTGCTATTCATTAACTTCATGTTTTCTCTTGCTCCATAAGATTTTAGTGGCTATTATGGATTTTTAAAAGTCAATAAAAATTATACTGGTATATTATGAATATACAGGAATGAATTTGCCTAAACGCCCACTCCTCGATCAGCCTCTCAGATATAGACCTTTGGTTTTAATTCCTTCTTTCAGGCACAGAGCTTATTTACCATTTCTAAGAAGGACTTTAGGGGTTGCGGCTATACTGATAATGCTTCCACTTTCAAGACAGGCCTGCAATATATATCTACTTTCTTTCAATACTGAAATTTCAGAGTGGTTTTTATTTTTTACAATCACTGAGTATGTCACAGAACTGCTGAACCCGAAGGAACTTTGTGAGGTTTCTGTCCCAACCTGCTCTTCAAAGCAGAGTCAACACTGAAATCAGAGCAGGTTGCTCAGGGTTATCCAGTTACATCCTGAAAACCTCTAAGGACTGAGATCCCACAACCTCTCTGGACCCCTGTTCTGGTTCTTCACTATCTTCATAGTAATTTTTTTTCCCCTTATGTCCAGATGGAACCTCCCCCAATTCAATTTATGACTGTGATCCATTCTCCCACCAAGCATCTGAGTAAGAGCTTGGCCTTTCCTTCTTGATTACCTCCCTGCAGGTATCAAAACGCTGGCCTAAAAGTCCCCCCACTCCTCTTGCTGTTCAGAGGCAGACATACATCAGTTTCTACTTTGTGGAGCATTTTCTTGAAGCTTCTTTCATGCTGATTTGCGTGAGTTTCACACACTTTTTTCCCCAGTTGCACTACAGATTGCAGTCTTTTCTATTACTTTTGATTTTATTAAGTCAAATTATTTTTGCTTGGAACCAACAATATTCTAAATGAGCCAAGTTTTTCAGATCCTAAATTTTATTACTCATCCTTTAATACAGCACCTAGTTAGCATGCTCTGTTATTCAAATCTTCATTTTGCCTAAATAGCTTAACAACTTTTGACAGTACGATGTTAATTACGCTTGCAATAATTGACCTTCGCACCTATAAAGTGCAAGTAGGTGCATATATGTAAATTAAGTCTTATAAATGTGACAGAATGCCGGCAGCATTTGACACCAGCTATACACCTTCTGTCTTTCTTCTGTGTATTTTGAGCTAATAAAGGAGCTGTTTGACTTGGCCTCACTTGAGTTACAACATTCAGAATACAAGTCCCATTTTTGTTTAATTATGATCAATATGTTGAGATGCAAAACACAAAGAGTTCCCTTTTGCCATGTTCTTTAATATTCTGCTTTGAATCTGGACCCTTCCCCTCTTACCCCATAGCAATGGCAACTTTTGTACCTTGTTTTGCAGATCCCAAATTATTTTCTGGGTTTTTCTGATTTCCCTAGCTAATGGAAATGTATGATGATTTAAGAACATTTGTTTTCCTTTTAAAGGAGAATTTCTACCCATCATGACTGCAAGAAAAAACAATGAAAGCATGAAATATAACATCAGAAAATGCTGCTTCCTTTTCATTGCTGTTTTTTGACATTTCTGACTTGTTACGCTATTTTTAGATGAGGGTTTTCTCCTAATTTTAACATATTTTAAATAAAAATATCTATTTTATGCATTATTTTTTCTATTTTTTTGACTGCAGGATTTAACCCTTAACCTAGATAAAATGGTTTATATGGGGTAATTAAAGTGGCAGTAGTTGTAAAAAAGGGGATTCTGAGTATTAAGCTTCTTTCATTTTTACGTTGTTTGAAATAATGAATGGAACAGATAGAGCTAATGCTCTTCCCTGTGGCATGAGAAATGCTGGCTTCTGAAGATATGAAAACAATTTTCACAGTGTAGTGGACTCCTCCTTCCCATGTGGCAAAGCTCCAGGCTTTCTTCCAGGTTTTCTTCCACAATCAGGTGGACTGGGATAATGAAGAGACAAATCTAAACATTCATTAAACCATCTCTGCCAACAACTGAGGCTGTGTCCTGCGTAGCTCTGGTAGTGATTGACAATTAAATGCTGTCTGCACCAAGGAGACCAGACTTTGTAACCTGGAAAAGAAAGGATTTGGCTGTAGTAAAGGAAATGTTGATTATTTGTACCATTGGTCACTTATGAGATTTCTATAGCTCAGCTAGGCTCTCTATCGCCAGGACAAGAGACCACAAGGCTGACTTACATTAGATTGCAACTCTATGGATATATATTAAGGCATCTTTATTCTTCATTTCTGTTAGTACTTTTATTTTCACTGTTGATGATTTCTGTTTGCAGCTTAGTTTTTTCCATAAGTTAGTGAGTGCTGACTGTCAGGCTGGGCTCTGCACTGGCCATCCAAATTGGTGCAGCATGAGCCTTCACCCGTGTAGAAAGGACTCTGACATCTATAGGCTGTACTGAACAGCCTTGAACATACAAAGGAACACATAATGTGCACTGGCCAGTAGGTGGGTTGTGGTGACGCTTTTTCTTCTACTCCAATTCATGTATGGAAATCTGGATTCCGGCCATCTGGGAATTCAGGGAAGTGCTGCGTCTGCTTTACAAATATTTGACTTGCCACTGTTTCTCTGAGGAGATTTTGGCTTGCTTGAAAAGCAGTGGTGCAAAACCTGCATGCTCATTAATTCGCTCTTGTGTTCAGAAATGGAATTCCCTCCCTGTTACAACAATCTGCAAAACTTTATTCATAAAACCAACTCTTTCTGCAGGAGCCTGTTTCTTGGGTTTACATTTTATGTTTTACCTATCAGGATATAATTTATGCAAATAATCTTTCATTGTTTCCTGATTTTGGCAGGACTGTTGGAAAATTTGAATGCCACTATTTCCAGTGTCTCAGAACAATGCCTGAAGGGATGAGATTTCAGGGTTTTTTCCCCTCTGTAATTTTCTTTTATCATAAAATTGTGCAGTCTTTATGAATATTTTGCTATGCTATGAAGATATCACTACCAGTGATAGTACTATAAAATGTATCTTTGCAGGACATAGGCTCAATGAATGAATATTGGAGATATTTTCAGATTTTAAATTCTACTGAAAAAATTTTTGTCAGGCTGATGAGTTGATTTTATCACATTTCTGTCTAAAAAAAAAACATGAAGTCTAATCTTTCATGCTAAAATGACAAATAAAAATTCTTGTTTTCTGAAAATCATAATGTCATATAATTATTTAGGTTGCAAGGAATCTCTGGAGGTTGTCTGGTTCAATTCCCCAGACAAACTAGAAACAACTTTGAAGTCACATCCAGCTTCAAAGTTAGATCAGGCTCTCCACAGCCTGTGTAGTCAAGTGTTGAATATCTTCAAGGATGGAGACTTCACAACCTGTTCCAGTGACCAGTTCCAGTGTTTGACCATCCTTGTACTTTTTGTCTGTTGAATTCTGTATTACTGCTCTGCATTTCTGAGAGGAGTCTTACTAGTTCTTCTCCACCACCTTCCTTCAGGTGGCTGAAGGCTAAGTTTCCATCCTCACCTTTCTTTTCTCCAGTCTGTGCAAAACCCTCTTGCAGCCTCTCTGTATCATGTGCTCCAGCCCCTAATCATCTTTTTGGCCTTTCACTGGTCTTGTTCCAATATCTTTCCTGTGGAGCACACAAAACTGGGAAGCAGTAGCTAGATGGGTCTCATAGTTACTGGATGGGGGAAATGGTCAAAAGATTGGTATAGAATCTGCAGAAATTAATACCTCTAGATGCTGCTTAAGTTGAGAGATGTTTAATTACATTATTATTAAAAAGAAAACCACCTTGTATATCGAAAATCTCCCTCAGGTAAATAGATATAAGAAAACCTACGGCTGTGGGAAACTTTTGGTTATTTATCTGATGATAACATATAATGTTGATGTCAGTGGTTATACCTGAATCTTGCATAGTTACTTTTCTTTAATTATATAGGACTATATCGGTATTTCACTGTTGTTTAGAGGCAAATAACATATTTATTTGGGATACAAGATTTCCTAATCTCAAAGGGTTTGCAAAGAGTGGCTACAATTTAGTTTATGGGTTTTTTCCAAACAGGAAGTTTCCAAAAAAACAGTGCTATTCTAGCTGTGGTGTTTAGTGTAGTTTGTCTTGCTAAGTCCTAGGAAAAAATGATAAATGTCTTTGAACACCTTTTTATGTAACATACCTACTACTACTTGATACCGTATTATCATCAGTTAATTAGTGCAATTAACTGAAAACAAATGAGATTACAAATTCTACTCTGAATTTACCCTTAGACTTATCACATCAAGTACAGATTTGAAGAAGTAATATAACTTGTTGGCATGTTTATAACATATTGACAGTTGTGTGCTGGTTTACAAAAACTGTAGCTGAGTGTTAATTTGCATCCTAACGGGTCTGTGCAAATAACTAAATTACTCCCAGCAGACATCTTACAGTTTTTGATTTCTACCCCTTGTAACTGTTTTAATGTAAGTTATCCCAAATAAGCTCTGACTGTACATACTCCATCTATAGAATTAGAGGAGCTGAATTAGCATTGCAACAAAGAAGCCCTTCTAGAAAAGGAGGATCTATGTTGCACTTTGTACGTTAGACTGAAATTACGCTGAGTATAGATGTCAGCTCTATATGAAAGCAATGAGCATTATTTCTAACCACTGAGCTAATCAGACTGGCTTTGTGCAAATGGATATTGTAATGAGTTTTCATTTTTTCACACTTTACAAAAAGCTGCCTCACACAAAGATACTATCATACCTTCCTAGTTAAATGTTCTTTTCCTCTAGAAATATTTTAGTGAATTTGTCATCTCATTAATACTGGAGGTAGAATTCCTGTGAATGGTAAAGGAGGCTTGAAAAGGCTTCAACATGAGAAGCAAATCTTTGGGGCAAAGCTCATAGCGTGCAGCATTCCTGTAATCACAACATGGCCTAAAATTAAGAAAAAAAAATAACGCCTCCTGCACTGACTAAAAGTTGAAGTGTCGGAAGTTGCACCCTGGTATTTGCATTACAAATACAATCTCCTGAGGTGCAGCTGATGATTCATTGTACCTCTGTTAAAAGTTGCTAAATGTAAGTAGAAACCAATTCCATTATTTCTTCACCACTTCTGCAAACTGTAGGTGAAAGACCCAAGAACCAGGTGCTTTACTTTTACCTGCATTATTATCAGAACTTTCTGTAAGTTACTAGATTTCTTGTGGATGAGGTGAAGAGGGGGCAAGGAAACTGCAGCCCATTTTGCTACATAGCTGCCACCTCCTTAAATTAAAAGCCATGCTCTGTAGCCTTCAGGGATGTTTTTCAGCATGTTTGCTTGCTAACGAAGACTATCAGACTCTTCCCAAGTGTACCCTAAGGTGGTCTACACGAGATGGGTTTGCTACTTTAACAAGGATGAGTACCAGATGTATTTACATGCAGTCTCCCCTAAGTGTCTATCACACCACGTTTTTTTAAACCTTTAGGTGAATTCTGGGATAAGTTGAGTGTAGCTGTCTTTCCCTTAAACATCCCAAAAGCACAGTGACAACTTCATCTCAAGCACAGGACTGGACACTATGAAAGGCAAAACATAAGTCAGGAACCCAGTGAACTGTATCTTTTGACTTGGCTGCTGAGTCACCTCTCTCTCAATGCTGAGACTGAGACGGCTAGAGGTCCTGAAGCAATATATCTGTGAGGTTATTATGGTCACAGACCCATAAAACTATGAGAGTTGGAGCAATCAGTAGTCAATCTGCAAGCAACTCGATTGCTAAAAGACTTTCTAAATTGGCTAATTTGTTAAAGCAGCAATAACAATGAAATTTTCCTGACTATAATTTCCAGGAGTGACATCTATTGGAAAGCAGTGGAGAAAATTTACACTAAGAAAAAAATTGAGTATCACATTATCCATTAGGAAGATAACCCCAGAAGTCACTTTTCCCATAAGTAAAATATTCAGCTGCCCCAGCTGCATCAACCTTTCTTAGTTACACTGCTCTGGCCATCTTCCTTCTTCCATAATACAAGAATGGTTTAATTTCAAAACATTTTAGTGTTAGGAGCCTTCTATTTTTCTTTATTTGATCTTGAATATAAAGATTAACATTTGCAGAAGGAAAGCATCAGCTTTCCTACACTAAGAAACCAAGGCAGTATTTCCACTCACTGGATAAACATCTGATATTACTACAACTTGCTGATATAGTTTATTTGCTGCCTGTAGAGAAGTTGGAGTGCAAATATTTCATAACTTCAACCTAACTTTTCTGCTATCTAGTCTGGTTGCCAGCAACGAGTAGTGTTCTTACTAAACTCAAAAACACCCCAGAACTGATCATAACATTCAAACATACATCATTAATTACTAATGAAATTAATAATGGAAAGGATGTGGGTTAACTTATTTTGTAAAGATGGTGTAAATGTCATCAGCAAAGTAACCAGTAACCATCACCATGGTATTTTATATCTAAACTGATAATGATGTTTGAGCTTCTGATTTTATAGTACACATAACATTGAAACCCAATAAGAATATCTGAAGAAACCAAATTATTTTACTTTTTTTTGGTCTTTTTTCCCACTTATTCACTGACAGTCATTGAAGTTTGGGTTTATTTCTAGATTCCTATTGTTTTAAATACTTGGGTTCTAACAATTTCCATCAGAATAATTGTAAGTAAAGTGTTTGTCTACAAACTTTCATACAAATTTCAGAAACATGTCCTGTTGTTTCTTTTCCTCCTGGAAGTTAGAAATATTTTAATCAACCTATTCCACCCTAAACTGGAGATCAAAATCAAGAAGGACATTTATGAAAAATAACATTCTGAACCATATAGACCTGTGATCTAAGTAGACTTTTTGGGGATATTATTAAGAAATTGAAATAATTAAACATTTTATTACCTCAGACAGAAGTAGCCCAGCCAGTTTTTGGGGCTACATGCCTTGGCACACCAACTATCACTTGCATGTTTCTTTTTCCTATGACATAGTCTGCCTTCCCTCAGTGCTACTGAGAAAAGGAGACTGAATGGGCTGTGAGCTGTGTCAGTTTTTCTAATAGCCTTGATTTGGTCCATGGATCATGGCTTGGCCATCCTTGAATTGGATGGTCATCCTTGTCTGACTGTGCTCTTTGTGTAATTGTCAAGTTCTGCTTGACTTGTGCTTAACAGGCATGTAGGATGTGTGAAGGATTTTATATATGAACTAAGGTGATATAGGTGACTACCTTATGGGGAAAAAACCACCTAAGCACCTTTTTTAGTGAAGATTTTGGCCTAGATAATGCAAGGCATAGCTCAGGGGTATAAGGTGGAGCTCATTTCAATTTTAGTGTTATTTAACAGTAGGTATGGTGAAGATAAATTCAGTTCTGTAGGAGAAATTCTTCTTCATTCTTCTTTTCTCTCTCTTACTCTCTCTTTCACACAATTCTACCATAAAAATGCCTTCATTTCTTGAGCCCTATGGATGGCACCTCAACGATGAGAAAGAAAAGATTGTAACTGTTCACCTATAATTGTGGAAGAGGTTTTTAAAAAATGCTTCAGAATAAAAACTTATTCAGACTAGCTTATTTTGGACCATATTTAGTATTTTAAAATTACTTTAGAATGCCCAACAGCAATGAAGCTTGATAGTGACCCAGCAGAAAAAGTAGTTAGAAAAGAAGAAAGAACCTAGAGGACAAGTGACAGGTTACACATTATTTAAATAAAATCTTTCAGGAAGTAGAAGTGCATATAGAGGTGCCAAAGCGAGCAGACTCTGGAACAGTGTCAGTGCCTGCTTTCCTGTTTTTCATTCAGTTTTAAAGTTCTTACCGACAGACATAAAAATGACCAAAGAATAGCAAGAGTCATTAAATTTTAACATCTGAAAGGCAACCCAAGGTTCTCAACCTTACCATACTTCTTTACTCATTAAATGTGTTTAGCTTAATGACAGTGTCTCATGCCACAGTGCTGCTGATTCATGTAAAGAATAGCAATCTGCTAATTCTAACAGCTCTTCTATTGACTCAAGAAGAAAAGGTCTAAAAGTTTTCAGTGCTCCAAAAAATAGACTTTAAAATGTGTGATAATGTGTGATAAATAAAGTGATAGCTTATTTTTTCTTTTTTTATACTTTATATTGTCAAGTATAATCACAGAAAGTCCTGCTAAGCAAAAACCTCACTTTTATAATTCTAGAAATATATATTTTTTGCACCTTGTATCTCTTTTTATTATGGTCAGTTGAAAAATTACGATTCTTTAGTGTACTCCATTTTCCTGTCTGTCTCACCCTTTTTTTGCTGGAAAAACTCACCTGTGTTTCTTACGTAAGGCTAATGAGATGTAGTGGAACGTGCTCCGGTGAGCTTCGAGAAACTGAATGAGCATCATGGAAAGAAAGTTATTACTATTAGTGACATTCTCTGTGGAACCAGAGAGAGAACACATACAAGAGAGATAATGTTCTCCTTGGCTTTACGTTTTTGTTTTGCTTCCTCTCTCCCTCCTTGGAGACTGTGATTAAAAGTGCACATAAACTCTACTGAGTTATCATTCCATACATTTGCTCTTTCATGTACATTTTGGGTTTTAGAACTACCAAAGCTCAATAGACTTAAAGAGATAGAAGGAGGAAAAAATCCTCGGTCTATAGGCAACAGCTCCAAGCAGATGAACATTGCATGTCAGTATGAAGAAAGAAAATTTAATCAAATTTACAGATGTTTAAGTACAGCAGGTCAGACATGGAGAGCCAGTGACATTTCCTAGGACTTTAGCAAAGATAAGCAAATTTCAGAGTTTTTGTTCAAGCTATAATGTATCCTCTCCAACACAACCACCGCCTCCTTGGGCACCCAGCTATGATGTCAAGTAATTCAGCAGGAATATCAGGAATAGGAGCAATACGGGCTTGCCTTGATGTTTCTCAGACAAAAAGAGATGCAGGGCAACAGAAGCAACTGCAGCAGTAAGGCTCTGAAAAAAGTGGCTATGAGCGGTGGGAGGCAGATGGGGAAGCAAATTTCAGCCTGCAGAGAGGGGAGAGAACCAGTGACCGTTGCAATGGAGCTATCACAGCAGAATACCAGTCAGCATTAGCGAAAATGAACAGTCATTAATAAGGATCAGATACTACTGGCTAATTCTGTGCTCATGTGTGGACCTAGCATTGGTCATTGCCTGGCTGACACATTGCCTATTAATTTTGTATGCTATAGCTGAAATTCAGTCCTTGTTTCATTCAATAAGGGAGCTGCTGTGGACTCTAAATCAGCAGCAGTGAGGGCCTTGGCATTCGTCTGAATGAAATAGGCTGAGTTGCTCTGGATTTCCAGAATGAAGGTGACAGAATAATTGGTCTTTTTTAAAGGATTTTTGAAATACGACATACAGTGTAGTTTGTCTGTAACAGCCTCCTTAAAACGTCATATACTTGTTCATAGATTTAATAACTTACTGGCAAAGCATGATATTTTGATTTAATAGTTGATTTAGTATAGAAATTTTTAAGAAGGTGGATGGCATTGCAACCTTATTTGAGGTACTTCTGTTCTCCTAGTGCATTTTGAAAAGGTAGTTAGACTACTTACACTTTAAATATGTTTGGAAAAAAGAAATTCTCCTGTATAAGACAGGAGATAATGGACAGACTGTATTCAACTAAATGTGAATAGAAAGAAGTTAGGAATGTAATTTTGAAATGGATGTATAAACATGCCCAAGTCAATGTACCATTCTCTGGAACAGTTGTGAACATGCAATATCTGTAGAGTTATGATTTGTGTAACAGTAAACAGAGCTAAGTTTTTACCAGGACCTTTTTCCATCACTGGTATATTGGAAGCTATCATATTTGTGACCAGTCTGCATGACCGTGCGCTGCATGTCAAAATGATATAAGGTTGAGAGTCATGTGGCATCTAACCTGTCCATGGGCAACCAGTGGGCACAAGGGCTCTGGGAGAAGTTGCAAGGCAGGAGGTGGCAACTGTAGTGTAAGTCTGGGTTGGGTGGACAGAGGATGCCAGGAAAAATCCCTGGTATCACCTCCTGCTGCAAAAACAGGTTAAGGCTGGTGATCAGTCCTGTATTGTCACAGTTTCTGGGCTGATTGTGACACAGCCTCACCACATTTGCAAAGCAGATGACCCGAAAACCATTATATGTTAGACAACAGGCTCTCCTCACGTTTAAACTGTGCCCACAGCAGTCCGTAACTGCAGAACTAGGAAAGTCCTAATGTCCATACTCCTATGCCCACAAAAATTTGATTTCACAAAAATTTCCTTTCACCCTCGTGATGACCAGGGGATGGACTGGAACACCAGTGTTTCCATAAACATCTCTGTGCTTGTGTGCATGTAGTATCTGCATATACATGTCAGAACTTTCACATTCCTCAGAACATTAATGATCTCCTCCAATTTTTCTCACCTACAACTTTTAGTAATGCTTTAGCTTCTTCAAGTCTTTCTTCATCCCACGTAATGCTATTTTCATAGGATGCTGTGATGACTAGACAGATAAAAAAGAATTCTAGACAAGCCATCTTTATCTTTTCAGACTTCATATATACTTATTAAAACAATTCATGGCAGTCCATTCTTTCTAGAAAGTCTGGTCAGGACATAATTAATTCCAGTGTTAGTAATCATGTCAGTTAGCAGTCATAGCATCTTAAAGCATGTTTTAGACAGGAAGTAGTTGTTTGGGTTTTTTTTTTTATGGATGGTTTAGGATAAACGGTTGATCTCTTTGCTGAAATTTCATTATTTTTCTTCTTGACTTACTGTTACTTTCTTTTTCCCTGTGTGACCTTCTTCCTTAGTTTTTTACAACAGTGCAATCAAACACTATTTTTCATTCTCTTCACTAAAGTCTAAATAATGTACCATAGTTTCCCCTGTTAAAAGAGGAAAATGGCAAAATCTGTGTAACAACTGAAAGAAAAATTGCAGGAACTCCTTGCCGTATGTTACAGAATAATTCTGGTAAAATATCACACGTGTCTCTATAGATTGAACATCAATGTGATGGAAGGTGCAGTTCTTCTTTCCTATCTCAGAATGTTTACAATGGAGTTCTTTTTATAGCTGAATCACTAAGTTCTATAAAAATTATTTTTTTCAAGGCCAAGATGTACACCATAAATGATGGCCTTGGCCTCATGGTATTGGATAAACGCTTCTGACTCTATTTTTCTTTTTTTTCCCCCCATCTCTTTCATCTTTTGAACACTCAACAGTTTCATTTTTTAAAATATAAAATTATGCCACTCATGTGCAACTTCCATAAAGCACTTTAGTACTTTTCAATACTCAGTGGATAAGACATGGAGTCTGAATCATGTATTTCACCACAATCAGACCTGCCCATTCACTCTTTTAGACTGAGAGTACTGAAAAAACTGCACAAAGTAATGGTACTGTCACTTCATGTCCAATTCAGAGCATAGACTGCAATAGGCCTTTGCAGTAGTTAACTACAGTCACTGGAAAGCTGAGATGTTGCAACAGCAAATCAACAATGCTGTTTGCCCTCATTAAATTAATACTCATGATTCTTACAAGTTACTACCCTCAACAAAACTGACTCATACAGGATAAAGTTAGTACAACTAATCAGATTTTGATTCAGAGACTCCATGAATCCCATGGTGCCAGTACCATTAGGACCTGGCAGCCTGTCACCACCCCTGTTAACAGTTTTGCACTGTTAAGATAAGCCACTACCATTCTCCTATAAAATTCTTAACTGGTACAAATAGAGTGCAAAGGAATACCCTGAATTTTGAAGAGGATCTTGCTGCAAAGGGTTTTTGAAGATCCATTCATGCAAGGATTACATTTTGCATACCTCAAAGAGCACAGATGAAGGGAAACTAGGTGTGCTTGATTTAAATACTTCTGAGTCAACAAAGTTCTATATTTTTGCCCTAAATATGTGTCTTGGTATATTCCATTAACAATGGAAAAAGCTTGAGCTAATTTTTTCTGCCCAGTAACTCCATTTCTTAACACATACATTATCTGGCAAAGCTTCATCTTAATTTGTTTTCTGATATTCTTTGGGAAATAAAATAGAAATGTTTTTACCAGGGGATGCCTGGTTTCCCTTGGTCCTTAAAGCCATTTGGATTTTTCTAACCCAACTCTGTTGTGATCTTAGAAGTAATCTGATGCTAACGTACCAGATTTTGGACTCTTCTCTGGGATCTGCAAAACCTTGCTCTTGCCCTTAACTCTGTCCATTTATTAATCCTTTCAGGATTAATTTAAACGTGATTCTGGGAGGTGGTGCCTGTTTCCCAAAGCAAAACTTAAATATGGTTGCATTTTCATTGTCCTCCAACTTTGACTAGTTTTGCATTTTACTTTTTTCCTTAGCTTGTTACTATAGTTGAAGGAGGGATAACAGATGCATAATTTCCATTTACAAAGTGGTGACATACCCTCCCGAAAGGAAGAGTGCAAAACGCCTGTTTAAAGCCTGGCTGTACTTAAGTAACATAAAAGTAGTAGCTAAGTTGGAGCGTATCCATTGAAATAAAATTATCGTTAGGCTAGCAAACTGGTAGACTAAATATTTCTTTGTAGGGATTAAATTGCTCATAGTGCTACTGGTGAATCTTTTACTGTGTTATGCAACTACACTCAGCTTCAAAGTTCAAATCAGTATTCAAAACCAGACATACACAATAAGAGAAACCAAAGAACCACTGATGAAATCATGCATTATAACAATTTTGGGGCAATATTTGAACCTAGTAGTTTGGACTTCCAGTCTTTTTTGTTTTTAATTGTGCTGAGTCTATGTGTCCATACATCAGAATGCAGTTTAGAGTTCAGTCCCAGTGATTCCTATTCTCATTATGTTTTATGCATTAGTTTTTTCAGTGGCTGTTTATGCATTTGATTTAAAATTTAATCTACTATGACATAACCATTCAGCCTCTCACAGAGCTTTATAGATTGGCAAGTAAAGAGTGATTAGAAACAAATTTTATGTTTTGCATTCTATCCCTTAAAATTCCTATTGCATAAACATTATGCTCACATCAAATTTCCATTGTAGCTGACTTGCCTCATATAACCTTGAAAGAAATGGAATACTGGTTTTTCTATTTTAGTATATTAAAATATGGTCTTCTTTATAAAAAAAAAATAACGCTTAACAAGATTTCATTTGCTTAGATACCTAAAACTTTTGCCCAGTGGCAATCTTGTATCTTGTATGAATAAAATGTTTTAAAGTATATTTTTGACTTTGTAGACTATGCATCCTGCCTTCTTAACGGAGAGCAGTGTAGATACCTTCCACTGTAATTTAAGTATTTTACTGTCTGTAATTTATGATGTGCTTGATTCATTTTGTTGGTTTTTAAAATCAATCACTGTGTTTTCTATTTTAGGCCTTTAATTGGGACTGTTTTAAAAATAGCATTCAGTGCGTGTGTTGTTGCCTGTTTTAAAGGTAGGATTTATTAGCAGTTTCCTGCCATGGTGGAGACAGAGGATTCAGGGATCCCAGGGCAGGATGCTGCCTGTGGGGGGTGCATACACTATCTCAGACCTGTTCCTCTGGGAAGATCCCAGGACCGACCTGAGCTAGTGAGGGAGTGGAAAAGCGTTTTGAAAGCTGGTTCTAAGAAGCACAGCCTCTTTCACAGTTTCAGATTCAAATATAGCATGATGATATGATTATAATAGGCTTTTTATGCCGTGCCACTGCCTCTTCTATTTTGTACCCTTCGTCATCTCTTGCACAACGTGTCTGTTGTGCTCATGAGGTTGGGTGAATGTGCTGTAACAATTAGCTATAATCTCAGGAAAACTTTTTTTTTTTATTCTAAGATTTATCATTTACAATCATTGTATTCCCCTTCAAGCATAGCACATGTATTATTTCTCTTAAACATCTGTATGTACACTTACAGCTTCAATTACACTTTGTTTGATTTGGGAAGAATTAGAGTGTGATTGGCAGAGCTCGTAAGAATGTGTGCATCTGTCAAGAAGCGTCTGTAGGCAAATGAAAATTGTTTATCAGCTCTCTGCTGAGAGGAGTTTTATTAGCAAGAAATAAGAGCTCAGACTAAGGCAGACAGACACTTAATTTCATTTTACTGCCAAGGAATTGTGGCTCATAGGTACATAATTTCACACAGATCTGAATGGAACCCAAACACAAAAATCTGAATCAAGCTAAAAGAAATAGTGTAACATTGGGTAACTTTGGATCCTCTAACTTTTTTGTTACTTCTTTAGCGTTCATGGAAAGAGTTGGTAACTGGTTTATTCTTATACAGCTTTGCTGAGGTCTTTCTGTCATGCTCTCTGTGTACGCTGTATGAGGATGTGTCCTTCTTGGTTTCAGTTTACTAGAGAGGTGGACCCAAGTATTCTTCTAGAGACAGAAATGAATAAGCCTGTAACTAATCAGCCAGTGAGTACAGTCATGTCAAATTTCCAGGAAAAGCAAGATAGATGAGAGCAGACAGCCTTGAAAGGCTTCACATTTAGTAGGTGAACAGTCTAGTTAAGCTAATCTACTTACTAATCATTTGAGCAATCACAAATTGTTTTGCTATAAACCTTGCATTTTCAAATTCTACTTGGCAATTTATCCTCATAATAAATAGGTCATAGTGTCTCTATACCCTGAATTATGCCAGACTCCAAGCTACTTGCAAACCTGGAGATCTGCATTCAGTCTGTGATGCTATTATTGTCTAGGGAGCAAATCTGGCCCATCCACCCTATCTCTGTTTTACAGCTTTTCCACCTGAATCTCTTACACCCTACCTAGCCTAATATTAACTGTGCTTTTTGGATAGCAAATATGCTATTATTCTGTCTCCAGGTGCAGAGCATCCCACACTTTAGACCACATGGCTTGTCCTTGAATGTATCTTAAAAAGCTTCACAGCACTCTAGGACAAGAACAAGAGGAAATGGCTTCAAGTTGCTCCAGGGGAGGTTTATATTGGATATTAAGAAAAATTTCTTCACTGGAAGGGTTGTCAAGCATTGGAGCAGGCTGCCCAGGGAAGTGGTTGAGTCACCATCCCTGGAGGTATTTAAAAGAAGGGCCAATGTGGTGCTTGGGCCATGGTTTGGTTGTGGGCTTGACAGTGTTTGGTTTAGGGTTGGACTCAATGATCTTAAAGGTCTGTTCCAACCTAAATGATTCTATGAGTCTATGATTCTGTGACCACTTGTGTAACACCTCTCTTAAGATGGACAGCATGTCTGAGTCTACTGGACATGGGGAGCATGATATGGAGCTTCTCCACTCTGCTTCTGGGAAATAGGCTGGACAACAGGAAGGCACTGAGGTGGGGACACCCCTAAGGTGCCAGTGGGTCATCTAGAGGGCCTGAAGTTTCCCCCTGTCATTTCAAGCAGGCCATAAATCCCAGACTTCATTGTACTGCAAAGTAAAGAAGAATGTTTAGAATCTGGCCTTCAGAATGCATCCACAGTGCTCTTCCATGGAGGTTGAGAGATCTGATATATTTAGGTGTGTAGGTCTTCTACATTATGCTGTCTTGTTTTCCTCTATTGCAGTTCTAGTACCACAGTGTGGTAATAAACCTGTGGTAATGCAGTTATTTCTCAGATGAATAAAAGCACATCGTTGTAATAACACATTGAGTTGTGACTCTGCAGTTGCTGAGAAGAAATAGCCATGTTATGCACTACCATGATGAGCCTTTAGCACTAAGTGCACAAGTATTTGTTACAATAATTATGTTATGAAACTCATGTGTCTAATTCCTTCAAGTTCCTTTGACCAGTCTAGCCTCAGTTCTGCACAAATTAAAGACCTCTTCACCATAGTCTGTCATGATAACACTATGTAAATGAAAACATCATTTTCAATCTTTCTTCAGAGATATCTATATATAAAATATGTTTGGTTCAGCATCTTTAAATATAGGCTTCTAATATTTAAAAAGTATATGTATGTATGTATAAAAATAATTGACAAACAAAATATTCTAAGCTACGAAATCAATTGGTCTTTTAAATATTATCACTTATGCCTCTTAAATAATATCTTTTTATGCAAGTACTCAAAACACAGAAGTGTAGCATCATTGATACAGAGGTGTAAAAGCAGTAGAAGTGTAAAAGCAATAAACTTCATTTTAAAAAATCAGCTTCTGCATTTTTTATGCAGAAACACAGAAATAATCCATTGTTTAACATTTACTCTCTTGAAAAATCTCAATATTTAGTATGCAAAAAGTGTTGTAGCAAAAAAATTGCGATTAAGTCTAAAAAAAAACAAATGGAACTGAGTCTGGAATGCACTGCTAAAATGAAAAAGTTAGTTCATGTTATTTACCATGGTAAGACTTCAGTGCGGATTAATAACATTAAGTCATTACATATTTCCTTAACTTGTAGACATCAGAACATTGGAACAATGTTATTGTCACAGTTGGCCATTTTCAAATTGTCATTAAAATGGATACTGTGGTTACTTAATAAGAGTTATCTCATGTTTGAGCTGATGGTCTTTTCTTAGGAAAGAAATACATGAAGAACAATTAAAGCAAAAATGCACTCACTTGACCACCATGCCATATGATATGAAGGGAGGTGAAAGCACTGAGTAAAACACAGTTTACTTGTAGGCTTTTTTTTCCCAAAGACATCTTTTTTTCTGAAATTAAAAAAAAAAAATCAAATTATCCTCTGACTTTTTTTATCACTACCAATTTTTTTATATACTGTTCTAGCCTTGATACAATGAGGAGGAAGGTTTCCAGTCCTAGTCCAGTTAAGTCACCCATAAATTATTGTCCTTTATTACTGCTCTAGTCTTCTGAAGTCCATAGAAAATGGTTTTTATATACTCATCACACCTGAATTTCATGAGTCAGTGCATCGACAGATCAAGTGTGTGTGGTGAACCAGAACAAATGTGGTGGCTTCAAGTTATGACTTTCAAGGTCACAAATATACAACATGAAAAACAGTCTTGAATTTTCAGTCATGGAATCAGTAAGAAATCTGTACTCATCATTGTTATTACCCCTCCATTTCCTTCTTCAGTCATAAATGTTAATTTTAAATGCACAAACCCTTGAAAATAAGTGAAATAAAACCCAGTTACTATTAGAATAGAGTCAATTTCTGCAGCTAATCCTGCCCCTCAAAGCTAGTGGAAATTTTAGGATGTTTAATGAAAGCAATGGTGTATAGATAAACCTGTAACCAGCAGAAAATGCTTACATAGTGTTGGGTCTTGAATAAAATTTGAAGCAATTTACACTGAAACTATTTAATACCTAAAATACAAGTTTTATTCCTTTTTTTTTGGGACTCATCTTTGTGATCATATAATGCAAAATAAACTGTGACCCAATCCTGGTTGAGGTTTGTGTGCATTAATGTCATAACTGTTTTAGAAATGGTTAATAAATGTCTTTGAATAGCGCTTTCCTTTTGCTACAATGAAGCTTAAGGATAAAATACCAATGCTAAAAGCCTTCCATTTTATGAAAATGTTTATGGTCTTGGATCACAGAATAGGCTGATATTAATAAAAATGTATTTTAACTTTAAAAAACATAAGAAATTATAAATATATGGAAAAATTATATACATATTAACATGTTTTACAAAAACTCTTACTCTTTAATAATAACATGAAAGCATGGTTTTGCTAAACAATAAATATTTAAAAGATTTAGGCAAGCTTCTACATTTCAATTACATGTAAAATTTAACAGAACTGGAAAATAATCCCTATATTTTATAAATACTTACAGGTAGCTTTAGCCTTGAACATGAACAATGACTCATTTTCTTAAGATCTACATCCATGTACAATGTTCAGATGTTACGATCCACATGACAGATACAACTGTTGCAATCTATTTATGGCAAAAGAAAAAATATTACCTGCCACTGTTAGATATTCTTACTTTGTGAGCAATATTTTTAAAAGTAGATTTAGAAAGAAAAATTAGACGTGTTGTATTTTTATATTGTATTAAATTGTTTTAATATGACATTGCATTCAGAACGCTGAATACATAATGTTAGTCCGTAATATAGATTATAAAATGGGAAACAATGAGAAAAAAATCAACCCAGAAGTTAAAGAATAGCATATATCCATATTTACTTTTTTTTTGAAGCATGTCAGCATTATTTTGAACTAGGAGAATCTTATTTAATAAAGCAACTGGGGCCTGGAGATCTGGCTATGCAAATGGCTGGAGGCAGAGGAGGGCAGAAGATGATTTTTACCCTACTTGGTAGCACTGCAGAATTGTAACTCACCCAGAAGTATTACTGTGTTCCTGCACACAGAGGGCTGACACTGGCTTCCTCAGTGCTTCCAAGCTCACTAGAGCCAACAGCTCTTCGTTAAACTCTGATGGCAGATAAGTGTAGGCGTGGTAAACAACAGACACCCTAATTTCAGCACCAAGAAATAAATGGAAGTCTTGGGACAGAAAATGTAAGCGACTCTCCACAATGCTGTTTACACTGTCTGCTAAATACTGCAAGAGCTAAGACTACCTCAGTATGTGACAATAGCTTCGGGAGGTTGGGATATCCACGGGAGTTATTAAAAGAGGTTATAGTAGGTTTTGAGGTCATTGCCTGTTCTGGGGGCTCCGCTGTGCTAGTATAAACATTCACAGCGAAACATGATCAAATTCTGAAAGTTATAGTCACAGGACAAGGAGTTTGTAACTGTACAGAGGGTTCAAAAACTGTATCTAAAACATGAGAAGGTCCAACTGCGAGGTGCGACAATCGTCACACCCTGTGCTGGCCTGACCCAGCTGCAGTCTACTGGGTGTTTCCATTTGACCGATGGTCATTTTTCATCTTAAAATATGAGTGCAGTCATGTTCTGCAGGGGAAGTTCCTAAAACTCCCCTCATACCATGCAGATATGAGATCCCTACATATTTTGTGAACTGCTGCTATAGGGATTTGAACTTTTCAGCTCTAGAAACCTTCCAATAGACTTCCAAGGAAACTGAATCCCCAAAGATACTGTATTTCTAAGACATCCTGCTCACCATAAGTGGAAGCAGATAATTAGAAAAGTGGAAGAAAAAAACCACATTTAATATAATATTGTGTTTTTAAACATTGCGCACTTTATTATTTACCCATTTAATGGATTCCAAGTCATTGCCTGGTAAACTGAAAGTATTTAATGTATGCATATTAATACACATGGATGTGAGGAAAATAATAATCTTGGCTACAGTTTAGTATTGGATGTATCAAAACCAGCTTGCACTGGTAAGAAGATAGAATATAAGACCTGCAAGGTCTTTAAACTTTAAAACAGTGCAATATATCACAATAGATAAGGGGTGAAATTCATCCTTTAATTGCTGGCTATTGTTAACTGGTGTCAAAGTCACATAGCATGTTTAATTTCCTATTAATTGCTTATCTGTGAAAACAGTCACTACCTGACAGAAACAAGTCAGCATTGCAGAAAAACTGAGTGAAGACACGCTGTATAAATTAGGGTTGATGTGGTACCTGTTAGCATGATGTCAGCATGTACTGCAACACTTCTGATAGATTTCTGCCTTCTGAATTTTTCAAATGAAGGGAAAACTTGATACCAGTAGAACTTCTTCCATCCTCAGACAGATAAATATTTGTTATAAATCTTTGTCTTTAGGAAGGAACAAAAATACCAGATCAACTACAAACATACAAGTCCAATGCTGGCTGCATAGGATATGAAATCTGTGTTACTGCGGTTAAAATTCATGAACCAAAATTTGCCCTGTGCTTCTACCGGTTCATGACAACTGTGCACACATATATACACTGATAAAGGGACTTTCATCTGAATTACTCATTAAAGTGATAACACAGTGGCTCCAAAATACGTTTACAGTGTTGCTTAAGCCCCCAAATTAAGGAAATGTTTGCCTAAATACAATAGACCTCTGTAACATGACTTGGCCACTAGAAAAGAAAGAATTGTCACTAATGTGGGATCTCTTTTGTGTAACTAATGTATTTGTAGAAAAATACAGAGCTTTGGGAAATTCTTAACAATTCCCTCCCAATCCATATGAAATGCAAGGTGCTACAAAAGCACAGGGCTGAGGCTCCCAGCACCACACCGCAGAAAACACCGTCATAATTATCTTTGCAACCTAATGCATTCTGATTACCTGTGTACAGCAATTAGATAACATAACAGAGCTGTTAACATGCTATCACTGAGTCACTGAACTCACATGAATAATTTATGTACAATGGAGTAGAAAAGGACCCTCTTTTAATTAAAGGTGAACTCTAGAACATTCTCAGAGAGTAACTCCACCTAACTTTTGAATATATACATAACTATGGCTTTTCCCTTTTTCTTAGGGGCTTCTGAATGTGTGGTTCTTGCCTCTCTCTCTTCAAAGAAAATCACACATGTGGTTTTTTTATACAACATAGAAATGTTTCCTGGATTATGTGTTTTTATTAGGAAAGAACAACACATAGGCTAGTTTGAAATAGATCCTAGCTTTTACAGGAATTAGTTGAATGTCTTATCAGCCTCCTTCATTCAAGAAAGTGATTAGACAAATTGATTTTCCTTTTGTGAGGGGCAAATCAATTGTGCTAGAAGTTCACTGGTTTTTTGCCCATCACCCCTGTCTTATGAGCTTAAGGTGTTTTCTCATTGTACTGGACCCAGATCGATAAAGGCTGTAGGGGTAAGGACCAAGTTGTTGAGATGCTTGTCTGGAGGGAGTAGTGTTGAATAATTGTGACGTGTTCCCAAAGCTTTCATCGTCTGAATCCGGGTGTATCCAGGTACAGATTTTACAAGACATTTCTGAAGGCTAATGTTTTTAAGCTCCTGCCAACTGCACTTCTCAAGTATCATTACTGAAAAGGCAAAAAAAAGGTACGTTATGTACCTCTGCCCTCCATTTTAGCTCTTTGGTACAGCCAATCCAATAGTGATATTTGTTCTTTGCTTACAATTCAAGGGCCCAGTCTTTCAAACTAGATGTAAAGTCTGGATAAAAGCCCAAAGAAATGAAAGTCCTTCCACTGACCTGAATAGATTTTAGGTCATTTCAGAAGTGTTCGATATTCTTTTGCTTTTAAAGTGGAATAGTACCTCCAGCAGTATATAATTATAAAAATTAAGTCCCATGTTTACTAATGTTCATAGGTTAGGTTAAAGTGATCAGATTTACTAGAGTTTAGAAAACTATCGTATTAATCTTTTTCTTGCAAATGACAATGCAAATGTAAATATCTGTTTCTAAATATTGTACCAATGCTGAATGGCAAAAGCTTTGTTATTCAAATACAGTCTAGTTTAGATCTGGCTGACTATTCCCTTTTCTTTTTAAATGTAATTTCATTACGACTAGAGAATTTTGTAAGAACAAACCCATGTTAATTACCTTTTCCCCAAGAACATGATCACATTAATTTTTAACTTTATTTTCTTATTGTGATTGTTTAGTTCTACTAACATTTTTTATGTATTAATATATTTTTGATTCAACAGTTTGTTCTAACATTTCAGTATTGTAAAACATGCTTCTGGATAATATTTTTCAAACTTTATTCAGTGAAAAAGTTTTAACTTCTTTCTTTCCATTCTGAAATGCAGAGTAATATGTAGAGAATGTCTAACTAAGCATTGAGAATTGCTGGTTAAATCCAAAGAAAAAAAAAAACTTTTAAAAAATTAGATTTAGAGGAAAAAACCCAAACTTCATCCCCTGAGCATTTCAAAATCACATTTTGAAACAGACCTCACAATAATAAATGGGATAACATTTATTTTTATCAGTGAAGACTGATATCTATGAAATGGCACTGTAGGCACATGAGTAAAGCTTTGATTGCCACTTTGAGAAAACAGTCCTTTTTTTTAAATTTCCTTCTGCCTTGTAGGGAAACATGGGCCGCTCAGTTTACCATGTGTTCATCTTCCCTCACAAAATAGGCTTTTACAACTGACCCTAAAATGAAGTGGTTTTAGCTAGATTAGTGAATAGACTACGTATGAGATTTAAAAAGACTTGAATCTCTATTTTATTATTTAATCCATTAATTCAGATTTTATTACTAATAACCTGAGTCTTTTAGCCATGTTTTCAGTAACACCACCAAAGTTCATAGGAGCTGACAGAACTGGGTTCGCCCTGCAGTAACTGCTAGTCTGAGGCTGAATCATTAGAGCTACAATCGTTCATAGGGATCTCATGAGAATTACAAACAAAACCTGTTGTCCACTTTTGTTTTGGCATTGCATTTCTAAACACTGCAGGTGCTCCAGTGGTTAAAACCCACTTTATTACTGACAATTTGGGAAAGAAAATACTAGGTTTTGTTGAGGTTCTTCAAATAACAGTGAGAAGAGGCTGCTACTATAGAGCTTATAAAAGTCAGTTATTCACAGATATTTTCTACAATGGCTTTTACATCCAGTAAAAGTTAGGAAAGCTCCTTAGCAGTTTTGTTGCTTCCTGTACCTCGCAGAATTGCCTGTGAGAAGCAACAAAACTGGAGTGTGCTTTTTACTTTGCAAGAAATGTGTCAGGAACTCTTTGCAGACAACAAAGCTTCCATCCTTATTTATTTTATTCTTGACCTCACTCTAATTTGCATTAAGACTGTTAAACCCACCTTTGCCACCATACAGCATTGTTAAGTTGGGTGAAACCTATGTATTTGCCCTCAGTTAAAAATCTCCTTTCACAGCTTAGTGTGATATTTGCCAGTCTTTGTGCAAATGAGAATCAGGTTCAAGTTAATGAAAATTTTGCTATCGCTCTCTTTCTTTTTTCCTCCTTTCTTTTAACGTACATTTAATAAGTTAAGACCATTAGGTTTCACCTGCAGAGAACCAATTTCAAGCCAATAATGACAAGAAAATAAATTAGCTTTCTGAAAACTCATGAGTGAATCCTAGTTCAAACAATCCTTCTTTCCACATAACACATTTATATGCAGTCGAAATACATTGTTTTCACAGAGCTGATAATAGCTTTTGAAATTATAAGCTGATTGCAGTCCCACAGGAGGTGGCAAATAGTTCGTTATTTGTATACTGTTTTTAAAAAGCAATCTTGGGAATGTCCAGCCACACAATTTTCCATCATTAGCCCTGTGGCTGCCTTGTGGAAAACTTCTGCTTCCCACCTACGCATATCTAAGATTTCTACTAACATACCAGTAGCATGCTCGAGTGCCAAATTCATACTGTTAGGTTTTCAGACCCTGAAACAGCTAGTAGATGTTTTCTAGCCGCTTTGTGCTTGCAGGGGAGCAAGATGGCAAAACCTGTGGCCTGTAGGAGCAAGAATATCACACCAGGACAAAAGTAGCTGCTCATAATGCTCAGTGAGATGTCTGCCTGCATGCACCACCTCCAAAGAAAACTTCCTCCCCCCATAGTTAGCATGTCTTAGCAATCCCTTTTGACCGTGCAAAATGCTCCTTCACCCTCCCCATTTCTCTGTTTTTACCAATTCCATGGGTCTTTGTGGTCCTAAAACATTACAGCCCATGACTACAAGTGAATTTTTATGGTCCCTCTGCACACAGATTTTCTTTGAAATAAGGAAAATGATGTGCAAAAAAAAGTTGTGCTGCTTATTTCTTTAAGTCCTCTTTTACCTGGTGATTTTTAATAATGAAGCTCTATTTTCTGTTCCCTATAGCGAAATATTAGGTATTACCATGACAAATATTTCATTGTGGGGTTGAATTATTTCTTTAGGCTTTAAATACAGTTTCTTAGAGACCTTTTTTTACAATTTTATTTTAAGTAAACTGCAACACACCCATGTTGCCTTTACTAATAATGTCCTTGTTCTCATTCTAAATTGTAGCATAGTGCCAGAGATTACATCCCCAGTAAGAGTCCTGTCAAACTCAAGCGTAAATACACCTTGAAGAAAAGGAAATGCATTGACCAGAACTTAAAATGTCAGCTTCACTTTGTGTGCAAATGGTGATGGATTTTTTTTTTAATATCATCTTGCCAGTTCCCTGTTGGATAAGCTACAAAGCTGTGTAGTGGACGGACTCTGTTTTGCATGCAAAGATGCTATTCTGTCGTATCCACTGGTGTACTCAAGACTGCCACTAAAAAATGTAAATTTCAGGAACTTTTCATTATAGTACCTTCGATTTATTTTATTGCTTTTTTTATCTCCTTAAAAAAGAGTGTTGCTACATTCGTATTTTCAACAACTTGGGTCTGAGTTACGTGCACAGCATTAGGGTTTTGACTACTAGAGGCCTTATTTCTCTCCTCAGATGAACCTGTGTGGAGAATTATCTGTGACTGAGCATTAGTGTATGATTTCGAGACTTGATTTCAAATCCTTACATTGCCATAGCTTTTTTTGAACAATAACAACTGCAGTAACATGAGGTGTTAAAGCTAGCCTAGTACCGCCTGGCATATGGCTGCAGGCACTTAGCAGAACTTTCCAAGGGCTGCAGCTTTGGACCTTTCCTTTTAATGTGCTGAGCAGAAAAGAGATTTTTCAACCTTCAGAAGATACTGGAAAACAAGTCGTTACACAGCGATGATGAGGAGAAGGATGTTAGAGAACAGTGGAACCGCATAGGAATCTTGTTCTCGGACTTGCTGCCTCAAAAAGCTTTATTTTTGGTTTGAAAGGTTCTGTTTCTCTTCTCTTTCCTGTTTTGGAATAAGTTTAGCTTGAGAGACAAATAAAGTTAATATACAGAAAACAAAATCATAAGTGAAACTTAGTTATAGAAAGCAATTGCCCATACATGCCCCATGCTTGCTCCCACGTTTGCAACCATCAGTAGCCTTGTAAACATGAGGATGTGAGACAGAAAATGTGTAAATACTGTTGATTAATCCAGACTGACCTCTTCTTCTCATACTGGAAAGCATGAACAGATAAGTCAAGATTGTAGACATAAGCAAGATGCTGGTTTACAGAAATAATTTCTGTTAAAAAAAGCATTTAGTTTGGAGAAGATTATGTTCCTGCCAGACATTTTGCTTAGAGTAAGAAGGGTTTTTATCCTACTGCTGTTTCTGATATCTACAAACCTCTCAGACTCATTCATATATCAGTGTCCCAGAGAAAGTTTTGAATAAATACCATTGATAATAGCAGAAATGTGCAATGGAAAATGCAGGTGTGGATTTAGGCCTGTCGCAGATATAAAGTAAAAAAGAGGAAAATTATGTTTACAGTATCTTATTTCATGTAAAGAACTCTGTTTACAAAATCATTGGCGTTTATACTGTTTGTAATTCTCAACCTCATCACCGAAGTGATAAGAGAGATTTTCGTCATGAAGTGAAATATATTTATATATAAATATAATTAGTGCATTTGGTTACTTTGATCCCACTCAACCAGTAGGAATCTTTTGAACAAACCAGATACCCAGTTCTTTAATTTTTGTCATAATAGCATTCTTCTTCCATATGAAGAACACTTTTAATGTCCCTGTGAAACTATTTTTGCTATGACAGTATAGTCTTCTCTCTGCCTAAGAAATTATAAAGCACTAAGAAAACAGAAAAATTGCAGCAGACATTCTCAATGACTTTTCCTTTCAAATTCAGTAAGATAAATTTACTAACACTCCTTTAAACCCTTTTTTTAATGCTATTTATTACTGATGTCTATACAGGTGTCCCAGTGCAAGCTGAGGCTGACAACTTTGCATACATTATATCATGTTGAACATATATATTTGTGTACATGTACTCACTGACAGTTCTATAAGTCAGAGCTGTAACATTTCCTTAAAAAGACAAACTCTCACTCTTGCTATTTTGGCAATATTAGGTACACTGACCATGGGCCTTGCCGGCCTTGCCTGATTCCATCATTGGTAATTTTTTATATCTATCTCCCCACTTCTCACAGCTGACAAAGGCATTTTCAGTACTGGTAGTTTCATTTCCTTCTACACACAATTCTTCAAGCCCTTGCTTTCCTTCTGCAGCTCCCCAGCCTCCTCAGAGTTTGTTACTGCAATTACACGTTATCAGCGTTCCCGAGAGTTGCAAATTACTCCATCTAGCCACAAAAGCAGACTTGTTTATGAAAGAGTGTATCGAATAAAGGGGACTTGAATGTTATCTGGTTTTTCATTTCTGAACTCTCTTTGGCCATTCGTGTGTGTGAAATTTCTGGCCTTTTTTTGCTTTCTGTCTGATGATTTTCTTCCCTACCTGTTCAGGTAGTCTGTGCTGCTGAGGCAGAACTCAAAAATGTTCAAACCCCCCTCTCTCCTTCATTTGGTGGGGGAAGTCTTGCATCCCCCTCCCTTTCTGGGTCTGGTTCTGCCCAGTGATTTTTGCTCCTCTTGGCAACGTCTCAGGCAGAGCTGCCGGGCTGGAGCAGGGCAGAAAGCAGCATAACTCATTCGTGGATGTAAGAGTGTTGAGAGCACAGGAAACCTCCCTCCATTAGCAGCCATCATTCATTGAAATGATGTTGATCACAAATGGGTATGCTCGCTGGACACAGCACTATCTGGGGATTTTCTAATGAAGCTCAGGAAATTAAGAACATATTTTCTGCAGGAGAAGGAAGTTCTGCATTCAGTGGTTTCTGCATATCCGGAGGAAAAGATCTGACATCAATATTCAGCTCACCACTTCTGTTATTAGTCCTCAGCCAAAATGGCCATTTATACAGGGAGAGGGAATTGAGTTCACTGAATATTTCATGTTATTTAAATTAATTGTCACTATGATGGCTCTTGCAAAACATCTCACACAAAGGGATGAACGCAAATCCTTAACTGCTAAGCCTGTGCATCTCACCTTAGACTTGTCAAAATTTGTGAAGTGAATGTCACTAAAAGTGATAAAACTAAAGAAATAGAGTGACTCTTAAGACCAGATGTATGTGCTGAATTTCTCCACTTACTGGGTTGTAGGTAGCTTAACTAACTTAGAAATAATTTAGCCCCTCTTTAAAATTCTTTTGAAACTTGAAAATATAAGGGATTGCAAAAGAGATCAGAGAGAGGTTCAAGAAATTCTGCAATAGGCAGTTGCACTTTTAGGATACCTATGAATTCCCCCATCCCTGAGGGAAATGGGTGTTTTAACATCATCCCCAAACTAATTTTCTTTTTGTTTTGGTGTTTTTTTTTTAATAATTCTGTCTTTGGGCCTTAATTGGCAGACAGATTAGGAATGTCTAAAGATAGAATAATATTTAATTTAATAATAAAGGCTGTGTGCCCAAATGTTTGCCTATTTTTTTATCTATTTTAAAGCTCTAATAAATTATATTGTTATCCCTTCTCAACCTTCATGTCTAATGAATAGTATTATTCTCTTTTTTAAGCCTTCTTTTTCTACAATTTTAACATACAGAAATCTAAAATTAGTACATTAAAGGGATTTTGGACTAACATATTTATAAAACAAGTCCTTGTTTAGGGACAGGGAATAAACAGAAAATGAAATTTTTGTGAATATGTGTATATGTTGGCTGTTTATGTGATTTGATGTAGCTCTAAGTTAGCTGAAGCTTGTGATAACCTTCCTTTTGGAAATGTTTCATGGGAATGTATCCATCTTCATTAACTGTCTTAAAAATAATTAAAGCACATTTGCAAACAAACCAAATATTTCAAATCTTCCTTTTAGGTTTATTTTGCATTACGTGTTAGCTTCTGATATTATTTTAAAAATTGGCACTCCAATTGAAGTAAAGCCGTTGACTGATATGTTGATTTTCTTTAGCCTGCTATTTTCCAAGGAAATTCCTCATCTGATTCACTACGAAAGCAACTTAATCAGTTTTTGAAATAGTAGAATTCCACTCGAAACCCCTGTGGGTAGTGGTATAAATAAATACAGATATTAACATTAATTCCACTTGTGATACTTTTTGATTTTTTATCCTTTTCATGGTCTTTTGGGAGTTTTCTGACTACATTTTCTTACTGATAACAAGTAAACTAAATTCCACATCCTACTGATGAGGACCAAATACTCGTTTCTGATATATCCTAGAAAGACAACAAACATATAAAAATAAACAAGGATGTGACAGGATAGAAATGTCAGATATAAACTCACTTTAAGTATTCATGTTTTGAAAGAAAGGGCCACCTTTTTTCTTTGGTTTATTTTTAAACAAATTTAAAGAAACCTGGCAATGACACATTTTGCAACCTCAGATTTATAGTATACAAAAAAGGGCTCTATGTTTTTCATATAGAACTCTAAATAAGTGCCTTATATTGTCTGTTCCAAGACAGTGTTTTTTACAGAAAAGTACCACTAAGAAATAGGAAGCATTCTGAGGCTGGAACAAGGAACAGAATGGGTCCCGAATACCTGATTAGCCACTTAAGCAGGTGACACTAGCTAGCATAGCTTGGAAACAGGTATCTAAATTGCAGGCATTCAAACTATTGCAGAAGCAGGTCAACTCTGACAGCATACAGAGTTGTCGGAAGGTAGACAAGGGTGTTGGAAAATGCAGACATTTGACTTGCAAATGAGCTGCACTGATGTGTGAACGTTAGTGAGGTGGGAGGAACTCAACAACTGCAAATTTTCACACAGTAAGCATAATAACTAAAACACTTCAGAAATTTTGGTACAACAATTGAATGCACTTCACTTGGAAAAACATTGACTCCAGCAAAGTACTTCAGAAGATTTGAGACAGACTTTGTCCTGATAATGCTATCTATTTTGGGGGTCTGATTCATCAAGCTTTTTGAGAGGTAAGTCTGTACTGAATTTTGTTATAAATATAGTGAAATAAGAAACGAAGGAAATATTTTTACAGTGGTTCCATGACAATTCTATTTGTTGGAAAGTTGAAGAAGAGAAAGTGCTGAGATCCTGTGTTTCTAGCTATTTTACTATTGTAGTGATATTTACAAAGCAAAAATATTGAGGATAGTCAGTACAAAAATGAGATATCATTCTACATTTGTTCAGACAACTAGAGCGCATCTCATAACACTAGTTATTCATCTGTAAAAGAAACCCTTCAAAACATTTCCTGCTGCACTATTTAATCATAATTTTGGTGGTTAAAAAAGTTAATAAGGCCACATTTTTAATAAGCTAATAAAGCTGAAAAAATATCTGTGAGAACATGGACGTATAGGGCCAAAATATTACTGGCAACTGGGATTTGACTAATGCTATGTTCAACATTGAGTCTAATAGTTTGCATGGTAGCAAGGGAAATTAGATGGCACGGCCCTTTTCAAGGGAGCTGCAGAAGAACCAGGCTAATTTAACACCACCCGGAGATTACCAGCTTTCAGAAATACAGATGTATGTTCACAACAAGTTGTGGCAATGCCCACATAGGCAATTTTCACTTTGGTTTAGTCACGTAGCAATTAGGACAAAATGCCCAGTCACTGTGCTGAAAAATAAACGCACCTCCCAAGGGGAAACACACATCCACTGTTTATCTCAAGGTCTGAGAGCCAGAGGAGCTTCTGGGTGAGGTTTACCGGAGCCAATATCTCAGCTTTTGGGCAGTTAGTGTCAGGCATGTGGCACCATTAAAGAGCAGTCCATGCCTTCCCGAGGAGCAGAGATGAGATGAATCACTCAAAAAGGCGCATTTTCCTTGGTGTGGATAGTCATTCACACAGTTGTGATTAATGTTTGCAGAACTTTGCTCATGCAGAGAAGTTTTATAAATAGTAAAATATGTTTTTCCCACTCTATACATGATAGATTGATGTGAATAATGTTATATATATATAGCCACTGACTTTTAGATTAGTGATCCAACTGCAACAAAGGTCAACAGCAAGTTAAAGTCATGCTCGCTTTCTCATTGTCAAGATAAAAATGAGCTGTAGCTCTCAGTTTGGTTCCCACAGAGCGTTTCTTTTCCTCAGCAGAAAATCACAGTTCCAGACTCAATAAATGGTTTTCCTTGTTGGTATTAACAGCTGAGTAACATAGGATTGACAGAAAATGTAGAGTGACTCGCCTGCTCTTGTAAAGACAGATTATGCGGAGAAAAAGATGTGTTATTTACAAAAGAACTTTTATTTTGGGGAGTTTACATTGCTGCTTCATCAGGAAACATACAGAGAGATAGGTCTTTGGTTATCCATCTAGCACTTAGTCAAGTACTAAAAAGGAAGGAAAATGAATAATCAAACAGCTCTAAATAGGCCATATGCCCAGATGGCTTTTGCAGATCTGAGGATTTGGCCCACTGCATGTATAAAGCTCTGGAAAATATTTATTTATACAATCAATCAATCAATCCATTTGTTGGGTCAGGACTTAAAAACCTCTCTGCCTAATAATAAAACTGCTGTGTCTAGACCAAGCTATTTGCTTGGGATTGTCTGTGAGTTTTGTTTTGGGTATCATTTTATAATAATGTCTTTCATTTCAAAGTTAACAGTGCCTCATGATTGCCTTATGATCTGGGCTGAATCTAATTTTAACCAGGATGGGTTTTGCTTTGTCCTCATTTTCTAATAATTAAGAACAACAGAAAATGTACCGTGACATTGTTATTCAGCTGACAGTCACTTATGTAGCCTTCCTGAAAGCCGGTTATTAAAACCGAAGGAATTTAGATTTTATTTTTGTCACGATATTTTATACAAGACATTTACTTCCTTCATCTGAAAACATAAAGAAATTGAAAAAAAAAAAAGTTGTTACAATATCTAGACTTTTTCAAAAAGGTATTTTTAGTGAACGTAGTAAGGATTTAACTTTTTAATTAAGCTAGTGTTATTGCAAGGAAGGGTGGCTTTGAACATTGGTAAGGTCAGTCTGCAAGAAAGAAATTTGTTGGTGGTTCAGAGATAACTTTGCTAACATCTAAAGCATTCAACCTTCCCCTTTGTCTTCCCTGGCTCTCCACAACTATAAAAACTACTAGAAAACCTCAACAAGAGGAAAGGAGTAAATTACCAGAATTCAGCACAAAGATAGGCAGACACAACGGCGAGACACAACAGTTGCATCCAACGGAAGAATCAGGTGATAACTTTCAAAAGCAATAAAGTTTGAGGTATCCAGGTTAAGAGATGTAGAATCTTGATTTTCAAGAAAATCCAGTGGACTGGTAATAAGTTTCCATCTAAATCATTGTCTGGTACCCTGAGAGTCTTCTATGCCATGTAATATAAATTTGAATTTTTATAGCATTTTTCAGCTCTAAAGAACTTTTCAGACATTACCAGCCCTGCCAGGTATACAGTATAACATGATACAAAACAAGTGCCTGATCATTTAGGCATGGACTCTAGCTTATGTTTGCAGAGACTGAGACCCCAGTTGGCTAATTTAAAATGTGAGTGCTCAGATCACTTAAAAATAAAAAAAAATGCCTATTCTTCCAACACGACTATGAAAGGAGATCCCAGAAAAAAACAATAGCCCCAAGAGAGTATGATTGTCTCCATCCAGCAGAGGAGTTAATGGCTGATTTTCACATTTAAACTCAATTGTGAAAAATGCTTACCTGTCCAAATAAGACAAAGACAAATTTTAGGTTCCTAGGTCTAAAAGCAGTTCTACAGATAGAAGAAATCTGTGCATATATGCCTTTGTTTCCTGCAATTTTGCTAGCTACCTGCAGTTCTACTCACCATGACCACTCATTGCCTTCATTCAGGCTAAGCCCTATGGGACTTGAAAAACTAAGGAAGGTTGTGCTGCCAGGCTTGGTTGGCCCTTCATAAAATGCAGGCGTAATGCATTTGTTAATTTATTTTTAAATAGAATAAATGGAGATGATAATAAGCTGTTCCCTCTTCATTTCAGGTAAGGTATGGCCCAAGGAGTGACGGATTCACTGCCTCTATGGGCTCGAAGGGTGTAAGCCCAAGAGATCTTCCCACTACATTAAACTCGGTGAACCTGTAGGTAGTGCAGGTTAATGGGATACTCTCTTCCTGCCCAGCCCCTGACCTTGATGTCCCTTGAGGTGTTGCCATCAGATCAGTGAGCTGAAGGAGCTTCCTGTGGAGCCATAAACTCCTTAGATCAAGAACCAGGCTGACTGTGGAGAGGTCAAGAGGTGGAAATACTGGTTTTGAGGATAGCCTCAGTAAAGCAAATATGGCCTTGTTCATACAGTAGCTTCATGTTTCTCTGTATTCTGTGTATAGTAGCGGCTACTTTGCTCACTTGTTTCATAATCAGGGCTTTATTAAAGTACCTGAAAGTGCAGATTATTTTGCCACAACTGGGCAGTTCTGAAAGGCTGTAGAACGAAGAAGACCCAAAGGCCCAAAGCTACTTCTCAGTAAGTGCCCTGTTTTAGAAATGTTCATTTTGACTCTTATGGGTGTCAAGCACATGCAAATTCACCTGACACAAATGTGTTTTACTGGCCTATTGAACACCTATTTAAAATGTACTAGATCCATCCTTTTGTAAGTAAAACTTAATAGATTTTAGAAGAGGGGACTGCTAAAAATAATAGATATTTGAGACTTGTAATAACTTTTCCAGCACCAACAAAGATTGGTTTGGTAAAAAGAACCTTATCTTCAGAGCTAATGGTCTGGGTTCATCAGAGTGACAACAGCACTACAAGAAGGACATTGAGGTGCTGGAGTGCGTCCAGAGAAGGGCAACAAAGTTGGTGAAGGGTCTGGAGAGCAGGTCTTATGAGCAGCGGCTGAGGGAACTGGGGCTGTTTAGCCTGGAGAAGAGGAGCCTGAGGGGAGACCCTATCGCTCTCTGCAACTGCCTGAATGGAGGTTGTAGCGAGGAGGGTGTTGGTCTCTTCTCCCAGGTCACTAGTGATAGAACGAGAGGAAATGGCCTCAAGTTGCATCAGGGGAGGTTTAGATTGAATGTTAGGCAAAAATTTCTTCACTTAAAGAGGGGTCAGGCATTGGAAGAGGCTGCCCAGAGAGGTGGTGGAGTCACCATCCCTGGGGGTGTTCAAAATACATGTAGACGTGGCACTTGAGGGCACGGTTTAGGAGGCCTGGGAGTGTTGGCTTGACGTTTGGACTTAATGATCCTAGAGGTCTTTTCCAACCTTAATGATTATGTGATTCTATGATTTTTGAAGTTTATGCACACAGAACATTTGTATTTTTATTTAAGAAGAACCTGTTTTCCACAAACACTGGAAAATTCAGTACTTATCTCTATACCTTCTTCACATGGGAAGAAGCAGGGATGCTATTAAAGTTTATGAGTTTTTTTTATGTGTGTATACATTGTGTTCAAAGAACAGTTAAGGGATGGCAAGGTTATAAAGTTAACCACTCAGATTTAGGAAATACAAGAATTAAGATGATCTAAGCACTTTTATTGCAGGCCTTCTGTGGCCATATATTGTAATGTAGTATTATAATATAACTCAAATACAGTTTTAATTACACCGTTATTTTTGTTTTCACAGGCCTGCTGCTTCTTTCAGTCATGTGGAGTGGTACTTCATATGGCATTTTACATCTAACATATGTCTCCATGCATTATTTAATACAAGCAGTTCAAACTGTTCCATTTATAGAATTATTTTTTTTTCATTGATTTTCCTGTAATGCCAAGCTTGATCACAGTATCCAAGTATCTCATAAACATTAATGAATTTATTTTCACAATATCACCATGTGATTAGAACTTTTACTTGTTTAAGAAAACAATTAAGATCAAATAAGTCCACTAGTTCCTGTGTCCAGTTTGCAACATCAAGAATGAAATTAATCTCATTCAAAATGCTTAAATCCTAAGCTGTCTTCAGTTCAAGTAGATAAAAAGTGCCTTCAGTGAGAAGTTATTTGACAAATGTACATATAATATTGTGATGTTCCAGTTATTAGCGAGGGAACCTGGCTGACCTGCTTATACCAGAAGTTTAAGTTTTAGGTCTGATACCAATCCCGCTTTAGATTGACTTCTCGGAGTGCACAAGATTCCATTGCATTTTTTCTGAACAAAGCCCAACTGCCCCTGCTGATACTCAGCACTTCTGCAATAACTGGCCATCTGTGTCTACCAAGACCTTTCAAAGTGAGGAATGTCTCAGTTCTACACCTGTGGAAAGTTTGGTTTTGTGAAATGCCTAGTGTTGCATGAGATTTCTGTGGCAAAAGCAAGAATAGAAACAGTTACCTACAACAGCATTTGCCTGTTTTAGCCTGAAAGCATCCTTTTGCTTCATATAGCCTTTGCCCAGAGTTCTCCCATTTCTGTACAAAATGATACCGGAATCCCACAGACACACAATTCTTGTGTCCTTCAAGGCACAATTCATTCCCAAAGGACTGTCCTGTCTGCACAGCGAAAGCAATAGGTTCATGAGGAAGTACTTCCTTGATGGTTGAGTTCTTCACTCTGTGGATTTAGCTTTCTTTTAACCTATGAACTGGCTCTTAGTTTAAGAAAAGCAGGGTCTAGTTTTCCTCTTAGATTTCATTTAGACCTGGGACTGCAGAAAAAGCAAGGGTATCAATGGGAACACTTATATTCAAGAAGTCTAGGAGATAGGAATGTGGGAGCAGCAAAAGGGTCAAATTTTAAAATGACTCTCCACAACCCTAGACAGAAAGTCTACACCACCTAGCATGGGGCGAGGCCACCACCTTCAGAGCCACAGGCTTCTGCCACTTATAATCATAGAATTGTTAAGGTTGGAAAAGTCCCTTAAGTTCAGAAAGTCCAACTGCTAACCTATTACTGCCCAGTCTTGAGTAATTGCTAGGAGCAGCTATTGCTGTGCAAACTATTCCCGGAGGGAGATAACACAAATGCTTTCCCTAGGGGCTTCACAAGTATTTTTCAGCACCAGAGCAGTAACAGATGCTGGAGTTCTCTGTCTTTTCTCTTTTGGTCTTTATCCCCATTTGCTCCAGTCCGTTTTGATGATTTTTCTATTCCTTCTCTTTTTTTAGGGAAATCTCAGGTCAGCCTTCCTTGAATGTGCCATTACACATTAGAGATCCCTTGGCTTATTTTAGCATTGACATGTAAAGCTCCCTGTATTGGATTATGTATGTATCCAAGAGAGGAAGGATCAGGGTAATATTTTCATGTATCTTTCTTATTGGTAAAGCTGTCTCAAGGAATTACTCTGCTTCTCCTTGACTTTTCATTCCTGCTCCTGTGTTGACTCCTCCACTACAGCTAATACACCTATTTGTGAGGCTGGGAGCTCCATAAGAGCATGATTTATGTTCAGACAAACCTGTAAAAAAACTAATCTTGATCAGTGACTGATAAGTACCAGTAAGGGAGCCAGATGGAGGACCAGGGCTGCACAGAAGTGACATGCAGGAGATGGAGCTCCACCCATGCCTAGCCCTGCAGGAAAAACTATACCCAGAGGTTGCATGAGATACTTGGGCATAAGATGAACTCATGGGCATCATCGGAAAGGCTACAGCATTACAGTCTATGCCCAGAGGCCACCCCTCCCTAGAGACCCCCTTCAGTGGAACCTTTTGGGGAAGTATAATTAACACTGGAAGTAGCACGGTCTCAGTGCATCCCTTTGATCTGCAGGCTCTCCACAGTGACCACCAGCAGGAGCTAACACAGCCAGGCAGCGCCCTGAATTAGAACCATGAAACTGGGCAGACTTGAGAGGCCAAAAAGCCCACCACAACTACATCTATTCAAGACCCATGAGGGCTAAGAAACAGAGTTAGAGGACAGTCTTGGTTATCCTCTGGAGTAACTCAGTAGGTGCTGTCTGATTGACTGATCCTCAGAAGGGCATTGGGAAATAATATAATGAAAATACATAGGTAAAGCTTTAAGTCAGTACATAGACACATGCAACACAAATAACTTACATTTTTTATTTTTTATAGTTAGATAACTGTGAAGAAGTCACTAGCAGTGTGCACTAGGAGGAGGAGTCCTATTTTTTGTATAAATTCAACTAAGTAGGGCACCCAGGTGTGAAGGCTGGGGAGAGAGTTTCAGCTGCAAAACACAAATGGCTTGCTGTGCCGTGTGCTGAGCAAAGCTGGACTGAATTAAAATCTTTATTTTTGGTACAGAAATCATATGAAGGGCAAGCCATTTGTTCTGTGATTTTTGTTTGTTTCTCTGTATAATTTGTTTCAAGCAATAATAATAAATTATTTATTTATTAAGTTACATGATCACTTCTTAATCTTCTGATATAAAACCAGGGCACTTTTTCTGCCATGCTGCATTCCTACCACAGGCTTATTGGCAGGGAAACTGAGTCACGGTGACTGGCATCATTTGCAAGCCCCGTCTCTCCAAAAGCTCAGTAGTAATTTCAGCACAGGAGAGGGGTGACCAGGAGAGTCCAGGAGAGGGGTGGAAGAGGAGAATTCATGAGGCCTGGTGCCCCCACACTGGGGGACTGCAGCAGCAGAGTTGGAGGGATCAAGGAATGGGAGTGGGGACGTGGTGCTTCTAGGGATGCGCAGGGAGCTGCAGGGGGAAAGGAGGCACGAAGGAAGGAGCTAATGAGGCAGGAAGACTTCTATAGTGGCTGTGGGAGCATGGATATCGCAGAAAAAATATTTTGAGGGTAATAGTTGAAAAGTGTAAAAAGGAGTATTCAAGTCAAGTTATTGCAGGACAAAGGGATGGAGAGGTGGCTACGCCCTGATGCTGGTAAACTCTATGGTTTCACCCACCCCTTTCCTTTGCTCTGCTTAGATACACAATCACTATTAGCTAGATTTATTTTTTTTTTTTGGAGTTACTGATTTTATAGTCTGCAGCCACATTCACCATTTAATACTAGCAAAGCCACCCGCTTAGAGCATCTTTTTTTTACACTGGTACTTCAAGTTAAAAATCTATTTTAAATTATTGGATAGCAAGTAGCAACCTCCAGAGGGCTAAACTGATGCTGTTAACAGGTCCAAAATGCGATGCAGCATATGGAGCTGAATACCTCATGGTACAGATTTGCATGCAGGCGGTTTTAATTAGGATTTAGAATTCCTTGAGGAATGCAGTGTTCTGGGCTAGTCTCAATCTTGTCAATACATAGTGGTTTTGTTCATGTTAAAGCATGCAAAACCGATAGGTTCCTACTTGCTTGTAACTTTTGATGCTTGTATGAACTGTTAGACTTTTCTCCAGCTGCCAGCTTTGTGTATTATGTGTACTTACTATAAGAGGTTGCCGTTTTCTTTTAATAATGTTGTACCAGGTCAGTTCAAAGTAAAAATCCTTCGAAGTTTTATGACACTGCATAGCTAGGTATTTTCTCCTGAAACAGTTCGAAGTGAGAATATGCTTTAACTTGATGGTTATTGTGCCATCTTGTGAACGAAAGGTGCAACTACGTCCAGCTAATACAAGGAAGATGTATTTTGGCTAATGCCCATTTCACTTCCTCATCATGAAAAATAAAATTATTTAGGGTTTCAAAAAGAAGATTAATATATTTGGTCAACTGTGTTGTACTTGCATTTTTTAAAAAAACTGGGTGTATATTCCTTACTATGGGCAAAACCCTGCCAATTTCAGTAAACTGAGAGAAGAAATCATATATTTGCCTGTTTTTTGTTCTCCCTCCTGAAAAAAAGGGAACTTCTTGTTGTACTGAATGGAAAAGCTGTGCAAATTCTCATTATTCAGTGCTGATAGTGTTCCTTCAGTGAAACAATTTGGTTCTTACAGGAAACCTCTTGTCTTCTAAAAATCACTCTGTGTTTCTCAGAGATAACACAATATAAATTACACAAAGCACTGCTAGCTACGCCACTGATGCAGAATAAAACCTAATTCCTGACCTTAGAAAGTCTGATGCCTCCTGGAACATTTGGGGGGTGGGGTGTGGAAGCACCAAAAGATTAAAAAGAAATTGGAATGGCAGCAGCTAACCTACAACCTTACTTTTAAATAATAATTGTTAATATTCTTAAAGTCAGTGTAGTTGCACTAGGTCTTAGGCTTAGAAAAGCAGACTGGAAAAATATCCTGAGTTCTACCACTGCTTAATTAATTGATTCTCTTTGTGACCTTGAGCAAGTTGTTGTATTTCTGTGCCTAATTTTACCCACCTTTAGATGATACACATACTTTTTTTCAACAGGATGTTATCAGACTTGGCTAACACTTGTAAAACTCTTTGGGCTTCTTAGATGGAAGGTATTGCTGTGATATAGTGACAAGCTTGTTAGAAATCTACTTGATAAGCAAAAGAGCAAGTAATTCACAATAAGTATAATTATTCAATGATTTAAGCTTCTTAATCTACTTCCACAGTCTTGGCAAGCAGATTGTGATTTCTTCCATTTTATATAATGAGAAGAGTATTTTTTTCTCTTTTTACTCTATAGATTGATTGCAAATATTCAGAATTCAAGCTGTGCTGCTCATTTGCAATCAGTTGGATGAGTAACATTATTTCTACTCATGATTGGATGAATGCCCAAGGACTTGTGCGTGCAAATTGTAAAGTTTGTTTTCTCAAGATACTCATCTGTATGACATTGAAATTTGTTGCCTTTGGAGAGCAGTGCCAGGAAATTCAACATACTGAAGACCACTGAAAAAACTGAGCACAAAAGTGAAACAAGGTGGCACTAGCATTTTTTAATGGGACTTTGCAGATTATAATTTTGTCTAAATGGACCAAGTCCGTTATGGTTTTAGTTTTTGTCTTTGCTAAAACTCTGAACAAATACATTTGTTCAGAATTCCAGACCTAATATCGTGTAGAAAGGGGGTGACACTCAACCTGTTCAAAGGTAGCTCCCAAGTCAAGGTTGCAGCAGATGACTAGCAGTGGTTAGTTCTGTGTGGAAGTTACAGGTTAATCTGTGTGGGAGTTGCAAAGCAGCTCAAATAGTGGGTTGAGGGAAAAGACAAGTGAACAAGTGATAAGAAGCAGAAAGTGATGGGACCCAATTGCATACCTTGCCTCTCCTCAGATTGCAATGAGGCAACTGGATCTGTAAGGGGTCATTGTCTCATGTGGGAATTTTTCTGCAGAAATTCCTTTCCCCGTGGCTTCTAAGTTATATGGGTTATATGAAGACCCGCAGCTTCTAAGATGCAGCACTAGTCCCCTCCTGAGGAGGACTATAAAACAGAAATTTTATTCAAAACTTGAAATTCTGATGTGTAAGAGCTAAAACAAATAATATTGCTATCATTTCCTTTGACAAAATGTATCATGCTAGCCAGAATATTTGTAACAGACTGGCTTTGAAGAGAGATTTGGAGCAGGATCCACTCATGAATGAGTTACCATCTCATAGTATGTTGTGGTCCCTATTTTCCACCATTAATATCTATCATCTCTGTTTACTAAGCTTCAGCTGAGTGAAAAGCAACATCATTTTTTTTGCCTCTGTGTCTTTTGCACATGGCAGGGTGTCTTTTTGTAGGTCGAGATCTTCTTTAGACTGGAATTCACTGGCTGCTCTTATTTCAGAGGATATTGTAGAGTCTCTTGACTCCTGTAACATACTTTGCTCTCCCCTTTTCCAGCCCTCCTATTGCAAGCAGAAGTAGTGTGTGATGTATTGGAGTGTGGTCTACCCAAAGAGCCATGCAGAGAAGAACAGGGACATGTGCTTTTGAATGGCAGCGCCAGTAGGACCTCTTTCAGCAGCTTAGGACGCAGGTCAATTTGAGTTGATTTAAAATGAAATATTCTGTTTGTATTTTCTGCAAAACAAAACAATGGCTACTGCAAAAAATTACTGAGGACTTTTGTAAAAAAACCAGTTCTCTTTGGCCCAAAATTGAATGACAAATTCCCAATTATCTTAGTTGACTGACAATCTGTCAAAGGTAGGTTGGAAGAACATAGAATCATAGAATCATAAAATTGTTAAGGTTGGAAAAGACCCTTAAGATCATCGAGTCCAACCACGAACCTATCACTGCCAAGTCCACCACTAAATCATATCCTCAAGCACCACGTCTACCCTTCTTTTAAATACCTCCAGGGATGGAGACTCCACCACTTCTTTGGGCAGCCTCTTCCAATGCCTGACAACCCTTTCAGTGAAGAAGTTTTTTCTAATGTCCAACCTAAACTTCCCCTGGTGCAGCTTGAGGCCGTTTCCTCTCGTCCTATCGCTTGTTACTAGGGAGAAGAGACCAATCCCGGCCTCGCTACAACCTCCATTCAGGTAGTCATAGAGAGCGATAATGTCTCCCCTCAGCCTCCTCTTCTCCAGACTAAACAACCCCAGTATCCTCATCTGCTCCTCATAAGACTTGTTCTCTAGACCCTTCACCAACTTTGTTGCCCTTTTTTAGGTACGCTCCAGCATCAGGATGTCTTTCTTGTACTGAGGGGCCCAAAACTGAACAGAGTATTTGAGGTGTGGCCTCACCAGTGCTGAGCACAGGGGCACCATCCCTGCCCTGCTCCTGCTGGCCACGCTATTCCTGATACAAACCTGGATGCTGTTGGCCTTCTTGGCCACCTGGGCACGCTGCTGGCTCATGTTCAGCCAGCTGTCAGCCAGCACCCCCAGGGCCTTCTCTGCCAGGCAGCT